>NC_056745.1:1253172666-1253487666 GCF_019279795.1 Protopterus annectens
CAGAGCCTGGGACTCTTTGTTGGGTGGATAGACAGTCTGGCTTTCTTTTTCCACCAAGTCCTTTTTAGTTGCAGCCACCACCACCAAGGCATCTACAGGAAGACCTTTGGACCAATGGGGATCAGTAGCAGGAGGGGACAAAATTTTATCTGGCCTCTGGGGAATGGCCTCAGTGGTGTCAGGAGCCTTCCATGCATGCTGCATGACAAGCCGGACAAGTTCTTCGGCAGGTGGAGTAACCCAGGAGGTAGGGGGCTGGGCACGAAAGGCATGCAGGAACACAGACTCTTCGGGTTAGAGGGTTGCCAATCACATCTGTGTTTAAGGATTTCAAGAATATCACCAAAGGATACCTCAGAGGGTGATCGAGGGGACCCTTCCCCATCATCAAAGTCTGTGTCTTCAGTAAGGGACTCCTCTGTGGAGTCCATGTGTTTCCTCTTGCATGAGCTCTTTTGATGATCTTCCTCAGGGGGAGAAGCTGGGGAAGACAGCGCAAAAGGGGTCTCCTGTGGGTGTATGTCCTGAGGCCCTTGCGCCCAGTGTCCACTAGGTGTGGCTTGTGTGCATTGCGGTCCAGAGTAGGGTGGAGAGAGTGATAGCACAGGGTCGCCAACCGACGCAAGAGCCTTCTCCATTAACTGGAAGGCCAGTCCACCTGAAGAGGGGTGGGGACCGCAGGGGTCACCCATCGCCCAAGTGGCTCAGCCTGCCGACCCAGAGTCCTTGGATGGCTGTGAAATGCCAAGGTATGTACGCCACAGCTAACATCCTGGGCAGTGGCAAGACTCTCCTGCCACAAAGGCAACTGTAGCTCCTTAGTGAGGTCCATAAAGGGAACTATAGTGGGGGAAGACTGCGCTACATCAAGGGGCTTCAAAGGCAATGAAGGAGGAGAATAAGTAGAGGTCTTTGGTAAAGGGTGATCACCTCCCGAGGAAGGATAGGTCCTGGGGGGCGGGATACCTCTGGCCAAATGCAATTGCTCCACAAGACGCAACACATCGTGTTCAAAGAGGCTTCTAGTGGATTTCACGGACATGGCTGAGGGACAGTCAGATCTATCCAAGGACGGAGCAAGCTCAGTGCCCACCACAGGGGGGGTGGGGGTCTGCACTGAAAACAATGGAGCTGTAATGGTCTGAACTACTTTTGTTTGCACCGAGGAAATCATCAGTGCTGAAGGCATGGTCTGCACCGACGATGAGGTCGGTACCGAAGTGGTTGTCGGCACTAAGGCCTGAGCCGAAAATATTGGTGATGAAAACTGAATGGTCGGTACCGAGAGGGTAGTCGGTGCCAAGTATGTTGTCGAAGCCAAAAAAGAAATGGGCATCAAAATATCCATTGACGTCGTAACAGTCTGCGTCGACTGAACAGTCGGTGCCAGTAAGGGAGTCTGAACTGAGGAGCTCCTCGGTACCGAAGTGGTATGGGGCACACTAGTCTGTGCCGAAGTCGCAGATGACACCGATGGCCTCGGTATCAAAGATCTAGGCACAGAAAGCGCTGGAGACGCAGAAGTCAAATCCAAACTGGAAAGCTTAGCTTTCTTAGGTCTCAGTTCCTGAGAGTCCCCAGCTGGGGACGAAGGAAGAGACTTGGCCTTTTTTTGATCATCACTCTTTTTCTTATGGGATTGTGGAGGGGTTGAAGCCTCCGACCCAGAAATAGCCTCTGAAAATGGAGATTTAAGTAGCCCCTTCAATATTAATTTATTTTTTTCTTTCAATTAATGTCCTGTTAGAAAAGTTCTTGCAAATCCCGCAAGGCAGGTCAACTGTTAAGTGGGACACACAGGGAATGTGCATCTGAAGTAGGTAATTTATGGCCACAATCCAAATGTCTTTTAAACCCTGGATTACCTTTTTTATCTGCCATGGTTAGAAGGAAAGGAGGAGGAACCAGAAAAATACCAGCAATGGTACAAGAAATACCTGAAGGTAAAAAGGAAAGGGGTTTACCAACGATGGTAAAAAAAGGAATTACCTCAAGGTAAGAAGAGAAGAAGAGTTGAAAAGTATTGAAAAAGGTTGTCGCTAAATGCGATAACATAAGAGATAACTATCTAATGACTTTTTGTGAAAAAACTGTCTTAGAACTTAGGTATGATGAAAAATATTGTACTTAGCTTAAGCAAGGTAGCTTGACACGACCAAATGGCGATGCGGCAAATGAAATCTGAGGTAACAGGGAGAGGGGAATTCTGGGTAAGAGTTTAGCTCAAGAGTTGTGGCTAGCTCGGCCCACACGTAAGAAATGAATGAGGATTAACAATATCAGATCTACAGTTGTATAGCAAAAACACTCTAACAGGTTAACAAAAGTTGTTTTTTTTGACACACAGGCGAGAGAAACTGGGGAGAGAAAAAGGGCTAGAGAAGAGGTCTCTAACTTAAATGATGAACTCCTGTAGCCAGAGGAGACATCTCTAACTTAAATGACAAACCTCTCGGGAAAAGGGATCAGAAAGGGGGAAGCCCTCTAACTTAGAGGGGCATGAGAAAAAAATTAAAAAAATAATTAACCTTCCAACTTAAGCACGAAGGATAAACACAAAACTTTAGAGATCAGATAGGGAGCTTTAGGGCCTAGCGACAGCGATGGCCAACCACAACAGCTCACAAGTGATAAACCAACAATTAACACCAACTAGAGGCTAAATACACAAAATCTATAACTAACTAACTATTCTCAATCAAAACACTATAATAATGCTGTAAAAAAAAAAAAAACAGAAGGAAAAAGGTTTCATTTACCCTGAGCCTAGTGAGAAGCACCCAATCTAGTTTAGCGGCAAATGAGATCTGGGTTACCTTCTCTAGGCATCATGGGATAGGGTATAACCTCGAGCCAGTGGAAGCTCTTGAGCTTTAGTGAAAGGCCGAGTCAGAAACGATGCTTGGTTCCAAACCCAACAAACAAGAATGAAGGTGAGATAGGACAACATAACATCAAAAGTCTCAGTAAACTTGTAGGCATAGGGCTTTGTAACAGAGCTCCTGCAATATCGAATGATATGTAGTGACCACAGGCTATGAAACAATGACAAAAGTCTCAGTAAACTTGTAGGCATAGGGCTTTGTGACAGAGCTCCTGCAATATCAAAGTCAGATGTAGTGACAGAAGTAAGTAGTATTTTTTTGTTGTAAAAGAAAAGTCTTTAAAATGCCTTTTTCAGGTCACTAACTGCTTGGCTGGACATCCACCGTCTCCCAACCTTCATCTTCCTGCACCCCCAGTCTTGAGCTAAGTAAGGGCTTTATCCCTCTACATTACAGGGCTCAATCTGGCTTTATTCAGATTCTTGAGCAAAGAAGTAGAAAGGTATGGTTTATCCAGGTCAGTAACCCCTTCTGGTTTCCAAATTTATAAAGCAAAGCCTTTGTCTGTGAAGTAATACTTAGAATAATTTATTTTTGTAACCCTTGGCAGTGTGCAATAGCAATCCCTGCCCATGCTCTCTATGTATTCCCGCCCAGAAGTGATGCAAATATGTAGTTAAATAAACATTCAATATTCCTTAGATGGCCAAAGTTATGTCTTCATAAACCTAATGAATATTCATTGACTGTATAAGCAACTCATACAATTGTGTTTACCCTGGGCTGAGAATGAAATAGGTCCAATATACAATTGTGTTTACCCTGGGCTGAGAATGAAATAGGTCCAATAGGATCAGTGCTCTACTCCAGTTAATAAATTCAAAATAAAATAAAATAAAATAAATTACAAAGGCAGTAATACAATCTGAAATTATTGTGAAATGCAGTACTATAATAAGATGATATTATGACTTTACTTGAGCAGCATTTCCAGGCTACTGCAAACTGAGGTTCATTGATGGAAGCTGAATAATTCCATGAAGGATAAGTCTTCCTGTGACATAATACTAAATGACTGCAAAAAAAGCAGTCAGTTGCTCAAAATATGAATCACTGAAGACAAACATGTCAGTCCAATACTTCTTCAGCACTGACTTTGGCAAATGTGTTTGTAGCAATTGTTTTAAAACAGGGCATCTTTACAAAATCTGAAATGCATTATTCCTTGTAGCCTACCAGTGCCCAAAGTTAGGGGTGCTACAAAGGAAAATGCATTTCAAAGAATGTTGACTAACACCTTGATGTGAAATAATGTTAATTGTGCTGCACAGACAAAAAAAAGTCCTACCACAGACATCAGAAAGTATGTAACATTACTTTGAGACAAAAGCAGTGTTAGAAGAGAAAATGTATTTGAAAAATTCACTTGACACTTATTTGTGAATTGCTACATGTATTTGGTAACTCTGTGGCAGTGTTTAACAGGTACTCACTAATGGGGAATTTGGCACCAGATAATAATCTATTTGCATTTATCAGTCACTGTTTATTTAATCATGACACAATACGTACAGTTGCACACCTATCTGTCTCTGCTAATTTAAATATGACAAAACTACATTAACACCTGTCAATCAACATGGTAATGTGCACTCCTGTGCAACCCTGGCCTGGAGTATTGCAGTAAATTTCACTATGCTTAGTCTGTTATATGTTATTTCATTTTCTTCTACACACACGAAAAAAAAATCTCTCCCAAAGAATAGACAGTGTGAATTGTAGCTGCATACTCTGAACATAATACAAACACCAAGATAACCACCAGGCAAGGAATGCAAACAGATAACAACCTCACTATTAAATGGACAGATGTTGACTTGAGTTTTTGTAGATTACAGATGGGTGAAAAGGAGAAGAAAAACAAAACACACAGCTGCATTTGACACTTTCTTCTTAAAGAATGCCAAGCTTTACTTGGGCTGTGAGTTGCCATTTTCACTTTGCAACCTATGTTGTGGGCAATGGCATTTCTGCTAAAAGTCTACAGTAATAGTACAGCCAATCACCAAGAAGGAAAAAGAAGAAGATGCAGAAGATGTAAGACCACTGAAATCCCACTCCACCCCAGATGCATCCAGACTTGGGATAAAATTCCCCACTTGTTTTCCCTGGCAGCAACTATGAAGACTAGCATCATTTTCATTTTGTTTGTGTAAGATAAGCAAACTAGTTTTTGGGGTCATTTTTCAGCTGTAATCTGTTACAGTAATGAACTATAAACTAAAAAGAAGCGGCCAATACAGTATATTTAGCACTTTATAGTAAAGTACAAAATAACTACTGTATATTCAAGGTTAGTCCACAACAGCAAAACACAGGAATATGCTTATAAATAACTTATGGTACTTCCAAGATGACTGCAAAGTGAGCAACAGGTTGATTACAGTCATTCCTGTGTCAAAATTGAAACTCAGAGTTATCAGTTTGGGTAAAATGCAGTTACTGGCTGGTAATTATACATTGTGGATGCCAGCAAAGAAGAAATCTTTTGAAAGTAATAGAAAATCAACCAGAAAAGGAAAAAAAAAATCTCTGGCTAGGAAGAATATTGCAGCTATTTAGCAAAAAGCAGTTCAGGTTTTAGCAGTGGTACAGGAAATGGCTTCCGGTAATTGAGAGGAAAAGATAACTCAAATGCACTCAGATATTTAAAATGAGTGAAAGATTGAAGGAATGTATAAAGTCAAATAAAAGACTGGAAAAAGAGAAGAAGCTTTAAACAGATATTTGGTTGAACTAATAAAACTGAAAAAAAGGGAATGGCTGAGTTCGAGGCTCCTCAAGAAGAGCTGTTTCAAAAATAGTAGAAAAAAATAAGAGCACACAGAAAAAGTCGGAGATTTTCTACTGTACCAGAGAAACGAGAAGGAACAGTCTGCATTAATTTTATGGAATTACAGATAAACAACCGGACTGGTGTTTCACAACAGGATTTGAAGATTGCCTGCCTGAGAGGGCACATCATGTGTACATTCCAAACCTGGCTATAAGAAAGCAGTTGAGACTTGTATTAGTAAGGATGCAACCATTCCAGAAATAAGAGTTGCTCTTGACAAAATTGTTTCAGAAAGGAAAAATATTAAAAAGCGAGGCAAGCACAGTGTTTGAGGAAAACTGTGCACAGAAGAAAAGCAAGTTTTCCCAGCAATCCTGAAATATTCTAGCTGATGAAACTAGTATTTTTCAGGCTATTTTTCCAAGAGAATCAAATACATTGTTGGATACAGAACAGGCTTAACAGGAAATAAAAAAGTGTAGCCAACAAAGGTTAAGCTAGCAAATAGAAGGAGACTCTGCTTTTCATTCTTCTAACAGTAACAAGGGCCACAGAGAGACTTTGGCAGTGAAACCTTTCAAAAGGAAAATGTTTGAGAAACAGAAAAACAATGTCTGCTTAGTGAATAGTACAAGATAGATACATTGCCAGACAGTTCTATGAAAAATAAATGAAGTTTGAAGCTATGGAAAGTGAATAAATTATACAAATAGTTGATTTCCAAGTAGCCTTAGTACTTAAACTAATAGTGCACTGTGATATTAAATTTATTAATTTATTTATTTAAAAGTAGCCATTGCATTTTTTTCTGAGGGCTTAAAGGCAATGTTTATTGAAAGTATGCAAGCTATTTTCTTCACATCTAAGAAGAGAACAGAGACAATAAAAGAGCAATCAGCAATTGTGTAAGTTGAAACAAAGGCCGTATCATGTGTTTTAGTATGGGTAACCTTAATTTTCGGTAATGCCTGTGGATGCAGTTATTGATCTGGGGCAACTGCTGCTATCTGGAGGGGTAAATATTTATTGAAAAAGTACTAAGGTAAAAGCGGATGGAGTTCTGAAAAATGTGTTTTTAGTCTTTTTTTGTATGACTGTTTTCACTGAATCAATAATTCTTAAGAATGCAACATAGATTTTAATGGGGATGAGAAGAAGCAACTACTTAAGATATCAGCTTACCAAACATTAATGTTTGCAAGTAAGCTAAAACTGGAAATATGGATTCAAAAGAAATATAACACATAAAAGATGGGAGTAACAACTTTCTATCATAAACCATGAACAAATTGCAAGCGTTACATAAATCCACAAAAGTAGAACCTGAAGGCATATTATAAAGCTCCCAGACTGCTTGTAGTAGATGTTCTAAATGCACCACGGAGCTGATAAATTTAAACGTTCCAAGTAGGGTTGCCACCTTTTCAAATGGCCAAAGTGGGACATTTTTGGTACAAACATCAGATTTTACATGCCGATACATACCCACGGTCAGTACAAAGGTTAGAACTTAACATATTTGCCTAAATAAAAGCTTATTCTAGTAGCATTTTAGTTGCTTATTCTGTTTTTTATAACATTTAGGTATTTTAGATACAGAATAACTGTTTTATGAAACTATTACATAAAATATAGGGAATAATTTTGTCCTAAAATCTCAGGACATTTGCCATTTTTCCAATTTTTTGTCAGGACATAACTGCCCAAAGAGGGACTGTCCCTCGCAAAGTGGGACAGGTGGTAACCCTAGTTCCAAGGCATAAGTATATCACACTCTTTTATTAATAAAAAAACAAAATGGCATGAATGTTAAACACATATGTTTTTGTTTTAAAAACTTCAGCAGATGTGGGCTCAAATGAATTAACAGAATATTTAAACTAGTTCAAATTCCACAAGAACCAATCTTTCCATTCTGTTTAACATATTTAATTAACATTCAAAAAATCCCTTTAAATAAAATACTTTTTCTTAAAAAACCTGCCTAATGTAAATAAAAGCAATGAATAAATAAATATTTACTCAGTTTAAAAGTTAAAAATTGAATAAAAACATTTGTAAATATCAAAAAAAATATATATTAAAATATATGTGCATGTTTGTTTTCCTTGTAGGAAGACTTCAA
This sequence comes from Protopterus annectens, assembly GCF_019279795.1. NCBI lineage: Eukaryota > Metazoa > Chordata > Ceratodontiformes > Protopteridae > Protopterus > Protopterus annectens. Next base: position 1,253,180,453 of record NC_056745.1, read on the forward strand.
AGAAGCATTAGCACCATCTTCTGACCATATGTAAAATAACACTTTAACAGAGCCTTATATTTTTTTTCTTTTTGTAGCCCTTTCCTAGGAAATACTTTACCTAAAAATTTTGTCTCCATTTCCATTATTAACATCAATTTCCAATAAATAATGATCTAATATATATATAGTAAAATGACACAAGTCCAAAACAAAGAATGTCTAAAATGTTACAAAATGTTGTGAATAAAAGAAAATAAATAATGGAATCTCATTTTTTAAGAACAGGTTTACGATTTATTCATTATGGAGCATCATTTAAAATTAGAAGTTATGTACCTACCATAACGTTCCATGTTAGTTGTCTTCTTCTCGCTGGATGGGTTCAGAGCCGATCCTCGGCTCCGACTCGGCCACTCTAAAAGCTCGAGAGCTAGTTCCACCGGCTCGAGGCTCCCCTATATCCCACAATGCTAGGCGGTAACTCTCAGATCTCGTTTGAAAGCTAAGGCCAGCAATAAAATTCCATAAGGAACAAAGAAGAAAACTCTTCTAGGTCTGTTCTGGCTAGGGGGAAGGAGGGTGGGACGCAAGAAAGAAGGCGAGAAGAAGACAACTAACATGGAACGTTATGGTAGGTACATAACTTCTAAATGTTAAGTTGTCAATCTTACCTTCATTCTTGCTGGATGGGACCGCGTCCCTAGCACCTTGTCCCGGGTGGCCTATCGGAACAGACTCTTGAGTACAGTGGAACCAAAGTTGGCTCGGTCTCTAGAGGCCAAATCCAACTTATAATGAGAAATGAAGGTATGGGGAGAAGCCCAAGTAGCTGCCGAACAAATCGAATCAATAGGCAGCCTGTCTTGGAAAGCTACAGAAGTGGCTAAAGCTCTAGTTGAATGAGCCCTGGGTTTGGATGGCAACCGTTGATGTCTTGTCTCATACACTAGGCTAATCAATGAAGTAAGCCATCTAGAGAGAGACTTTAGAGACTGGAAGGCCCATTCTACCTTCTGCATAAGAAACAAACAGTTGGTCAGATTTCCTGAATTGTTTGGTCCTGTCTAAATAGTACCTAAGTTGGCGATGAATATCTAAACAGTGTAACTTTTGTTCTGACCTATTAGAATAATTTGGGAAGAAAACAGGAAGCTCAATGGTTTGATTCAAATTTGCCAAAGAAGCTACTTTGGGCAAAAAAGACGGATAAGTACGCAAGGACACCCTGTCTTTATGAAATACTAGATAAGGGGTTTGACTACACAGAGCATGAAGTTCAGAGACTCTTCTAGCTGAGGTGATAGCTACTAAAAAGAGTGTCTTCCACAAAAGTAATTTTATAGAACATGAAGCCGCAGGTTCAAAGGGGAGAAGAATTAAGGATGCCAGAACCAAGTTGAGATCCCATTGAGGAGGAGGATCTCTGATGGTTGGTTTGAGTAGAAAGACTCCGTTTAAAAAGGCCTTGCAGAGTTTGTGAGACATGATAGAGGACTCTGAGATTCCAACATGAAAGTTTGAAATTGCAGCCAATTGAACTCTAATGGTAGATGGTGACGAACCTGCATGGAAAAGTTCAGCTAGAAAGTCTAGAACTGTTTGAATAGAAGCAGTGAAAGGATCTATATTCTTTGACTGCGCCCAATAGGAAAAACGTTTCCACTTGCTATGATAAATCTTCCGAGTGGAAGATTTATGAGAGGCAATCAAGATATCTCTAACTGAATGAGATATCAAAGGAAGCCTGGCTAAGGTCGGAATTGGAGGAACCAAGCTGTGAGGTTCAGAGAGGGAAGGGAGTGGTGCAACTGACCCGACTGATGAGTCAAGAGGTCTGGAACTGGGTCCAGATGCCAAGGTTGTTCAAACAGATAACAGTGGAGAAAGGGGAACCAAATTTGTCGAGGCCAGTAAGGGGCAATGAGGATCATAGAAGCTTCCTGAGTGATGGCTTTCTGTATCAGCTGGGTTATCAGTGGGAAGGGAGGAAAGGCATATAGAAGTCCCCGGGGCCAAACGTGCACTAGAGCGTCTCTGCTGGGATGGCCTGGTTGGGGAAAGAGGGTGAAAAAATCGTCGCACTTGCTGTTTTGGGGAGTAGCGAAAAGGTCGCAGCAAGGCCTGCCCCACTTTCGAAAAACTTTCTCAAACACTGAATTGTTCAGAGACCACTCGTGAGGCATGAGAATAGCTCTGCTCAATTTGTCCGCAATCACATTGGACTTCCCGGGGATGTGCGTTGCTAACAGAAATCGCTGAGAAGAAATCGCCCATTGCCATAGTCTGAGTGCCTCTCAACATAGGGGGTAAGACCTGGTTCCGCTTTGTTTGTTGATGTACCACACTACAGACATGTTGTCTGTTTGTATTGCTATAGTTCCCTTGGGAAGAGAGTCTTGTAGGGCTTGCAATGCTAGAAGCACTGCTCTCATCTCTAGGACGTTTATGTGCAAGTGGCACTCGAACGGTTGCCACATGCCCTGGACTGTCCTGCCCTGGAAATGCCCCCCCCCACCCGATCAGGGAGGCATCCGTTGTCACTGTAGTAACCGGAGGGGGAGGGACAAAAGGTCTCCCTAGGAGGAGCTGAGGAGATGTGATCCACCAAGAGAGATGACTCTTGCACGACTGAGTTATCCGAATAGGATGAGACATTGGAAGGCTTTGGTAAGACCATTGTGTGAAGAGCATCCATTGCAAAATCCTCATGTGGAAGCAAGCTAATGGTAGGAGAGGGATGGCCGCCGCCATAATCCCCAAGACTTTCAGGATCTGTCTGGCTTTGACTTTGTTGCTCTGCAAAAGAAGAAAGACCTGTTTGTGAATGTCTGCTATCCTCTGCTCTGTGAGTCTGGCTGACATCTTGACTGTGTCTAGATTTGCGCCTATGAAAGTAATAACACGACAAGGCAACAAGACAGACTTTTCGTAGTTTATTGAAATGCCTAATGCCTGACATGTGCGAAAGGTGTAGTCTCTGGCGAGGAGTAAAAGATGCTTGGTGGGGGCTGTAAGGAGCCAGTCATCTAAATAAGGAAACACCTGGAATCCTTGACGTCTCAGATGAGAGGCTACCACTGCCATGCATTTGGTAAACACTCGGGGGGCTGTAGTGAGACCAAAGGGCATGGCTCTGAATTGAAAATGACTGGTTCCCAGCCTGAAGTGGAGATACCTCCTGGAGCGTCGATTCATCTTGATGTGATAGTACGTGTCCTGGAGATCTATAGAGCACATCCAGCTGTCCCGTTCCAAAAGAGGAAGAATGGACTGCAGCGTGACCATCCGGAACTTTGTTTTCTTGATAAACTTGTTCAAGTTGCTGAGATCCAAAATGGGTCTCCAGTCCCCTGTTTTCTTTGGAACCAAAAAGAATTTGGAGTAGGTTCCGGATCCTACTTGGTCTGCTGACACTGGTTGAATAGCTCTTTTTGCGAGCAGCTTTGAAATTTCTAATGCTGCTTGCTCCCTTTGACTGGGTGGAACGTCTGGAAGGGATTTTTTGGACAGCTTTGGAATGAAAAGGAAAGGGATTCTGTAGCCTTCGGAAATAATAGACTGTACCCACCTGTCTTGAGTTAAAGATAGCCAGGATTTTGGGTACAGTGACAACCTTCCCCCGACTGCCTCCGAAGGTGGACAGTCGGGCAACACCTCAGGGATGCTGAAAAAGCTTGTCGGAAAAGGATTCTTGACTGCCTGATTCTGCGGGCCCCCTCTGCCTCTGGGACGGCATCTACCATTGTTGTTCCCCCCTCTGCCTCTATAGGGGAATCGACTCTGTGCGTCATGCAAGTCTCCTTGAGATTGTTTACGGAACCACATCTTTCCCCCCTTCTGACCTTTGGGGTAAGGTCTAGAAGGAGTAGAAAAATGGACTCCGACGGCAGAAAGAGTTTTGCCATCAGTCTCGCACCTAGTCAGGGTTTCCTTCACTTGAGGACCAAAGAGGGATGATCCATCAAAGGGGGAATTAGTGAAGGACGCCTTAAAGGGGTCCGCAAAATTACAAAGCCGCATCCAGGCGTGCCTACGCAAGGCTACACCTGCCGCTCTACTTGCTCCATCAGCCGCATATGAAAGGAGGCGCATAGAGGAGTTGGTTATAGAATTAAGGGTAGCCAGCTGAGAGTTCATCCTGTCCTGAAAACCCGCAGCTGTTGGGTCCTTCAACATTTCACTCGCTTCCTTGAGTAAATCCCTCTGAAGTCGAGTAAAATGACACAGGTAATTCAGCGATCTCATAGTAAAGGTCGCTGACGAGAACATCCGCTTCCCGTACCTGTCCTTCGACCTAGACTCCTTGTTAGGAGGATGAACAAGCACCGAAGGATCAGCTAACTCCTTCTTGGTAGCTGCAGCCACCACCATAGCATCAACAGGGATGCCTTTGGTCAGAAACTCTTTATCCTTGGGGGCCGTGATGAACTTAGATGGTCTCCTGGGGGTGGATTCCACCGAGTCAGGAGCCGCCCAAGCCTTCTTTGCCACCACTTGCATAAGGGGGTCAAAGGGAGGGGGGACACACAGGAGGTGGAAGGGTGAGAGCCAAACGCCTCAAGGTACACTGATTCATCCTCTGAAGGGTTGAGGGCTGGCCAATTCCCCCTCTGTTTTAAGATTTCAAGGATGTCTGCAAAAGAGACATCTTCAGAGGGGGAATGAGGGGAACCTTCAGAATCCTCTAAATCAGTGTCAGAGGTGACAGACTCAGGGGAGTCAATGTGCTTCCTCTTACACTGCCTTTTCCTAGGGGGCTCTCCTGCAGGGTCAGGAGAGGCCTCGGAAGAGGAGGAGATCCCCACAGGGGAAACTTGAGGAGCTGGCTCTCTGATCGGGATGAGAGTGAGTCGAAATCACCGGAGGCACCATAGGGGGAGGGGCAGAAAGAACCGACTGGGGAGTAGAACCTGGTTCTAACACGCTCCTCATGACCTCAAAGGCACCCCTGTCAGGCAGAGCCGAAGGTCTCCATTCTGAAAAACTGAAAACCTCCCCCGGCACCGACAGTGATGGCTCCGAGGCCGATGTCGGAGCCGAACTCACCAGCGCCGAAGCACCGAGAGGGAGAGCGGGGTCGGACAAGGGTCCGATGCCACTCGCCCCCTCGGAGCCGACGAGGGAAGTCCGGCGCTGAGATTCTTCCAAAGAAGACATCGGAGCCGACGACGGAACCGAAGACAAAGGTATTGGTTCCGACGCCACCCCAGTATCGGGTCCGAGCCGCCCCAGCTCCGAACTCAAAAAAAGTCAGAGGAGGAATAGATTGAGTGGTAGGAATAGAGTCGGACTTTGAAGCATCTGGGCTAATGCCTCGGACTTAAGAAGTCGACTCACTACTCTCTGAAGGTCATGGTCCGATAACCTGGAAGACCTAGAAGAGTGGGATCTATGGCTCCGTTCAGACAACAAGGGTGATGCTGGAGCCGAATGAACAGAGCCGATAGATGGAGATCGGGACCTCTTCCTAGATGTCGGTTCCGATAATAAAATCGGAGCCGACAGTGTAATGTCTTCCTCGGCTCCGGCCGGAGCCGAGGACACCGTAGGGGCTTGTATTTGAGTTTCATCGGCTCCGGCCGGAGCCGATGTTCGAATAGCTTTAGTGCCTCCAGAAGACGGCTCAGAGGCTGGAGCCGAAGGTCTAGAAGGCTTTGAGGGTTTCCCCAATGACTGAGTCGAGGGACCCTCAGGCTTAAGTAAGCCCCTTAAAATAAGTTTATTTTTTCACTCCTGCAGGACTCTAGGGCTGAAGCCATGGCAAACAGCACATGAGTCCTGCAGGTGCAAAGGTCCCAGGCAGTACACACAAGAAGTGTGACTGTCTGTCAGAGACATCTTCTGACAGCACGAGTCACACTTCTTAAAGCCTGAGACCTTTGATTCCTTAGACATATCTAAGGGAAAGTGTAACACACAAGCACACACACACACACCGATTACACTTAGGGTTAAATTAACACTAATTTAAACAAATTATAGAATAAGTAATAAAATTCCCTATAAAACACAGTCACTCACTAGGAAGGGTGGGACTGGGCCTAGGGCCCGAGGGAAATTTTTTAAGATTTTGTGGAAAAAGGGGGTGGCAAGTTAACGGGAATGGAATAAACTAATTTAGCACTAACTATTTATAAGAAAAATTAAATTTAAGGGGAGAAAAGGCTAAGAAACTAGTTCTTTACCAAAAAACTAACCTGAGCCAGTAGGAACACACCTCGATCGCTGTAGCGGCAAACGAGATCTGAGGAGTTACCGCCTATAATTGTGGGATATGGGGGAGCCTCAAGCCGGTGGAACTAGCTCTCGAGCTTTTAGAGTGGCTGAGTCAGAGCCGAGGATCGACTCCGAACCCATCCAGCAAGAATGAAGGCGAGATTGACAACTTAACATTTAGAAGTTATGTACCTACCATAACGTTCCATGTTAGTTGTCTTCTCTCGCCTTCTTTCTTGCTGGATGGGTTCGGAGCCGATCCTTGGCTCCGACTTGGCACTTGCTAAGCTTGAGAGCTAATTTTACCAGCTCGAGGCAACCCTATATCCCATGATGCAAGGCGGAGACTACCCAGATCTCGTTTGGTAGCTAAAGAAATAGTAATATTTTCTTCCAACTGAAGAGGAGGAAGAAAAATAACAATACTAAATAACATCATAACCCTCTAGAAAGGATCAATGTAATCTAGTGACACGAAGTTGAACAGCTAGAAAAAGGGAATAACCTCTTAATAGAAGATGCATAATCTTCCCAGTCTGACCAGGTTAGGGGGATGGAGGGCGGGACGCAAGAAAGAAGGCGAGAGAAGACAACTAACATGGAACGTTATGGTAGGTACATAACTTCTAAATGTTAAGTTGTCAATCTCACCTTCATTCTTGCTGGATGGGACCGCATCCCTAGCACCTCTATCCTGGGTGGCTCAATGGAACAGACTCTTGAGAACGGTGGAACCAAAATTCGCTCTGTCTCTGGAGGCCAGATCTAATTTGTAATGTGAAACAAAGGTATGAGGAGAGGCCCATGTGGCTGCTGCACATATAGTGTCTATTGGAAGTCTAGCTTGAAAAGCTGTAGATGTAGCTAGAGCTCTGGTAGAATGGGCTTTTGGGTTAGAAATCAACTCTTTGCCTCTGAGCTGATCAATGTAAGTGATCACAGAAGACAGCCATCTAGATAAAGTTACCTTAGAAACTGGAAGGCCTTTCCTGTTCTCTGCATAGGATAGAAACAGTTGATCAGATTTCCTAAAAATTTTAGTCTTGTCCAGATAATATCTGAGCTGGCAGTGAACATCAAGAGAATTTAACTTTTGTTCCGCTCTATCAGAATAATTCGGGAAAAATACTGGAAGATCAATGGATTGATTTAGGTTCGTCTGCGATGCCACTTTTGGTAAGAAAGATGGATTAGTCCTTAGAGATACCCTATCTTTGTGGAATATTAAATAGGGAGGGCGAATACAGAGAGCATGAAGCTCAGATACTCTCCTGGCAGAAGTAATGGCAACTAGAAAAAGTGTCTTCCAAGAAAGCAATTTCAAAGAACAGGCAGCTGCAGGTTTGAATGGGGGAAGAATCAAGGATGTTAAAATTAAATTTAGATCCCACTGTGGTGGGGGGTCTCTAATCGGAGGTTTCAATAAAAAGATACCTCGAAGGAACGCCTTGCAAAGATTATGTGACATAATGTTGTGGTCCAAAAAGCCTATATGAAAATTTGAAATGGCTGCCAGTTGAACTTTCACTGTGGAAGAAGAGGATCCTGAATGAAAAATGTCAGCTAGGAAGTCCAATACCGAATGAATTGGAGCAGTATAGGGGTCTATGTTCCTAGCTTTTGCCCAGAAAGAGAAACGTCACCATTTACTAGTGTAAATCTTTCTGGTAGAAGATTTTAGGGAAGCTACTATGATATCCCGTACAGGATTAGAAATCATAGGAAGCCTGGCTAAGGATGGAAGTGGAGCAACCAAGCAGTGAGGTTGAGAGAAGGTATGGATTGGTGCAGTTGACCCGACTGGTGGGTCAGAAGATCTGGAACCGGGTCCAGATGCCATGGCTGTACCAAGAGGTAATGATGTAGGAACGGAAACCATATCTGCCGAGGCCAATAAGGGGCAATGAGAATCAACTTGGCTCTCAAGGCGGTTGCTTTCTGAATTAGCTGAGGTATCAGCGGAAAAGGGGGAAAGGCATAAAGAAGTCCCCGGGGCCAATCTTGGGTTAGAGCGTCTCTGGGGGGATGGCCTGGAAGGGGGAAGAGAGAGAAGAAGTCTGGGCATTTGCTGTTTTGAGGTGTAGCAAAAAGGTCGCAGCAAGGAAGGCCCCACTTCTGAAAAATCTCTTCCGTCACTGACTGAGGGACCACTCGTGAGGCATGAGAATAGCTCTGCTCAATCTGTCCGCTATGATGTTGGATTTCCCGGGGATGTGCGTTGCTATCAGAAACTGGTGAGAGGAGATTGCCCATTGCCAAAGTCTGAGAGCTTCTCGACACAGTGGATAGGACTTGGTTCCGCCCTGTTTGTTTATATACCACACTACGGACATATTGTCCGTTTGGACTGCAGTAGTTCCCAGGGGAAGAGAGTCGTTGAGGGCTTGCAACGTTAAAAGCACTGCTCTCATCTCCAGAACATTTATGTGCAGATGGTACTCGAAAGGTTGCCAAGTGCCATGGACCATTCTGCCCTGATAATGCCCCCCCCACCCGATCAGGGAGGCGTCCGATGTAACCATGGCAACCGAGGCAAGAGGAACAAAAGGTCTGCCTTGATGGATTTGAGGGGACGATATCCACCAAGTCAGATGCCTTTTGCAAGTTGGAGTTACTATGATCTCGTGACGCATGGGAAGTTGTTGAAAAGACCATTGGGTGAATAGCACCCATTGTAGAAGACGCATGTAAAAGCGGGCAAGGGGAAGAAGTGTTATGGTGGCCGCCATAAGACCCAATACCTTCAGAGCAAATCTGGCCTGAATTTTGTTGCTGAGAAGAATCACCTGGATGTGTCTTTGAATGTCCAGGATCCTTTGGTCTGTTAACTTTGCTGAAAGTTGTACGGTGTCCAATCTTGCGCCTGTAAAAGTAATAGATTGACAAGGCGACAAGGCAGATTTTTCGAAATTTATAGAAATTCCTAGCGCTCTGCAAGTGTGAATGGTCTAATTTCTGGCTTGGAGAAGCTGATGCCTGGTGGTGGCAGTGAGGAGCCAGTCGTCTAGATATGGAAACACCTGGAATCCTTGACATCTCAGGTGAGCCGTAACCACTGCCATACATTTGGTGAACACTCTGGGGGCTGTAGTGAGTCCAAAGGGCAGGGCTCTGAATTGGAAGTGACTGGTCCCCAGCCGAAAGCGGAGAAATCTTCTGGAGCGTCTGTGAATTTTTATGTGATAGTATGCATCCTGAAGATCTATCAAGCACATACAATTGTCCTTGCCCAGAAAAGGCAGAATGGACTGAAGCGTGACCATCCGGAATCTTGATTTCCTTACAAACTTGTTGAGTTTGCTCAGATCTAATATTGGTCTCCAGTCCCCTGTCTTTTTTGGAACTAAAAAGAACCTTGAGTAGATTCCGGATCCTATTTGGTCCGCTGGGACTGGCTGGATGGCTCTTTTTACTAGCAGTTTTGATATTTCTAGTACTGCTAGTTCCCTTAGACCGGGTGGAACGTCTGGAAGGGTTCCCTTTTGTTGAATTGGGGTTTGAATAAAGGGAATTTTGTAACCCTCGGATATAATTGACTGTACCCATTTGTCTTGAGAAAGGGAAAGCCAGGCTATTGGGTACAGCGATAATTTTCCCCCAACTGCCTCCGAAGGTGGACAATCGGGCAACATCTCAGGGATGCTGGAAGGGTTTGTCAGAAAGAGGCTCTCTGCTACCCTGATTCTGCGGACCACCTCTGCCCCTAGGGCGGCATCTATTATTGTTACCCCCTCTGCCTCTGGGGGTAAACTGACTTCGTGCGTTAGGCGTGACTCCTTGAGATTTGCGGAACCACATTTTCCCTCCCTTCTGTCCTTTGGGGTAAGGTCTTGAAGGGGTGGAGAAACGGACTCCTACGGCAGAAAGAGTCTTGCCATCTTGTTCGCATCTAGTCAAAGTGTCTTTCACTTGAGGTCCGAACAAGGTCGACCCATCAAAGGGGGAGTTTGTGAAGGACGCCTTGAAGGGGTCTGCAAAATTACAAAGCCGCATCCAGGACTGACGCCTTAAAGCCACTCCTGTGCCTGCGGCCCTACTCGCTCCATCAGCTGCATAAGAAATGAGCCACATGGAGGAGTTAGCAATGGAGTTAAGGATTCCTAGCTGTGAGCTAATCTTATCCTGAGACCCAGCAGCTGACGGATCCTGTAAAACTTCTCCCAACTCTTTAAGAACATCTCTTTGAAGGCGGGTGAAGTGGCATAAGTAGTTCAGCAATCTCATGTCAAAAGTCGCTGAAGAAAAATCAGCTTACGTACCTGTCCATAGTCCTAGAATCCTTGTTAGGAGGATGGACAGGTACTGAAGGATCAGCTAATTCCTTCTTGGTGGCAGCAGCCACCACCATGGCATCAACTGGGACACCCTTTGTTAAATATTGTCTATCTTGTGGGGCCGTAATAAATTTTGAAGGCCTCCTAGGGATAGGTTCCACCAAATCCGGAGCCATCCACGCCTTCCGAGCCACTACCTCCATGAGAGGGTCGAAAGGCGGAGACACCCAGGAGGTGGAGGGTTGAGATCCAAACGCCTCCAGGTATACTGACTCGTCCTCGGAAGGATTAAGGGAGGGCCAGTTCCCCCTCTGCTTAAGGAGTTCAAGGATGTCTGAAAATGAGACATCCTCAGAGGAGGACCTTGGGGATCCCTCCGACTCATCCAGGTCAGTATCTGATGTAGTAGACTCAGGGGAGTCTAGATGTTTCCTCTTACATGTCCTCTTACGCGGGGGTTCCCCTGACGGATCAGGAGAAGCCTCGGAAGAGGAAGATATTCCCAATGGGGAAACCTGAGGCGTTGGATCTCTGGGTCCGGGAGCAAGAGAGTGGGAAGAGAAGTCAGCAGGCACTGTAGTGGGAGGAGCTGATGGAACTGTCCGTTGACTAAGCCCAGGGGCTAGTACACTCCTCATCACCTCGAAGGCTCCCCCGTCAGAGAGACCAGAAAGTTCCCGCTCCGAAGAGATAGGAACCCCAGGCCTCACCGAGAGGGAGGGCTCCGAGGCAGATGCCGGGGCCGAGCTCACCAACGCCGAAGCTCCGAGAGGGAGAACGGGGTCGGACAAGGGTCCGATGCCACTCGCCCCCTCGGAGCTGACGAGAGAGACCAGACGCCCGGATCCCTCCAATGAAGGTCTCAAGGAGGAAATCAGAGCAGAGGATGACGGAGCCGAAAGGGGTGGTATCGGCTCTGAAGCCACAATGGTGCCAGTTCTGAGGAGCTCCAGCTCCGAGCTCTGTAAGAGAGTCAAAGGAGGAATGTTTGGTGGATGTGAAATAGCTACCATCTGTTGAGATGGGTTATGGAGTATTTGGGCCAATGCCTGAGACTTTAATAGTCTACTCACCACTCTCTCGAGGTCGTGATCAGACAGCCTGGACGACCGAGAAGTATGGCTCCGATGGCTCCGCTCCGAGAGCAAGGGTGATCTCTGAGCCGAATGTATGGATTCCACTGAACGGGATCGAGATCTCTTTTTTGAGATCGATGGAGCCAATGGAGCCGAAGATACGTCGGCTCCAGCAGGAGCCGACACTGAATGTCTGGATTTGACAGTATCGGCGCTGGATGGAGCCGATACTGAGACTGGTAAGGTGGAAGGATCGGCTCCGGCCGGAGCCGATCTCGACCCTGGTGAGGATGAACCCGAAGCCGACGGCTTGGAAGTCTGAGCCGAAGGCTTAACAGGTTTCGAGGGCTTCCCCGGCGCCGACTTAGTCGGGGAGCTCTCTGGCTTTAATAAGCCCCTTAATATCAGCTTATTTTTTCGCTCCTGCAGGACTCTTGGGCTGAAAGCATGACAGATAGCACAAGAGTCCTGCAGGTCTTGAAGTCCCAGGCAATAAACACAAGAAGTGTGACCGTCTGTCAGAGACATCTTCTGACAGCACGAGTCACACTTCTTGAAGCCTGAGACCTTAGTGTCCTTCAACATAACTGTGTCGAGGAAACACAAAATAGTAACACACACACACACAAAAACACTCAATCCAACAATTTAAAATAAACAGGGATAACACACAGTCATACACAAACAATCCCTGACAGGAAAAAATTTAGGGAGGGGAAGGCCTAAGGCCTAAGCTAGGGAAAGGGAATAAAAATACTCAAAAAAAAGGGAACACTGATGGGAATAGGGCTAAAGTAAGTCGTTAAGGTTAACAAAACACAAATATATATATAAATTTAAAGGGGGGTAGACGAAAAGTCTCAAAAACTATTCACTTACCTAGAGCTGGTAAAAGAAGGCACCTCGTTAGCGAAGCGGCAAACGAGATCTGGGTAGTCTCCGCCTTGCATCATGGGATATAGGGTTGCCTTGAGCTGGTAAAATTAGCTCTCGAGCTTAGCAAGTGCCGAGTCGGCTCAGAACCCATCCAGCAAGAATGAAGGCGAGATTGACAACTTAACATCCGTATTTTCCATAGAAAATGTTTGTGTTTGTTGTACCTGTTGGACAATGGCTATAAAATACTACATACTACTGCTGTAACTTAGCCGCCCTAAGTTTGAGAAAGGCTAATAGAAATACATTCAAATATATATATATATATATATATATATATATATATATATATATGTATATACACACATAGAAATACATAGCCTACAAGTTAATAAATGGCCGGGGTTAAGTGAATGTATTTCTATTACTCCCCTTCTCAAACATAGGGCAGCTAAGTTATAGCAGTAGTATGTAGTATTTTATAGCCAGTGTCCAACAGGTACAACAAACACAAACATTTTGTATGGAAAAATATAGTTTTAATTGATGTTCCATAGTGAATAAATTGTAAACCTGTTTTTAAAAAATGAGATTGAATTATTTATTTTCTTTTATTCACAACGTTTTGTAACATTTTAGACATTCTTTGTTTTGGATTTGTGTCATTTTACTCTATATGTTAGATCATTATTTATTGGAAATTGATGTTAATAATGGAAATGGAGACAGAATTGTTAGGGAAAGTATTTCCTAGGAAAGGGCTGCAAATAGAAAAAAAAGAGAAGGTTCTGTTAAAGTGTTATTTTACATATGGTCAGAAGATGATGCTAATGCTTCTTTGAAGTCTTCCTACAAGGAAAACAAACATACATGTATTTTAATAAATATTTTTTGACATTTACAAATGTTTTTATTTAAGTTTTAAGTTTTAAACTGAATAATAATTTATGGTTAGGGAATTATTATTTATTCAATGCTTTTATTTATATTAGGCAGTTTTTTTAAGAAAAAGTATTTTATTTAAATGGATTTTTTGAGTGTTAATTAAATATGTTAAGCAGAATGAAATGATTGGTTCTTGTGGAATTTGAACTAGTTTAAATATTCTGTTAATTCATTTGAGCCCAAATCTGATGACATTTTTACAACGAAAACGTATGTGTTTAACGTTCATGCCATTTTGTTTTTTTATTAATAAAAGAGTGTGATATACTTATGACTTGGAACATTTAAATTTATCAGCTCCGTGGTGCATTAAGAGCATCTAATACAAGCAGTCTGGGAGCTTTATAGTATGTCTTCAGGTTCTACTTTTGTGGATTAACTTTCTATCATAATGACTACTCAGTCTATATTATCAAGGAATGTAAATGGCCTTAAAGATTTAGACAAAAAGCAAATTGTGTTATATTAAAAAGTGTACACTACAAACAAGAATATCACAGGAGACACATTTGGATAGAAATGATCACTCACATTTGACAAAGAATGGATTTTGGGGTGGCCATTCAGCAGAATATCATGGACGGAGGAAACAAGGAGTAATAATACTGACTGTTAGAGGAGTTCCAACAGTAATAGAAAAGAGGAAAAAGACAATAATGATAGATTTGTGGTAGTAAGGATTTATTGGCAGAGAAGGAGGATCATGCACTGGCATATATTATATTCCATCTGAAACTGTTATTATTGAGCTTAAGAGAATTTTCAGTATGGAATATTATTTATTTATGCTTCACAGGGATGTGTTTCTGGACATTATCCACCAGTTGGGGTATTGCTCAAATAAATCTCTTTGCCATCTTTCTGAAAAAGAAGTTATGTAACATCCCATGTTAGTTGTCTTCATCTCGCCTTCCTTCTTGCTGTTTGGGTTCGGAGCCGATCCTCGGCTCCGACTCGGCCATCTTCTATAGCTCGAGAGCTGTTTACTGGCTTGAGGCTACCCCTTATCCCAGCATGCCCAGCATCAGCTACCCAGATCTCGTTTGTGATAGCACACACTAGACATAAGTAGAGTAACCAGTTCCTAAAAACTGGTTGTCCAATACACCTAAACAAGGAAAGAGTTATAAATTACCTGGCATGTGAAGTAATAAAAGATGCTCAGCCAATAACAAAAGGGAACTCGTCACAATCCTCTAGGAAGGGGGAAGGAGGGAGGGATGCAAGAAGGAAGGCGAGATGAAGACAACTAACATGGAATGTTATGGTAGGTACATAACCTCTTTATGTTAATTGTCCATCTCACCTTCATTCTTGCTGTTTGGGACAGCATCCCTAGCACCTAAAATCCCGGGTGGCTCATTGGAACAGACTCTTCAGAACAGTAGAACCAAAGGAAGCTCTGCTCCGGGAGACCATATCTACCTTGTAATGAGAGATAAAAGTGTGAGGGTTTGCCCAAGTGGCAGCTGCACAGACTGAGTCTCTGGGCAACCTAGACTGAAAAGCCACAGAGGTGGAATGACCTTTTGGTTTAGCTGGTAGCTGTTTATTTCGTAACTGATAAATAAAGGCAACAGTATCAGATAACCATCTGGATAAGGTCACTTTAGAAACTGGAAGATCTTGTTTGTTGAACGCATAAGAAAGAAATAACTGGTCTGACTTTCTTAGTTCCTTAGTTCTATTAAGGTAAAAACGCAATTGCCTGTGCACATCCAATTGGTGGAGCTTGTATTCTGCCTTGTTGCCGTGATTAAGAAAGAAAACTGTGAGATCTATGGATTGATTTAAATTGTTCTCTGAGCAGACTTTAGGAATAAAGGATGGATTGGTCCTCAGAGAAACTCTGTCCTTGTGAAACACCAGGTAAGGAGGACGAACACATAGTGCTTGAAGTTCTGAGACACGTCTAGCTGAAGTGATAGCAACCAGAAAAAGTGTCTTCCAAGAAAGAAATTTTAAAGAACATGATGCTGCTGGTTCAAAGGGAGACAAGATTAAGGAAGCTAAAATTAAACTGAGATCCCAAGGAGGAGGAGGATCTCTAACTGGGGGTCTAAGAAGAGATGTTCCTTTCATAAAGGCCTTGCAGAGCTTATGAGACATTAAGCTAGAATTAAACATACTGATATGAAAATTAGAAATGGCAGCTAGTTGTACTCTAATGGTAGCGGAAGCCTCACCAGACTGAAAAAGCTGCGCTAGAAATTCAAGAATTTCATGGACTGGGGCTGAGAAAGGATCCAAATTTCTAGATTCTGCCCAGTAAGAAAACCATTTCCACTTACTAGCATATGTTTTCCTCGTAGTAGACTTATGTGAGGAAACAATAATATTACGGACTGCTGGGGAGATATTGGAAAGCCTGGCTAAGGTTGGAAGTGGAGTAACCAAGCTGTGAGCTGAAGAGTTTGAAGGGATTGATGCAACCGCCTGATTGGTGAATCAGAAGATCTGGAATTGGGTCCAAAATCCACGGTTGAGCCAGAAGGTGGAGGCGTAGGAATGGGAACCATATCCATCGAGGCCAATATGGGGCAATGAGGATCATTTTGCAACCCAACGATTTTGCTTTCTGTATGAGTCTTGGAATTACGGGAAAAGGAGGAAAAGTGTAAAGGAGTCCCTTTGGCCAGTCATGGACTAGAGCATCTCTGGGTATATGACCTGGAAGAGGAAGTAGGGAGAAGAAGCTGCTGCATTTGTTGTTGAGAGGAGTGGCAAATAGGTCGCAGCAAGGCTGTCTCCATTTGCGGAAGATAAGATCCGCAACTTCCTGATTCAGAGACCACTCGTGAGGCATGAGGATAGCTCTGCTGAGCCTGTCCGCTATGACGTTGGATTTCCCAGGGATGTGCATTGCTATCAGAAAACATTGGGAGGAAATCGCCCACTGCCACAGTCTGAGTGCTTCTCGACACAAGGGGTAAGACCTGGTCTGCCCTGTTTGTTGATGTATCACACCACTGACATGTTGTCTGTTTGGATTGCAGTGGTCCCAGAAGGAAGAGAGTCTTGAAGGGCTTGCAATGCTAGGAGAACCGCTCTCATTTCTAGGACATTGATATGCAGATGGTACTTGTGAGGTTGCCAAGTGCCTTGGACTGTCCTGCCTAGATAATGCCCCCCCCACCCTATCTGGGAGGTGTCCGTGGTCACTGTGGCTACCGGAGGGGGTTGTATGAAAGATCTGCCCTGAATTACTAGTGGGGAGACCATCCACCAAGAAAGGTGCCTTTTGCATGTTTCTGTGGTCAGGATCATGTGAGACATGGGTAGTTCCTGGAAACACTACTGCGTGAAAAGAAGCCACTGAAGGATTCTCATGTGGAAACACGTTAATGGGACAAGAAGAATGGCAGCTACCATGGAGCCTAGACCTTGGAGGACATGTCTGACTTGAACCCTTTTTCTCTGCATTAGAATTAACACTTGTTGACGAATAGTGGAGACTCTTTCCTGTGGTAATCTTGCAAACATTTCTTTTGTGTTTAATTCTGCTCCTATGTATGTGATAGACTGACAGGGCAACAAGGCAGATTTTTTTGAAATCGACTGTAATGCCTAGTTGAATGCATGATGTGATTGTATAATCCCGCGCCTCTAAGAGTTGACGTCTGGTGGTAGCAGTCAGGAGCCAGCCATCTAGATAGGGTAACCCCTGGAATCCTAGATGCCTCAGGTGAGCCGTGACTACTGCCATACACTTGGTGAATACCCTGGGGGCTAAGGTGAGACCAAAGGGCAGAGCTCTGAACTGGTAATGACTGGCCCCTACCCAGAAGCGAAGAAATCTCCTGGAGCATCTGTCCATCTTGATATGGTAGTACGCGTCCTGAAGATCTATCGAGCACATCCAATTGTCTTGACCCAGAACAGGGAAAATGGACTGCAGTGTCACCATCCAGAACTTTTCTTTTTTACAGATTTGTTCAATCTGCTGAGATTCAGTATTGGTCTCCAATCCCCTGTCTTTTTTGGTACTAAAAAGAATCTTGAGTAAGTTCCGGATCCTAGTTGGTCTGTGGGGACTTCTTGAATGGCTCATTTTTCTAGCAGTCTTATAACTTCTGTGACTGTTTGATCCCTTGGATTGGGTGGGACATCTGGGATGGGCTTTTTTGATTCTGTGGGGGATAGATGGAAGGGAATTTTGTAACCTCCGGATATGATGGATAGTACCCATCTGTCTCTTGTTATATTTTGCCAGGCTTTTGGGCGCAGCGAAAGTCTTCTCCTGACTGCCTCCAGAGGTGAGCAGTCAGGCAACCCTTTAGGGATGCTGGAAGGGCTTGGCAGAGAAGTTTTCTCTGTCACCCTGGTTTTGCGGCCCCCCCTCTGCCACGAGGGCAGCATCTGTTATTGTTGTTTCCCCCTCTGCTCCTGGGGGAAAAATCACCACGTGTGTCAGGCAAGGGTCTCTGGGATTTTTGGAACCACATCTTTCTGCTCTTCTGACCCTTGGGATAAGGTTTGGAAGGAGTGGAAAAATGGACTCCCACGGCAGAGAGAGAGTCTTGCCTTCCTGCTCACACCTGGTCAACATGTCTTTTACCTGAGGCCCAAAGAGAAAGGAGCCATCAAAGGGAGTATTGGTGAAGGACGCTCAAAAGGGTTCTGCAAACTGACACAGCCACATCCAAGCATGTCTCCTGAGAGCCACACCTGTCCCTGCGGTTCTGTTCGCTCCATCAGCTGCATAAGAAATCAGCCTCATGGAGGAGTTGACTATGGAATTAAGAGTCGCAAGTTGAGAAGCTACTTTGGCTGGTGCTCCCTCAGCTGTAGGATCTTGAAGGGTATCTCCAAGCACTTTCAAAAGATCCCTTTGAAGACATGTAAAATGGCATAGATAGTTCAGGGATGTCACTGAAAAGGTCACTGAAGCAAACATTTACTTTCCATATCTGTCCATTGTCCGAGACTCTTTGTTCGGAGGATGAACAGATGAAGAGGTTTCTGCTAGCTCTTTCTTGGTGGCTGCTGCTACCACTATGGCATCAACGGGCACACCTTTGGAGAGTAATTGTTTGTCCTGGGGGGGGCTGTAATAAATTTGTTTGGTCTCCTCGGAGTAGGTTCTACAGAATCTGGAGCTGACCAAGCCTTTCGAGCCACTACAGACATGAGTGGATTGAAAGGAGGAGATACCCAG
Source organism: Protopterus annectens (assembly GCF_019279795.1). Taxonomy (NCBI): domain Eukaryota; kingdom Metazoa; phylum Chordata; order Ceratodontiformes; family Protopteridae; genus Protopterus; species Protopterus annectens. The sequence goes on from NC_056745.1 coordinate 1,253,198,980, forward strand.
GAGGTGGAAGGTCGGGAACCGAATGCATCCAGGTATACAGACTCATCCTCGATAGGGGCTAGGGAAGTCCAGTCCCTCCTCTGTCTAAGCATTTCAAGGATGTCCAAAAAGGAAACATCTTCAGAGGGGGACCTTAGGGACCCTTCTGATTCATCCATGTCTGTATCTGAAGTGACAGACTCAGGGGAGTCTATGTGCTTCCTCTTGCACTTCTTCTTCCAGGGAGTCTCTTACGAGTGATCAGGAGAGGCTTTGGAAGAGGAGGGATCACCCAATGGGGTGTCCTGAGGCATAGGTTCCCTACGCTTGGGTTCTGGAGGAGGAGTAGAGGTTGGAACAGACACCACAGGGGGAGGAGCCGATGGAGCTGGCAGTCGAGCTGTTTCGGGGGACAGCGCACTCCGCATGACCTCAAAGGCATCCCAACTTCTAGGCAGAGAAAGCTCTGGCTCCGAAGAAACAGGAGTCTTTCTTCGTGTCGAGGGTGACGGCTCCGAGGCCAATGTTGGAGCGGAGCTCACCTGCGCCGAAGCTCCGAGGGGGAGAACGGGGTCAGACAAGGGTCCGATGCCACTCCCCCCTCGGAGCCGATGAGAGAGCCTCAGTGCCCAGATCCCTCGATAGAAGTTACAATCAAGGTAATTGGAGCCAACGTTGGCACTGAAGGAGAGATGATGATCGGCGCCGACAGTTCTACTACCTGCGGATCCGTGGTCTCCGGCTCTGAGCTAAATGTAGTCAGTGGAGGAACAGAAATAGAGGCGGTTGGAGCCGATACCTGTTGAGGTGAGCTGGACAGAATTTTTGCCACTGCCTGTGACTTAAGCAACCTACTTACTACTCTCTCCACATCATGATCTGATAATCTAGAGGATCGAGAGGACTGGGAAGAATAATGGCTACGTTCACTCTGTAACAAAGGTGACTGAGGTGCCGAGTGGATGGACTTCAAGGACGGAGACCTCAGTCTCTTATGGCTCCGAAACAGCAGATGGAGCCGACGGAGGAGTTGTCTTGTCGGTGTCAGCTGGCACCGACATACTTGGTTGGTCAAGTAAAGGAGTCGGCTCCGAAGGTGGAGCCAATGGCTTGACAGACTTAGGGGATTTCGCTGGCTGAGTACTTTTAGCTGGAGAATCCTGAGGCTTCAATAATCCTCGAAGGATTAATTTGTTTTTGTGCTCCTGCAGGACCCTTGGACTAAAAGCATGACATATATAACAGGAGTCCTACAGGTGAACAGCACCCAAACAATATACACAACTAGTGTGCCCATCTGTCAGAGACATTTTCTGACAGCATGAGTCACACTTTTTGAAGCCAGATACCTTGGTATCTTTAGACATTTTAGTAACAACAACCACAACAACAATAATAAAAAGCTATACTACAAAAAACAAGAAACAAGACTTTTCTTTCTTTTTTTTTTTTTTACAGTTAAGGAACAGAAAGGAAAGCCTCTAATTTAAATGGCTATCCTAAAGGGGGGGAGAACTCTCTAATTTAAATGAGTTCAAGGGAAACAGAAGGCCTGCGAGTTATAGAGTGATAGCCAACAAAGCTACAATACACAAGAAAGCAATAAGGGATAAAGGAATATATCTAGACAAAAATTGACAAAAACTTGACAAAATTTCAAGAATAAACAATATATTAATAGAAAAAACTATACTAAGCCTGAGCCAGTAATGAAGCAAACTTGCAGCTAAAGAGGCAAATGAGATCTGGGTAGCTGATGCAGGGCATGCTGGGATAAGGGGTAGCCTTGAGCCAGTAAACAGCTCTCGAGCTATAGAAGATGGCCGAGTCAAAGCTGAGGATCGACTCCGAACCCAAACAGCAAAAACGAAAGCGAGATGGACAACTTAACATCAGGCAGTTTCCTTAATTTTGTGCCAGGACTCTATGTCCTCTGGCCTGGAAGGTAGACACCCTCTCTTTTTCATGAAAGGAGATGTTTATTTATGCCTTTCTTCCCCTCCCCTTCCTTTCATTCCAAAAGTCATGTGCAAGATGAAACAGAATGCTCCCAAAATATTCCTGCTGACTCCCTTTTGGACCAGACAGCATTGATTCCCTCTTCTTCTGCACTTAGCCAAGGGATATAATGACAAGTTACCTCACAGGGTGGATCTTTTCACACAAGACAAGGGATCTCTCATCCATCCTCACATGTCCACTCTTCAACTGACACTGTGGATGATAGGATTTTGATTCCCTATAGGTATTTTTTTCTGAGGACACGCTTTGGGTTCTGCAGGAGGCCAGAAAACCCACCACTAGGAAATCCTACTTGTCCAAATGGAATAGGTTTTCTGTTTGGTTTCTTTCTTATAACCTGGACCCACTTTCTCTCGATGTTCTTTTGGTTCTCTCTTATCTGTGTGAATTGTTCAATGCTGGGTTGGCATATTCTTCTATAAAAACCCACCTCTCAGCTATTTCTACTTGTCTGCCTTTAGCTCCTCATTTGATGTCTAGGTTTTTGGACAGTTTCTTAAAGGTGTCCATCATATTAGACCTCATAGGAACCATCAAATTAGACCTTTCAGGAAGCCTGTTCCTCCTTCCTGGGATCTTATTTTTGTTTTGGAGAAACTGACTCAGGCTGTCATTGAGCCTGTAGCTTCACCTTCCTTACAGCTTTATTCTTGGAAGACTGTTCTTTTGCTAGCCCTCACTTCTGCCAGAACGGCATCTGAGCTTCAGGACCTTATGGCTGTTCCACCTTATTTAGTTTTTCATAAGGACATAGTGTCTCTTCCTAACAGTCCATCTTGTATGCCCAAGGTGGTGAATGAGTTCTTTCTTAATTACTTAATCTATTAATTTGCCCACTTTTTCCCTTCTCCACAATCTGCTAGTAAGAAGGTTTTGCACACTTTGGATGTGCATAGACAGCTCAGATTTTATTTGGACATAACTAAAGCATTTCAAAAATCTGATCAGCTTTTTGTTTCTTTTTATCCTAGACCATTAGGTTTGGTGGTTTCCAAGCAGACTATTTCCTCTTGGATTTTTAAAGCCATTCCATTTTGTTATTCTTTTCATGGTGACAGCCTTCCTTCTATGGTTAAGGCTGACTCTACTAGGGCTGTGGCTTCTTCTTGTGCTTTTTTTCAAGGGTTTGGATACTAATTATATCCTTGAGACAGCTACCTGGTCTTTGGTGCTTGCCTTTACCAAGCACTAAAAGTTAGTTGTCATACCCAGAGCTAGAGCTGTTTTTGCTAGCGCCATTCTTCATGGATTCCTAGAAGGCTCTACTGGCCCTTCCTCCTCCCTTTCTTCTTCCTGAGCTTTTGCATTCTCCCTCATGTCAAGAATACTGCAATAGTGAAATGGAAGGGCATAGTACAATTGTGTAAAATCTTAACATAGCAGTAGATGTCCTTCTGTTCTATGTTGCAGTATTTGCACCCTCTCTCCTCCCCCTGGTCTTTTGTCCCTCTGGATGTGTGTTACCCTGTGGTATCCTAGGGCTAGCATTCTTCCTAGGGGTCTTGGTTTTGAGGATGATAAATCTGGATATCACCTTTATGCCCTACACCTTGCATGGGGAGCATATGTGCCACATACTGCATATTATTAACAACCTAAAGGCTTTGGCATACTGGCCGGATGTCAAGCCATCCTTGGCAGGGGATCCCTCATGTTAAGAATACTGCAACAGTAAAGAGAAGGACATCTGTTTTAGTAAGATTTTACACAACTGTACTTTCAAGAGAGCTGCAGAACCAAATGCAGCTCTGTTTCTGAACACAATATCCAATTTGTAATGAGAAATAAAAGTATGAGCATTAGACCATGTGGCAGATGCACAAACATCATCAATGGAGGCTCTAGCCCAAAAAGCAACACCTGTAACCATTAACCTAGTTGAATGAGCTATTGGTTGTCTTGGCAAGTTTAAACCTGTCAAGGAATATGCATAGGAAATACAATCTATTACTTATTTGGCTAGAATAGTTTTTGACACTGGTATTCCCATCTTAGTACTAGAAAATGAGACAAATGATCATTTTTCCTAAATGTCTTAGTCTTGTAAAGGAAAAAGTAAAGTTGCATGTGTACATCTAAAAGATGAAGGGTATTGTGATCTGAAATATTACCAGCATGCCAGGAGAAGTAGAGCAGTGGTTGTATAACATAAGTCAGCACAGCTAGCTGGAATTTTGTAAAGAATTATATGTCATTTGTATATCAAACTGATTTGTACAGATGCGTGTGTTGAAAATGTATTTGTAAAGTTGCTGGTGTTAAAAATGTACCAACAGTGTGTTCTGACTGTATTGTAAGTGAATTAAATGTGTATGTTTTAACAGAGGATACTGGAAGAGAAGAAGTTAATTTCAGTCCCAGCTAACTTTGAAAAATAGTTGAAATTAAATTAGACCATAAAAATTATATCTTACAGTTCTCGTTTCTGCCAGAGACAAAATGTCTGGGAAACCAAGTATTAGGAAGCATTCTTTATTGCCTCTAGCAGGGAACAAATTTCTACTCTGGAAGGGTAGAAGTTTGAAATTGTGTTATGACTTCCAGGAACTGCAGTAGATCTGAGCAAAGCTCTATCAGTGTGTATGGTAACACACAGGTGCTAAAATCCTGGCAGCTTCTAGTGTTGCTGATAGTGTGGGAAACAGAGTCAGATGATCATAGCTTCATAGGTTGGTACTAGGCTATCAGCCCTAGGGCCTATACAAGCCTAGCCATAACAATTCCCTGGCTATTTCTTCCCACACTATTTACTTCCCTGGACCCCTGTCTAGCAGGGCGACTGACATGATCCCCGGGGTGAATTTCCTTTCTCCCATCCAATCGTCCAGGTTCTTTTGAAGAGGGCCAAAGAGGCACTCTGCTTGACATGTATGGGCAATTTATTCCAGAGTCTGGGGAGTCTCTGGGTCAGGAACCTATCCCTCCAGCATGTTTTGTTTATTGTGATGACAAGGTTTAGATCCCTGGAGCATGTGGCTCTGAGGGATTGGGATTTCTTTAAGTGTAGCATGTCCAACAGCTCTGGGTTGACATGGCCTTGTATGTTAAGCAGTGATCGCCTCTGAGTAGACGATATGCAACAGAGTATAGCTGGAGTTTTTTAAGGTGGTCAGTGTAGGGCATCTGCTTTAGGCCTGTGATTCTTTTAGTGAGGTATTTCTGCAGCCTTTCCAGTTGTTGCAGATGTCTTGAGAGGTACATACCAAATTGGGCATTGTATTCTATAATGGGTCTAATGAGGGATGAGTACAGTGGGACAATGACCTCCTTTTTTCTGGATGAAAAGCCCTTAGTGATGAGGTGTGCCACATAGAAGGATTTCCTGACTGTTGTGGTGATGTGGTTATCGAAGGTGAGACCACTGTCCACCTGTGTCCCTAAGTCTCTTATCACACTTTCGGTGTTTAGTGTACTGCCACCTATATGGTAATTCACGGATACATGTTTTTTTCCCAAAGGGGATAACTATACATTTCTTGGCATTGAGCTTGAGCCCATGGCTCTGGCACCAAGCATCTGTTTCTGTAAGGCCCTTTTGTGGAGTATCCACATCATTTGGGGATTCAATAATGGCTCCCATTTTGCAGTCATCCGTAAACTTTGTTAGCCAGAGTCCCTTAGTGTTGGCCTGTACTTCAGAGAAGTAGATGCCAAACAAGAGTGGTCCAAGGACTGAACCCTGAGGTACTCCACGTGTCACTTGTCTGGAGCTGGATTTAGAGTCGGCTACTTTTACAATGTGGGTTCTATCAGTAAGCCAGTTAGCAACCCATTGGGTGACATAGGGATTAATGCCCAGCTTAGTAAGTTTATCTATGATTCCAGAGTGGGGGATGGTGTCAAAGGCCTTGGCAAGGTCTAGATAGGCTGTGTGGACCACCTTACCCGTCAGTCAGGTTCAGGAGACAAGATCGGCCCTTCATGAATCCAAACTGGGTGGGGTCCAGTGTTTGAAGGTTGCCAATGTCTTTGTTTATAAGTTCCATGATAATATGCTCCATGGCCTTGCAGATAAGGCTTGTCAGATTGATGGGACAGTAGTTTCCGGGATCCAAGGTGGATCCCCCCTTGTGGAGTGGGATAGCTGTAGCTCTGCGCCACTCAGTGGGCATGAAACCTGAGGTGAGGCTATGATTAAACATGACACTTAGGTGAGGTGCCAGTTCATATTGTAGTTCATGTAGTACACAGCCCGGGATGTCATCTGGTCCCATGGATGCTGTATTCTTAGCTTTGGAGAGTGCGTTTTTTACCTGTGTGTGGATGTTATTACTGGAATTTGGCAATCTTCTGGCATTGAGATGGGCCATTTAGGGGGTGAGAGGGGGGTGAAGTTGGCACTGAATCGATCTGCCAGGATATTGGCAATATCCTTGGGATCAGTATATTTAATGCCATTCTATTTTAGCTCAGAGCAGATCTGAGCATTGCCATTTAGATTCTTGACATAGTTATAGAATGCCTTGTGGTTGTCTTTGAAACTTTAGCAATTTTATTTTCATAACTAGCTTTGGAGGATTTTTATGAGGGATCTCAGTTTCTTACTGAGGCTGGTAAGGGAGTTTTTTGCATCCTGGGATTTTCCTCTTTTCTGCAACAGTTTCTTCCTTTTGTTGTAAAGTTTGTTTATGGCAGGGAACCACCAGATTGGCTTCCTTTTTTTGGATGAGAGCATTTTGGTTCTATTTGGGATGGCACGATTAATGCATGAGTGGATGTGCTCGTACAGTGCCTTAGTGTAGGATTCAGCAGTTGAACTTTCAGTTCCCGTCTGCATGGGTGTCATGAAGTTTATCACTTCTGACTTGAGTAGCATGAAGCTGGCTTTGGAGAAGTTTTTTTATGGAGGGTTCCTTACTGGGGGGTGGGGGGTGGGATGTGGATGTTAAGGGTGATTAGCTTATGGTCAGACTTAATGAGGGGGTGACCATAGGTGTGGAGCATTGATTTCCCATGTTGGTAATGACCAGGTCTAGGATATTGGAGCCCCTGGTGGGATTATGGATTAGTTGATCCAGGGCATTGGAATTTATGAATTCCAAGAACCATTGGGCAAAGGTGTTGGTACATGAGTAGTTTTCCCAGTTAATGGCAGGGTAGTTAAAATCACCCAGTATTAGGGTGTTTGGTTCTATCTTAATATTTTCCAGTATGTTTAGAAAGGTGGAGTGAGAATCTTGGTGTATGTTGGGGGATCTGTAGCAAGCTGCAATTTGGATTGCAGTCTTACCTAGTGTTAGTTGCACATGGAGAATTTCAGACACATTGTGTTGGGCAACTAGCCTGGTGATGTGAATATCCTTGGTGAATATTGACACTCCTCCACCTTTAGTGTGATGTCATTCTGTAAGCTATCCCAGAAAATAATATTTATTGAGAAGTCTCTCAGTCAGACTGAGTATTCTGTTTCTGGAACCTGACATAGAAGGATCTCTCACCTACTTCATCTTGCCTTGCTCTAGTAAGTGAACCAGTTAGATAAGTCAGGAAAATATAGTGAGATTAGTTAAGTACTGTTTTCCTGTATCTGTATGAATCTGTTCATCTGTGTTATTTCCATATTTCCTGTGGTTAAAACTCTGGTGTTTACTATAAATAGATATTTAGTATTTTCACATTCTTTTATTATTTATTACTAAATATATTTAAATTTTTCATTGTGGCTGGTCCTTTTAAAACATGTTTAGGTTTTGAGAGTATTTGCATTTAAATATTTGGTGATAACTCTGGTCACTCCTGAAATTCTTGCTGTTTGGTCAGCATTACCATTTGTATTAATATTAATGTCACTCAGTATAATTGGTGTGATGCCCCACCACTGCCAATCAGCAATCAGGGACCCTCAATCCTCACCACTGGCAACAGTGGGAGATGTTCACTGAGAGGATAACAGGTACACACACAGTATTTCTAGATGAAGCTCTCTGCATCAAGTGCAATTTCCCTTAAGAGCACACATAGACCACAGCCAGTCTGGGGCTGGTTTCTCCCTCTTCCTCCAGATCCCTAATAAGACTCCCCACTGGCACAGCTATAGAGTTGAGATCTCAGCTGAGTGACCAAGTCAAGACCTCCAGCACCCTCTCTGTCCAACCAATGCTTTATGTTCCTGCCCAAGTAGCTGACACACGCACTCTCTGAGGTTTAATTTACATACACACACACACACACACACACACACACACACACACACACACACCTGGGAAAGGGTGGCACAGGTTTACTAGCTATACCCTCTTCTGTCCAGACTGTAAGGTAGTTTTCACTGCCACCAGTCACTCCTGCCAGCTACCTCAAGGCCCTTAACAAAGGATGTCCAATCTTACTGTGAAATATTAATATTAACACAAATGGTAGTTTGACCAAGAGCAAGGCTATTAGGAGTGGCCCACACAGTGTCACCAAATAAATATGCAAGTACTCTCAAAACTTAAATATCTTTACACAGATCAGCCACAGTGAAAAGTTGGAATATATTTAATAAGAAATAAAAGAACAAGACAATACTAAATATATATTCACAGTGACATCATACTTGAAAATCACAGGAAATATTTAGGCTATCAAAAATAAAGAAAAACAGCTTTACTATATTCCTGACTGAATCTAAGAGAACTATACTATTCCCTAAAAACCTACTTCATTAGAGCAAGGCAGATGTGGTGGATGTTTCTTGTTGTTGTCAGGTCCAAGACAATGCAGAATGCTCTGCCTCAGTAAGAGACTTCTCAAAATAATATCTAAAATATTACTGCTGGGATAGCTTGCAGAATGACATAATTTCTGGTCATCTGACTTCTAGTTCCCAGGCCAAACCCCCCATTGCTGGCAGCTGGTAGTGTTTAACATCTACCTGAAAAAGTACTCATACAAGGGCTTTTGCTCAGATCTTTGACAGATGCTGGAAGTCGTAAAACAATTACATTTCTCCATGCTTCCAAAGTAGCAATTATTTCACTCTAAAGACAATACAGAAAGCTTCCTAGTACAGACTTTCCCCGGGATTCATGAACCTTGCGCCAGGCGCACGCATAGCGTAGGCGTTATAACGCCAAATATGGCCGTCGAGCGATTCAGGTACGACTCAATGCCACGTGCACTACCGGCGTATGCCAGATCTGCGCAGCCCCCGGCGTAGGTATGCTAAACACCCTATGTGCGGTGTGTCACCATGCAAATGAAGGCATATAGCGATTCACGAAGTGGTACAGGCGTAGCATAAGCCCACGGCAATGTAAACCAAAAAAACGGTTTACATTTCCACAAACATAACATCGGAGTAATGGAAGAGTGTCAGACCCAGGTATCACACAGTTAACATATGCCAATGGTGAAATACACAGACAATGTCAAAAGAAAACATGCACAACACGTAAATAACAACTTAAATGGCATGTCCACAGCAACTCACATCAGAACCCTAGGACATGTTTGCGGAAGCTGCAACACAATGAAATAATATAACAATGTTATAAAACAGCAGCGTAATACACAGCAGGTTCACAGCATAATACACCATGGTATGCATGGAATGCCACAACCACGGTGCAAGGGTTGCCAAGGACTCGCGGCAGTGTTCGGCGTGGTAACTATGAATTAGTAGTCAATGCCATGCAAATGAGGCAGATAATACTGAATCGCAAATCCCCTGCCTGCGTAAGGCTGTAACAAATGGCGCAGCGGTAATACACCGAGGAGTGGCTCAGAGGGAATACATGTCATCTGCAGAGGGGTGTGCCACTGTAGCAGGAAGCACATTGGAGCACAGCAAACCTGGGCTGTACATCGCAAATCACAGCTGCAGGACTGGGGTGTGGGGTAATAGTTCAGCTGAGAGCACACAATGCGTGCAGAAGTGCATGTGTACGAGGATGACTACGTTCCCTTAACCTAGTCATGTGACGCTCGCCCCGCAAACAACATCGGAAACAGGAAAGTGATGTTAAGAATATGAGGAAATGCGGAAGAAGTGTAAATGGAGTACTAATGAGCAATCAACACTAATCAACCCACGAAGGCCAATCGGCGGCAGCTGATAACTCTGCATGCAGAAACCTGCAAAACGGGATAGGGGAGGCATATGAATGCAAAGAAAGTAGGGGAGGTAGCAGATTGCAAAGATAGAAGACCTGACACAGCAGAGCAAAGCAGACAGGCAGCACAACGGCGGCAGCACACAAAACGCATGATATGCCATGTCCCAGAAAGTACAAATGACAGTGATCTGCAGGATGCATGCCAGAAAATAGTAGGTGCAACGTGCAGAAATAGTAAGGGAAGGTCGAAAGGTAATCCATGGCAGGCAAGAGTAATGCAACACCAAAGGCAACAGCGTTGTAGTGCCATCGGTAAAACACGGAAGATAACCCCCAGGTACGGCCGTACAAACACACCCTATGACATCATCGGTGTGCACAGCACAATAGTATAAAGTGTGAATGCACACGACATACAGCCGTGTATTCCCAAATGCCGCACCATAGGTGTAAACACACGGGGAACTTTTAAAATGTACATGTTGGGTGCTGCCATGGCTGTGATCCATCAGCATGTGTTAGAGACAGACGGTGTTGTGGAGGAGGATGCCGACAACCACCGTAGGCCTTGGAGGAGAAGGAGAGTGTTCAGACCAAGGGTAACCTACCAGGGGCTACAAGACCTGGAGATAGTAGAGCGTTACAGGGTGGACAGGGACATGTTACAGCAAATAGTGGAGCTGTGCCGGCCACACCTGAGAACAAGAAACAACAAAGGGGAACCCATCCCAGTGGACACAAAGGTATGTGTAAGCTTGCGAATACTGGCAACAAGTACCTTTCAAAGGCCAACTGGAGATATAATGGGCATCTCACAGGCATCAGCATCCAGGGTACTACACCAGTTAACCAAGCAAGGAGATGAAACAAGAGTGAACACACGTTACAAAAACCACCACAAAAGCTCACTCTGGAAGCTCCAAATAAGGGTTGAGAGAACCAGTTCCTGGATGCCATGTTACCACATGCCAATGAGCATATATACTTCCCCAGATCTCAGGAGGATTTGGCTAGCAATATGCGCCACTTCCACCGTGTGGCACAATACCTGGAGGTACTGGGTGTGATAGACTGTACGCACATACAAATCAAGTCACTACCTGGCGAGTAGGGTAGACGCTACATAAACCGCAAGGGATTCCCCTCCATCAATTGCCAGGTCATCTGCAATGCTCAGGGCATTATCATGGATGTGTGTGCTGGCAGCCCTGGAAGCTACCACGACTCCCATATCTAGCATGCCTCACAGCTGTATCAGGTATTTGCCAGGGGGGACATCCCACAAGGCCATCTCGTGGGGGATGCTGGCTATGCACTGGAGCCGTGGATGATGACTCCCATCAGAAATGCACACACACACATGCAAGAACGCCATAATGAGGCACACGCACAAACCAGAATAATCATAGAGCGTGTGTTCGGGATGCTGAAATCACGGTTCCGGTGCTTGGATACATCTGGTGGAGCCTTGCAGTACTCTCCAGGCACATGTGCCCACATAGTTATAGTATGTGCCATGCTACATAATATGATCCTGCGGAAGCATCTGCTGCAGGGACATAATGGTGAAGGGCCACAAAGCCCACCACAACTGCCAAGGCCAGTCCAGGCACAGAGGGTTCCAGACCAGGAACACACTGTGGCAGCCCCATTAGGCAGACGGAGGCGTACTCAATATGCCTACACCTTGGCAAAGAGGGAACGTATAGCACATACTCTGACAGCGTAGGTCCCATGGACTGACACCTCCCTACCTGCACACACAGTGAAATGGACGGCACACAAACATGACCACCTGTAAACTGTACTGTATGGGTGGCCTCATGTGTGACTCCAACATAGGCAGCCCCCAAACACTGTACACCCAAGAGCCAGTGGAGCATGTAACGCCAACACATGAACAGTACGTGGGTCCTACAGCATACGGCATTGCGGTATGCCTGCCACGTTCGCCGCAAGATATATATGTAGATAGATATATATTATATATATATATATATATATATATATATATATATATATATATATATATATATAAATATATGTACACATATACATATATATACTACAGTTAAGACAGGGAATTAGAGGGATATAAGGTGACTGAGATGTAACCCGCGATATCTGTACATAGTATACATAGTGAAACGACAACCTGAACATCCGGGAAGTTCAACATAAGAGGATACCGCCAACCATGGAACGGGTAACATACCGATATGCATAACCGCGAGGCGGAAAGATCGCCAGACCACAGTACTGTAACAGTACATGCGCGTGTACTAGTATGATGATATGAAGGGAGAGGTAGACACCGCCGCCGGTGTTGCGGTCCACTTAGGTACTGTGTGCAACCGTCCCCGTGAGTGCCGTAGTATGTGTACGTGTGCGCTGAGGGTGCCATGTGCGTCGCTGTGTGAGTGTAATGTGTGTATGTCTGCAACATGTGTATGTTGGTGCCACGTTAGAGGCAGAGCGGAATATTAGGTGTAGGCATACGGTAAACTAGCCTCAGGCATATGTACACTACTAGTCCCAAAGTAGTAGTGACAGCCTCACCCTGGCTAGGTGTGTCGCGACATAGAACGATACAAAGTGAATATGTCCCAGATGGTAGCACAGGAATATACCCCATATGAAATGGAAAGGACGTATGTAATAGTCATGCCTGAATGTACGACACTGATATGTTAATTGCAATAAGATACGTCGGCAAAGTCACACAGCAATAGGTATGTATCGCGGAAATACGTATGTGCTACCCCAGTACTGACCGTGGCCACGTGTCGGCCCATAAACACCGCTGTGTGTTCTACAAGTGTCAAACAATCAATTCCCATCTGAATATGTGGCAACCACTGGCAAACAGGCTATCCCAACAACAGGACCACAATGACTGCAAATATCTGGGACAGAATGACAAGGGATAGTTGTCACGTACACACAACCGCTGATATACCACAGATGTTATGGAGGTATATATGCATCAAGCTCACCCGCAGGCGATACCGACACCACATGACAACAGCCCAACCTACAATCCCATAACAAAAGACAATTAACTGTCAACTCTCCAAGTAGGGACGGAGCACACAGACAACTATACTGGTTATGTAGAGATGCAAGGCCCACAAACCGTATCTGTGACGTACAACCACCGACATCCCCCACTGAACATAATAAAGGAATACAAACCATAACAGCAGCACAAACATACAGTCGGTCAATGACATCTGCATAACCACAACATATCGCGTGGGGAACACAATTAAAGGCGGCTGCATAATTGCATGCATTGTAGAAATGCAAACAATAGCCATGTTACAGTTTTGAATGCAATACTCCGTTATTATACGTCGGCAGGACAGGTACACCCACTTGTTGAAACAAATACTACATCTGTCACACACTATCCATGGGTGACATGAATGCAGACCATACTTGTTCCCATGCATAGCAGATGCAGTCACACATAACATAAGACAATACAGACCATCCCCACAAAGGTAGGGCGAAAATCCAACGCCCAGGCGGAGAATCCAATTATACCCCAGTATCGACGCGTAATTACCGAATGGAGTAGATGCACAGGTGATATGCACGTAATTACTCACGTACACATAGCTACTGATATACTACAGAAGTTACGGGGGTATACATGCAGCAAGGCCACCTGCAGACGATATTGGAACCAATTAACAACAGCCCAAGCTACACTCCCATAACAAAAGACTATTAACTGTTAACTCTCCAGGTAGGGATGGAGCACACAGACAACTATACTGTCTATGTAGAGATGCAAGGCCCACAACCCGTATCCATCACGTACAACCACCGATATCCCCCACCGTAGATATTAAAGGAATACAAACCGTAATAGCAGCACAAACATACAGTCAGTCAATGACATCTGCATAACCACAACATCTCGCGTGGGAGACACAATTAAAGGCGGATGCATATTTGCATGCGTTCTATAAAGGAATACAACAGCCATGTTACAGTTTTGAATGCAATACTCCGTTATCATTCGTCGTCAGGACAGGGACACCCACATGTCGAACCAAATACTACACCCTACACACACAATCCACGGGTAACATTACTTCGAAATATACCTGTCGCCACGCATAGCGGTTGCAGTTACACATAACATAACACAATACAGACCATCTCCATGAAGGTAGGGCAAATAGCCAACGCCCAGGTGAGGAATCCAATTATACCCCAGTATCGACGCGTAATTTCCGAATGGAATAGATGCACAGGTGATATGCACGTAATTACTCACTGAGGAACAGCAATTGGTGGGATGAATTCACATGTTGCAGGTATCGAAGTATTTAAGGATGACTCTCAGGATATTCAAACCGTATGCTCATACCAAACCAGCAGTGTACAACCAAAAGCGAAAGAAAACGGAAAAACGATACACGGAACGAAACACGGAATGAAACACCAACAAGGTATGTAGAACACACGATATGTACGGTTGTGTAACGCATGATGTGTATGACTAAGCTGTACTGTATGTGAATGGTGGTTGTAATTAATTACACTTGTCCGTAATGCAGAAAGTGGTGAAAGGTAGTTATGTAGTGATATCCTGCTGAGCATACCAACGCTTGTGGACACCGTGTGTACAGCAGTGGGACATCATGTATACAGCGGAGACACCACAAGGGATGCCACAGGGGGGCATTAGAGAGAACAATGCCATATCACGCCGCTGCTGGCAGTGGATGTCCAACAAGGAAGTGCCATAGCAGGGGATAGGACATGTATGTATACTGTCACAGCACGCATGTGTATGGGCATATACCGTTGATGTCATACGGGTGCGGCCGACGCAAGTATGCCCTGCATTAGGGGATACTATGTGAAATATGTGTAATGTAAAGCTGTCTAGGTAGATATGACAGATATCATACACAGTATCACAGGCATATCATGCATAACACAGGTATCGCCTATTGGTATGTACAATAACAGGATACATATGGCCTGTAGGTATGAGACAGAGTAGTAGCATGATAGCTAGCCAAAATGGAAGGGACACCAAGTAACCATGCCCAAAGGACCTGTAGCAGCTGCACAGGTGTACAGTGGGCAACAATGCAGTCTGGCAGGTCCATGTGTAAACACATGTGCAGTGTACACAGTAGTGTCACCTCCCCATGGTAGTGTCCTGTGAACAGCAGAGGCGGGTGTCAACTGCACGTCTACACAGTACCGCTGCTGTGGTGGTACCAGGACTACGTGTCACTCAAACAGCAAGGGAGGTATCACATGAACAGTGCTAATGTGTGTCCCTGCGGGATGTGCACAGGACCTATGTTCCACAGCATGGTGTGTGTTGTGTTTGTGGAAGTAACACAGAAGCCCAGCCCATGCAGTGTGGCGTGTGTGCACATATCCAGGAGCATTCCATTCATACTGCCCACTGCAGATGTCATGTATGAGGAGTATATGCATCAGTAATGTGGAGGACATGGGCCGTGTCAGAGCAGAAGACACCCCTGAGTATGTGGTATGCAGATGTGTACAGATGTGTTGTCCGTATGTCAGCTACATATGTAAATTGTCTGAGCCCGGTAAACATTGTGGCATGACAATGTTGTGCCATGTAAAGCTGTAGCTGTTGAAGGTACACCATAAATGTGGTATTGTACCCTTGACTGTGTGTAGATGTGTGTATTTCACAGGTACAATGGCTACCTATGTACCAGCATCACACACAGTACAGATAGGTGTGGCCTTGCAGAAGGGTATCCATGCCACAGTGGAATACGGTAACCACAGGACTGTGTGTGGCATATGTGTGTACAGCAACCATGTACAATGTGATATGTATGTACGGGACCAGTAACCATGTGATAGTCAGTGGGTGAATGTTGTTATGCAAAGGTGATGTGCATGCACCATGTGTCATGCATCCTGATGCCATGATACTCATATGATGTATCCGCCACACTGACACCCATATGGTTGGTATCGGTATGAGCTGGTGGAGCAATAATGTTGCTTGGTATGTAGGCGTGGGATATCTAGGCATGGACAGTACTCTGTGACAGCATGTTCTGTATGTAAGCATATAGTGAACATGAGGGGCCCCATGACTGAGGACTGTGTAATGCAATATGTACCTGACATGTAGTAGGTACTATGGTATGCTCGCACCACTGTGTGTCCTGTCCATGAGCCACATAGCATAACATCCTGAGACACAGGGTATGATGTGCAGATGGATGTGTAAGTTGCCAATACCAGAACGTGGAATGGTGCTGAAAGGCAATGTGAGGACAACGTCTGATGTGTCGGCCTCCGTACCACCCCAACCGCCCATGCAATGGTATGACAGGTGGCCAGCATGTGTATGTGCCATGCTGTGGCATACACAAGCCCAACAGGGGTGCTAGGAAAGGCCTGGAGGCCATCAATGTGTGTGTGGGAATCACGTTCGTGAGGATGTACCCCATTGCCATTCAGAATGGTCCAGTCATGGGTGTATGACTACAGTCCCACACGTGCAATGCAGTGCCACCCGTGGGTAGTGCGAGAAATGCCTGTGGCGGTCAGGGTACACAATGTCCGACAACAGGCTAGCAGTGAATATAGTGGCCTGGTGCGGAGACATATACCGAACAGGTTGGTGGGACATTACAGCCAGGGACATCGGAAGGTGACATCGGGCCAGCATCCCAGGACATATCGTGTGCATGTTAGTACTGTGTATGTGTCCACAGGGACACTACGATGTCCATGTACAGATTGCGACCCTGTAGTGAGTGAGAGGGTGTATTGTCAGTAAATACGCCATCACCTGGCACGTTGCCAACATTAGCTCGGTCTGCAATGCCTGGGTGACTATTGTATGTGACATCAGATGTGGATGTAGCCAAACAATACTGACACACCACCACAATGCCTGAGGCCCCACACCGCAATGTGCGGCAGTCATGTTTAGGTAGCTAGCCTTGGAGTATGTGATGATGGACCTCGAGGACCCACCATGGCTGACAAGTGATGCACCTCACACATGTGAATGTACACCACTGTGCAACAGCCTGCACATGTGGTTGTACATCATATGTGCATGGAACATGACCACCACAGTGGCGTCTGTGAACAGGTCAGTACCGCCATGTCTCTGTGTGGAATAGCATGGTTCCTGCAATTGTGTACATGCTACTGAAGTGCACTGTGGTATGTGTCAGCATAAGTATGTGCAGTGTCCATCTGCTGGGGTGTCATGCCGTTAACAACTGCTGTCAGCAGATGCCTGTAGTACTGGTTGTAGTACACATGTTCCGTGTATGCTGCGATGGGTGTGTTTCCAGGGTGTGGCTAGCAGGGCCGTGTAGCATATGTGTTGAATCCACCAAAGAGGGGATAACCCCAGGTGCGTCACACCAGTCACATGGAGGTATTGTGCATGCTAAGGGTAGTGTAGGTATGGTATGTGTTGTGTAATGTGTCATCCAGCTGAGCGGAGTGCATGACTCAAGCATGTGTAGGTACATGGGTGTCTATTCCAGGGAAGTGTGGGTTGCTGTCAGCACATGGCAGTATTAGCTGTCTGAGGCCCAATGTACAGTATAACAACACAGACGGTATGTAACCTGTGGTGTACAATGTCGACTCTGTTGCGTGTTACAATGTGTATAGCGGTCACAAACACGGGTATCTGCACATGGAGCGCCTATGATGCATTGTGTTAGGCAACTATCCAGGATGTGTGCAAAACACTGTGTGATGTGTGAACCCCTCACCTGTGGGTGTTCCAGTCCAGGTATGTGCCTGGGAGGTACGGTCCGTGTACAATCCGTACTCGCAGGCGTGCTGCGCAGAGCATGGAGGCAGGTGCCAGTCACCGCAGAGATATGTGAGTGGTGCAATAGTGTGTGTGCCTCGCTTGTGTGCAGCACAGTGGAAGATGCAAGCATTGTCCCACATGACCCCATGCCATGCCTGCCTGTTACAGCCCTGCCGGAGACAGTTATGTGAAACTGCCACAGAGGCAGTATAGCATGTGAAGATGTACATGTGTGCTCTACACCCCAGGTCGATGGCTGCAGGTCATGAGTGCCACAGCATTGTGGTCGACCAGGACTGTCATAGCGGTCAGATACCACATGCCTGTACAATAACAGTAGGAGCATAGGCAACAGTTGCAGTGACACAGTCGGTCAATGTACAGTGTCCCTGTGTCCAGACCACTGCCTACTGTACACCATGGCTAGACACACACCCAGAGGGCTATAACACCAGTGAGCCATTGCATGTCCCAGTACACGTAGTCTGTGTATTGCCATCACAGGGCAGTCACATTAACATGTTGTATGAGATATATTGTACCAGGTGATGTGTCATGTGTGCGTATGTTGAGTTGCAGAGGTGTTCACCCGTCCGCAACATCTCAGTGCATGATGCCTTGTGTAACATGATGTGTGGAACTGCAATGTGATCCACAACAGGGTCATCCGTGACTGGTGCGTTGTGAATGGTGTAACTCATGGGTCTGCGGGATATACACTGGTGCTGTCGGCTGCCATGCTGGGGGCCACCAGTGGTGCCTACAGTGGTCATACAGACATACTGCATACATTGTTCTGGCAGGAATGTCCATTGTTGTAGATGATGTGGTACTACGTGAAGGTAGGTGTGTGTTGTGAATGTTACCCATCCAGACATGACCATCAGGTGCAGTCATGGTTGTCGACAGCATCACACCCATCCACAGCTGTCAGCACCCTGTCCCCAGAATGGGTAACAGTAGCCCTCGTACTGTGTGACTAATGTGCAGATGGCGGAACACCTACTACTGGCTGGTTAACAGTGTCATCTAGGAAGGCTATATGATGGCTGGAATATGCTGCTCTAATGTATAATTATGATATCCCAATGAATTACATTGATTCACATATAGTAAGCCATGGCTGGCATGTAAACCGTGTACAACAATGACTGTGTGACAGACCCTACCAATGTGGAGCCGTGATGAACATGCACCTGTTAGAACACCAAATGAGGTATGTTGCACGTAATGATGTACAACTGACAGCTATGGGCACAGCATGGATGCAGAAGCACATCCCCCACAGGCAGTACCGCTCACGTTGGTGGGGCATTGCACGAGTACATGTGACAGTTGCTGTATTGCCACATGTACGACATATCCGTCATATAGGGGTAGCACTGGTACGTGACTGTCGGACATGCCTGTACATACGACCATGTCCCACAGGATATGTGTTACGTGTGTACAACACCTGTCATACCTTCATCAAGCTGTGAAGTGTATGACTGCCAGTGTACCTGTGTGACATGTTGTGCAATGGGTGCAAAGGTACGCAGTAGTGCATTACATGCCCACATGTCCTGCACAGGTGCATAACCTGAACATACAATACAAATAGGGTGTTGGATAATAGCAACCCACAAGAGGTGATGGGTACGGGTGGCAATGCACTATCACCTTTCCGGGTAAGGTGTGCATGTCCATGACACATTAGCACCTGAGATGTTAGCAGTACAGCTGTACTGGGCGGCATGCATATTTGATTACAAATACCCTTGCATGTTCCACCACTGGCCTGTTGACAGACAGACACCAACACAATGTGCAGCATTGACATGTGCACAGCACATCACCGCTGGCTACAGTAGAACAGGGTTACTGTGTTGACATATGCACAGAACATCAGCGCCAGCCACAGTCGAACACGGTATGTGTTGAACCCCACCGTCATTGTAGCCCATGCCACAGACAGACGTGTTATGCATCTGTGTATGTACAGCTGGGAATGGCCCTGGCCTAGCAGTATAGCTGTGTCAGTGTTGCGAACAACATACTGAATGGGCTGTGCGTGTGAGGTGTGCGTCATACGTGTATGGTCTGATGGATGATACCAGCAGTGCCCCCGCTATGTGAACATCCCCGTCCCCATAAATGAATACCTAGGCTGTGCTCAACACCATGGTCACTGTGGGGGGGATGGTGCCAGCGTGCACCCACCGACATGGTGGTGACAGCAGGCACTGGATGTAGACATATGTGGTACCCATGTCAGGCCGGGGTACCATCCATGTGCACGGGATATCACTGTGCGGGCACATACAGCACTGTGTTGAACAATATCACAGCACATAGCACCTGTCAGGGGTAATGTGTATGCATGGATGTGCAATGCCAGCATGCACCATACACACCCCCACCATGCAGCATACTGCCTACCTTGCAGAAGGACATTGTCCACACCATGATGATGGACATGTGACATGTCCATATACCCATAGAAATGACATATGGAATGGACAGCCACCCTCCCAATACTGGTATCCCACAGGCGGGACACATCCCTGTGCCATGTATGTGATATACCCTGCCATACCATGCAGCCCTGTCCAGCAAGGCTGCACGTGCCATCACAGTCATACATGGTGCGATGGCCACATGGCACTTGCACTATCAACTGACCAGATCAGTAATGTGGCACTGATGCTCCTTGTGGTGTCACAAGTGCTGTGTGTCAGCGTGTACAACGTGCGTGCACACATGCTATGTATGACCATCCCTGCTAATGTCATATGATTAGACATTGTCCCATGTGTATCACATGTGCAATACAGGCGAGCCGTGGCAGGATGTCCAACACCCGTACAGTGCTGAGTAGATGTATATGGCAAAACACATGCATGTACAGGTGTCCATGTGTATGTGTGCAGTGCCACCACTGACGTCCATAACGGCTGCGTCTGTGATGCTATGTGACATATACACAGCATCCAGGTGAACAGCAGAACTGTGCACACATCAGGCCACGTGCTGATTGGTATGAACACAGGTGCAGGCAGGTACACATGTCCACAGCAGGTTACCATCTACATGGGGTATGTACAGTGTGATGAGTTGACACAGAGATATGATACGATACCCACTGCATAACGGTGTGACAGGTGTGACAGCAACACGTCAGCTGTGTCAGTGTCATGATGCGTCTCAGAGATTACTGTGCAGATGTCGTGCATGTCATAGCAATGTATGTTCAGCAGTATGCCAGCACATCAGTGTGAATGTGACCTGTCACCATCAGTATGTCTTACAGATAATGCCTCGTTCACGACTGCCAGCCTTCAGCCGCCAGGAGGATGAAGTAATCATACCTTTGCTCCATGACAACTATGACTTGCTATTCAGCCATGTTCCACAGCAAGTGCAGCAGCGGGATGACCTGTGGCAGGATATGCGCAGGAGGGTGAATGACGTGGGTGGCAACAACCGCACCTACCAGCAGGTACGCCGACACTGCACGGACCTCATACGGCACGCGAAACAGCATGCTGCCGCAATCGCCAGAGAACAAGGTGGAAGAGGTGGTGGGCCACCAACCCAGCCCCCACTCACACACACGGAGGAGCTCCTGGCCAGTCTGGGGACACCCAGGGAACAGTATGCAGAAACACTAGCCGCCATCGTGGAGGTGGGTGTCTCCCAACCAATGAGCCTGGAGCTGCCTGGTAAGTCAGTCTTGCATATGTGTATGATATCCACTGTAATTGTAGGTGTCACTGTACATCATGTAAAGTAACAACACATGCCAGGTATATGGGCACACAAGCCGCATACTACAGTATGCTACGTTGTGTATGCAGACGTGTGCATACCATATGCTATCACACAGGTACATGATGTGACATGCACAGTGCGAACTGTGGCTGTCATGCAGTCATGGATAATGTTTATACTGTTGTGTCGCCCCTATACAGGTACCTCTGGCGTGTCGCACAGACATGGGTCCGTCGCAGGTGAGACTGTTGTTAGTAACAGGCATGTTACAGTGTAGAGTTATTCGACATGTGGCCAGGTATAGCATGCACACCTGGGTTTTGTTCCAGTCACGGTATACAGGTTGCATCACCAGACACACACATGCCACCCATGTGCAGTAGATACAACCGTTATTATACACCGGCATGAAATCACAGTACCTGTCAGTGTGATATGTGCGGTCAGCTATGCATACAACGGTGGAGGTGTTCTACAATGGATGCATATGTAGTATGCATTGGAACACCATTCGTGGTACACACACAGTACCACACAGTGAGCAGTGATCTGGGCAGCACACAGGTGTCACCAATGTGACACATGCCCCTGCATTGTGTGCATACATTGTGACATGCCACCCGACATGTCCCATGCCCGTGGTGTTCTGTCTGCAATATTGTCACACCATCACATGACCTACACCCGACATAACAAATATCAACACTGTTGTCTGCATAGCCCTCTGGATTGTGAGACCTCCGACATGTATGGGTGTATGTCACATGGGACACCACAGGAATGGGTACATGATGCCCATCACACACAATTGTCCAAGACCCAGTCACACATGGCCATGGGTGATAGCCACAGGCATGTTGCAACACAGCACGTCTGGTGTGGATAGACACCGTTGCACATTGTCCACACATAGTGCGATCATAGCCGTAGTGTACCACCTGTACATTTGATGTGGTACACCAGACAACCGGAATGCCTGTCTGCAGCCACCGGAGGTGCCACCGATGTCTACCATATACGTGCTGTGGAACAGCATGACTGTGTTGTAGTCATGGCAATGCAATGCGTCTATGTTATGCATCGCACAGCAACATACATGTGTCCTGTTGCCATGCAGTGGCACAGTGCCTGTACTCCCCACTGTATAGCTATGTACACGGCTCACACTAACCACACCTGCACATACACATTTGCTAAACATGCATTCTATCTGTAGGCTGTACACACAACACTGCACTGTGAAGCCCATTATGATGCGGTGCATGTGGCGGGACACCATTGTGTCACACATGTCCACATGTTACCACACATGTTAGCGGATTACATGTCAAGGTAACGTCAGCCATGTGTACTGTTAACCTGTCTGTGGCCACATGGTGTATCACGGTGATGCATGCAAACTACCATGATTGTGTGTACTGCATGCCTACTGATATGACACCTGCTTGATGTAGTGTGCACCCCAGGGCGGTATGCATACTAACACTATTAATGTCTGGGCTGCATTCCCTGTGCTGTAGTGTGGGAATGCTGCATGCCATCTGCAATATCACATGCATGGTGTGTCTGCGTGTGTGTGTCTACGTGTGTGTGTGTGTCTGCGTGTGTGTGTGTGTCTGCGTGTGTGTCTGCGTGCCTACTGATATGACACCTGCTTGATGTAGTGTGCACCCCAGGGCGGTATGCATACTAACACTATTAATGTCTGGGCTGCATTCCCTGTGCTGTAGTGTGGGAATGCTGCATGCCATCTGCAATATCACATGCATGGTGTGTCTGCGTGTGTGTGTGTGTGTGTGTGTCTGTGTGTGTGTCTGTGTGTGTCTGCGTGTGCGTGTGTGCGTCTGTTTGTGTGTGTGTGCGTCTGTGTGTGTCTGTGTGTAATGTACCTTACAGTATGTCTTTGTATTCACAGGTGGTGTAGGTGCGTTCCCCTCCTGCGGTCCATCTGATGTTAGTGTCCCCACAGATACTAGCGGTGATGACCATATGCATGAGGTACAGGCAGGGTTGTCAGGGGCAGAAGCTGTGCCATTGGTTACCATCCCACCTATGTCCCCCTCATCCCCGCACACGGTTCTGATGCCGACACATACCACATCACCGTTGCCCATAGAGGAAGGACAGTCAGCATCTGTTGGCATTGAGCAGGAATGTGTGGTGGCTACAGAAGGTGCGCCTACACACCATGTTGCCAGTGTAATGACTGGTGATGTGCCACACAGGCATGTGGCTGGTGCTGCTCGTAGGAGGACCTCTGTCAGACATGCACCTGCTGTACATGGCGCAGCAGCTGGTATCACCAGACGCATGTTCCGGACTGTAATGGCGGCACAGGCACGTGCAGAATGGCAGAACCAAGAAGGGCAGAGGCTGCAGAGGGCTGCAATCCGTTCCCTAAATGACAACATCCAGTCATTGGCGAATGCTCAACAGCAGATTGCTAATGTACTGGATAGGCGATTAGGTGAAATGGTTGGAATCCTCGACCGAGGCATGGCAATCCGCGAGTGTGAGCTGTCTGTGCTGGAACACCTTGGTAGGGGTGAGGCGTAGGACACGTGGGCGTAGACCAGCAACACCACCTAGTGTAGGTCGACGTGTGCGTGCCACCTCTCATGCCCACTCACACAGTGCCGGTAGCAGCAGCAGTGCAGCTGGTGCTACACCGTCCACACCAGGACACAGCAGGCCACGTGGACGTGGCCCTGGCCGGTCCCAGCGTGGACACGGTTCCAGCAGACATGTGTCATCGGACAGTAGCCACTCTGTACCTCTACCCGGTAGTGCCCGTGCGACCCCAGGCAGGCGCGGGTCACGTGGCCGCGGACGGACACAGTGAGTCATACAACCTGCACTGTACAGTCTGGGGCTGCCAGTTATATCCCATGTAGGCATCACATATGGCTGAACTGTGTACAGACATACCCACACACAGCAGACACAACTGTAGGGCTCCACCACATCCACATGCATTCTGCACAGTCATGCCCAGTAAACTCACCGGCCCTTACACACACACATGATGTTATCCATTGGTGCAGCCTATGCCCCTGGCAGACATTTCACCCTGTGCATATGATGAAGCCTCTGCTGCATCCCTGTCATCCACACCATCGGTGCAGGGTTATGCAAATATATTCTGATGCACAGGGTGGACAAGATAGTGAGAGGTGTATGTGATACCTGTGTATGCATAGCGTGTGATGTGTATGTTGCAGTGGTTGTGTATGAAAACTGACTGGTGCGTATGTGACGTGGGTTGTGTACTGTCAACATGCAGCAGACATACCATGTAGTGCAGGTGCAGCATGCATTGAGCTGTGTTCACGGTATGTGTGACGGTTACATGTGTAGCACCATGTTGGTTCTGATAACCTGAATCCCTCCTATGGTGTACTCGCATGTGCCTACAGGGAGCACTGTTATCAGTCCCCCACGTGTAGCTGTGGATTACCCACAGGCACATCTGGCAATATCAGCATACCACATGTACCCGCAACCTGCCTGGACACCTACATAGGTTCATAGGTGCATAGGTACATACTAGGCTATTTGCCCTAGGGCATTTATAAGCCTAGCCAGAGTGTGTGTGGCTTTCACCACCCCTTAGGATGAGGATACTATACCCATTAGTTTGCTGTGCCTCTGTCCAGCAGTGACACAGAGATGATTCCCGGGGTATACCTATGATCTCCCATCCACTCGTCAAGCTTTCTCTTGAACAGCGTCAGTGAGAGGCTCTGCCTCACAAGGACTGGGATTCTGTTCCATAGTGTAGGGAGTCTCTGGGTGATGAACCTGTCCCTCCAGCACGTCCTATTTATATCTGTGTTGAGGTTTAAGTCTCTTGCTCTCGTGGCTCTGGTTGATTTGGATCTTTTGAGGTGGAGCATGTCCATTAATTCTGGGTTGGACATGGCCTTGTATGTCAGGCACAGATCACCTCAGAGCAGACGGTATGCGACTGTATAGAGCTGGAGTTTCTTCAGTCGGGCAGCATGTGACATATGTTTGAGCCCCTTTATCCTTTTGGTGAGGAACATTTGGGGTCCTTCCAACTGCTGCAGGTGTCGGGTTAGGTACATTCCGAATGGGGCGTTGTACTCAATCATTGGTCTGATAAGTGAAGAGTACAGGGGTACACTGACCTCCCCTGATCTGGATGTGAATCCCTTCATGATCAGGTGGGCAATGTAGAATGTCTTCCTAACCACATTGGCAATGTGAGTGTCAAAAGAGAGGTTACTGACAAGTTGGGTCCCCAGGTCCCTGATAACTTCTTCCGTGTTTAATGGATTACCACCTATGTGGTAATTAGGGGTTACCTTGTTTTTCCCAAAGGGTATGACTATACCTTTCTTGGCATGTAGCTTAAGGCCATGGCTCTGGCACCAGTTATCCATATCTATGAGACCTCTGGTGGATGTCTGTGTCTGATGGGGTGTCGATTATGGTGCCCAGTTTGCAGTCATCTGCATATTTTGTCAGCCACAATCCCCCTATGTTTGCCTGCACTTCAGACAAATAAATGCCGAACAAGAGGGGGCCCAGGACTGAGCCCTGTGGGACAACACTCGTGACCGGCTTAGAGTCTGACATGGCACCAGGAACTCTAACCCTGTGGGTTCTGTCCTTGAGCTGGTTTGCAACCCATCTTGTGACATATGGGTCTACATCTAAGCTGGTGAGCTTTTCTATGATGCCCGAGTGGGGTATTGTGTCGAACGCTTTTGCTAGGTCAAGGTAGGCTGCGTGAACTGCCTTACCCTCAGCAATGGCCTTAGTGACTCTTCCGAAAAAGTCAACCAGGTTCAAGAGGCAGGATCTGCCCTTGACAAAGCCGACTTGGGTATGATCCAGTGTATGTAGGTCCCCAATGTCTTCATTTATGAGCTCCATTATGATCCCCTCCATAGCTTTGCAGACAAGGCTCGTCAAGCTTATAGGGCGGTAATGTCCAGGGTCCGTAGAAGCACCGCCTTTGTGGAGTGGGACCACAGTTGCCGTACGCCATTCTTTGGGTACGTATCCTGTAGTAAGGCTAAGATTAAACAGCAGCCTTATGTGCAGGTTTAGGTCCTCATTGAGGTCGTGTAGCACACAGCCGGGGACACCGTCCGGTCCCATTGATGCTGTGTTTTCCGCTTTAGAGAGAGCAGCTCTCACCTGGGCATCTGAGATGTTTGGGAGGCTAGACTCTGGTGGGATAGATATTTCTCCTCTTGGGGGGGGGGGGGAGACATTTGCACTGAACCTGTCTGCCAGTATGTTGGCAATGTCTGTGGGTTCAGTGATCATTGTATCATTTTGGACTAATTCCAAACATAACTGTGAGCTTCCACCCATGTTTCAACCATAGCTAAAGACGGCCTTATGGTTGTCTTTTGTGAGTACTCTCTCTCACAGGTGGCCTTGGATGATTTTATGAGTGATCGTATTTTACTGCTAGTATTGCTCAGAGATGCCTTCCCTTTTAAGGATTTTGCTCTGTCATGTAGTAGCGTTCTCCTCTTGTTGTAGAGTTTGTTTATGGCTGGGGTCCACCAGACCGTGCGCCTGCCTTTGGTGGAAAGAGTCCTGATGTTATTAGGGATTGCTTGATCCATACATTCCTGGAGGTGCTCGTAGAAGGTATTTGTAAGGGTTTCAGCAGCGTGGGTTGTGTTTTCCACTGGCTCGGGGGCCTTGAAGGATACCACTCCAGTCTTAAGAAGTGTGAAGTTTGCTTTTGAGAGGTTCTTCACTGTGGTCTCCTTTGCTGGGGTTGGGGGCGGGATATGGATCTCCAGTGAGATTAATTTATGGTCTGATCTCACCGATGAGGGATATACATCCGGTGTGGAGCATTTCGTCCCCATGTGTGATGAGCAGGTCTAGTATAGTTCCTCCTCTTGTGGGTATGGTGACTGGTTGTTCCATAACATTTGAGTGTATGAACTCCAGGAACCTTTGGGCTAGGGTGTTGGGGCTTGGGTAATGTTCCCAGTCTATGTTTGGGTAGTTGATTCACCCAATATGATGGCATTTGGAGAGACATTCATACTCTCCAGTGTCTTCAGGAAGGCTGTGTGGATATCCTGAGTTTGAGAGGGTGGTCTGTAGCATGCTACAAACTGTAGGGCAGTTTTACCTATGGTTAAGTGCACCTGGATGGTCTCCGATGCTTCGTGCATTGCCACTAACCTGGAGGTGTGGGCACCCTTTATGCATATGGAAACTCCCCCTCCTTTTGTGGTTCGGTCCGGATTTGGGGCCGGAACGCATGATATGAGGTATAACCTGATAGTGCTGGGGTGCTCTCAGGAGCCTTGAACCAGGTTTCAGTCACAGCACAGACATCGATGTTCTCCATACTGAGGAGGGCTTTGAGGGCGTGCAACCTGAGGTTTAGACTTCTGGCATTGAGCAGTATTACCCTTAGTTTTTCCAGTTTTGTTTTCTAGGGCGGTAGGTTTATCATTTGAGCCTTGCCTAAAAACAGCACTATGGGGGTGGCAGGAGCCTTTGCCAATATCTGGAAGCCCAGGGGTGACAGGTGCAAGCTGTCCCTTGCGAAGCAGCGTGGCTTGTCAAGCATGTCATCCCAGGCAAACAGACATTGGACCCCCTTAGACTGACACCGGTAATTAAGCCAATTATTAAAGCTGATCATTTTGTCTCTGTATTGTGGCATCATTCTTGGTGAGGGTAGGATACTGCTCAGGGTCAGGGTCATACCGGCCTGGGCTACATAATCTGAGAGCCCCTCTATGTCTCTTTTCATGTAGTCCAGGGAGGTATGTCTCAGGTCGTTCACACCGGCATGGACAATGACTGCATCATACTTGTACATGCTGCGGAGTGACCTGAGTGCTTGTGTTATGTGGCAGATTCTAGCGCCCGACAGGCAGCCTACTGTGATCATTTCCTTGTTCAGTCTGGTGGGTGGGACGTCAGTGTGTCTGACTATGGCGTCACCTATAACAAGTGTGTCTGGCAATGTGTTTGGCCTTAAGGGCTGTGACTGTTTAGCACACTGACTTTGAGAACTATGTGTTGCATGTCTTATGTCTTGAGGTGGCAGTTGTTGGGTGTCTGCTTTGGAGGCCTCTGTAGTTTTGGTATATGTTTGATCAGTGCCTCCGAGTATGTCTTTGTGTGTTTATGTGTTTGTTTTGCAGTTGTGATAGTTCTATGTGAAACTGGGTTTGTGGTGTGCTTGGTGTCCTTCTCCTCCTGTCTGGTCTTGCCGGTCCTGAGTTGAGAGAGCTCAGCCTCCAGTTTGGCTATATAGTTGCATCTCTCACATGTATTTGTGTTTTGTGGGGGAAGGAGTGGGTTGTCTGTGTACATGAGGCAATTGTAACATTGCCTCAGGATGCCCATATTCACCAGCTGAACAGGAGAGGACACTAGCAAATGACCCTTCGACATGCTAGAAAAAGTGAAAGCGTTTGCTGTGTAACTGAGTCAGAAGGGACCTATAGGGAAATGGGTACTCAAGGGATTCTAGGCTAATGTAGTACTTTGTTTAGTATATAAGTACTTTACCTATATAAGAATGCTTTAGGAGCAAGTGCTGAGCTTTTGTGATAGAGAATAGACTGTTTAGATTGCAAGTAGAGAAGTTCTAAGGGAAAACTTGAAGAGCAGAAAGTACGGAGCCAGAAATAGTTTAACGTTGTTTACACAGTACATGACACACATGTCCGCACATATACTGCACCTGACGCCTGTGGTCGGTGCCACAGGCTACAGTGGACAGAGACGTCACATATATGGCAGGACACAGTACAGGTATGGTGACATTGTGCAGGTGTCGTACACAGTGTGCTGGCCACTGACCTCAGGTGTCACCTGTCAGCTGTGGTGCACGCTGTGCAGCAGTAGGACGCTGTACCAGTACAGGAATACGGCCGCAATCGCGAGGTGTACATCACTATGGCGCACACCCCATAGTGTGCAGATGGGGACACCTGCCTGTGTGGTCAGCACCCTCACAATACAATGCACCCACACGCCATGTCACAGGGGGCGGACTTGCACAGGTGGCCGGTATGGCTCACACCTATGGCATCGACAGGGTTGTGCAATGTAGCACCAGTACGGGATGGTCACCCTGTGTGGTTAGTGTCCGTTCACAACAGTATATCTGCATACACCCTCACACCAGGCAGCAGACATACGAACATGTTGACACACACACATGGTGGTGATCACACATGTATACACGGAGAGACGACGTGTTGCATGTACTGCACCATCCACATCCATGCACCCCACACTGAGGTATGTACAGATCTCTACTATGGTGTACAGGGATGTGTGGCAAGTGGGACATAGTCCCCCCAATATGTGGCATACATGGGCACACATTCATGCACACATGGTGCTGGGAATGCCACACCCGGCATATGAGACGTCTGCAGGCGTGCAGCAGTATGTAGTGCATTATGCGTACCAACACTGTATCCGGCAGATGTGCCAATATATGCACTTGGGAGGTGGTAGGTGTTACAGTAGCCATGTGACATACAGTCGATGACACCTGACCGCTGGGTATGCATTATGGCAGCACTGTCATGTAACAGCGACATAGCATACTGTATGCACATGGCAGGGTAGGATGGTGTGTGACACACCTGTGAGCCACCACCTGCACACATGCATGTGGACAGGTGTTTAAACACATGCTGTACACACATACCTCCATACGTGCTGTTACTATGCCATCATATAACGGCCCCTATGATGGGTACGCATGTGGTAGGGAGTTGCAACTATGTTATGGACATCAGCCACTGCTCATGCATGGCTGCGCCATGCACAGTACACGTGTCACATGTGTCCCCTGTTGCCATGTGTGTATGCATTGCTACGGTTTGACATGTGTGTTGACATACATAGAACAAGGACTGTGGTATGGTATCACAGCTGTCACAGGCAAACAATACAAGGGTATGTGTCCCAGTCAACACCGCTACACCCTGTAGTGGGAGCATACCACAGACATGTGTCCACCTTCCATTTGTGTGTGTAGCACCGCGTACGCCAGTGTTATGCATGTGGTACATCACAGGCTTCAGATGTGTGTGTGCAGTCCATGCACACAGCCAGACAATCACATTTATGACATATCCGGACGTTGGTTCACTCTGGTACAGCAGCAGTCATGTGTCATAGCTGTGTCAGGGCCGTGGTATGTGTGGAGCCGACCTGTCCATGTATACTGATATGGGCGGACTACATCACACATGTGGGATCATTGTTAGTACATGTGTACTCTGCACGACTGGTGTACACCGCTATACAGACCTGTGGACATATGTCACATGCTGTTGTTGGACCGTGAGGCATACTGCTGCACCGATGACATGGTGCTGGCATGGCAGCTACAGTGTTCACTGCAGTGTGTACATGTTTGACCTGCACCCGTGACACCTGTGATGTCATCTGTGTGTGTACGAGTAACTGCATGTGTGACCACCCTGTGCATGTGGACGGGTTTACCTGACCGTGACCTGCGGTGTGTACACTCCATCTGCATGCCGGATGGCGCGTAGCAAATGCTAAGTGTGTGAGCATGCCTGGTATGCTGTTGTGTAGGTGGACACACACGACGTTCCACACTCTGCCCTTCCATGATTCAACCCCATGTGTATGCATGTCTGCACTCTGCAAATGCTAAGTGTGTGAGCATGCCCAGTAAGCAGTTGTGTAGATGGACACACAGTACAGTGCACACCGCGCCCGTCCGTGATTATACCCCGTGTGCATGTATGCTCCCCCTTTGCAACCGCCAAGTGTGTGAGCATGCCCGGTTTGCTGTTGTGTAGGTGGACACACACGACGTTCCACACTCTGCCCTTGCATGATCACACTCCATGTGTATGCATGTCTGCACTTTGCAAATGCTAAGTGTGTGAGCATGCCCAGTAAGCAGTTGTGTAGATGGACACACAGTACAGTGCACACTGCGCCCTTCTGTGAGTATACCCCGTGTGCATGTATGTTTCCCCTTTGTGACCGCTAAGTGTGTGAGCATGCCCAGTACGCCATGCGTGGAGACACAGTACAGTCGGCACTGACGTCTGATACTAGGCATGTAGCCATGGCCAATGACATCCTGCAAAGCCATGGTGGCCGTCCAGGTGAGTTATATGTAGTTGATATGCCACAAGGGATGCCTACATCATGCACGCCGGTTGCTCTCTCAAAGGGTGTACTGTCTGTGGTGCATCCCGTATCCATGTCGTGATGTTGTGCTCCGTAGTTAGTTAGTATTCCCGAGTGCAGCACTACCGTGTTACTGTACGCCCACCTTGGGATAGTAACATGCTGTGTGACTGCGCACTCTGTCTTCATTCCCTATCGGCTGCCTTGCCTCTGCAGATGATATCACCCACCTAGGAGTATGCCTCTTGACAGCGCTGTGCTCAGTAATCTCGGTAGCGCGTTCTGTAAATGCATCATGCTGTAGTGTGTTCATGTAGGTAGGCTTAGGTTCAACTCCTGGCCCTTCCCCGTGTGTGTGTGTGTGTGTGTGTGTGTGTGTGTGTGTGTGTGTGTGTTTCCAGCTGCCTCTGGAGACAGTAATGCTTTTAGACGCTTCACAACACATACCTTGGCTATCAGCATCTATTCCTTTGTGGATGATGTCACCCACCTAGAAGTATGCCTCTGACAGTGCTGTGCTCAGTAATCTTGGTAGCGCATTCTGTAAATGCATCATGCTGTAGTGTGTTCATGTAGGTAGGAGTAGGTTCAACTCCTGGCCCTTCCCCATGTGTGTGTGTGTGTGTGTGTGTGTTTCCAGCTGCCTCTGGAGACAGTAATGCTTTTAGACGCTTCAGAACACATACCTTGGCTATCAGCATCTATTCCTTTGCGGATGATGTCACCCGCCTAGAAGTATGCCTCTGACAGTGCTGTGCTCAGTAATCTCGGTAGCGCATTCTGTAAATGCATCATGCTGTAGTGTGTTCATGTAGGTAGGCGCAGGTTCAACTCCCGGCCCTTCCCCGTGTGTGTGTGTGTGTGTGTGTGTGTGTGTTTCCAGCTGCCTCTGGAGACAGTAATGCTTTTAGACGCTTCACAACACATACCTTGACTATCAGCGTCTATTCCTTTGCGGATGATGTCACCCGCCTAGAAGTATGCCTCTGACAGTGCTGTGCTCAGTAATCTCGGTAGCGTGCTCTGTAAATGCATCATGCTGTAGTGTGTTCATGTAGGTAGGTGTAGGTTCAACTCCCGGCCCTTCCCCGTGTATGTGTGCGTGTGTGTGTGTGTGTGTGTGTTTCCAGCTGCCTCTGGAGATAGTAATGCTTTTAGACGCTTCACAACACATACCTTGGCTATCAGCGTCTATTCCTTTGTGGATGATGTCACCCGCCTAGAAGTATGCCTCTGACAGTGCTGTGCTCAGTAATCTTGGTAGCGCGTTCTGTAAATGCATTATGCTGTAGTGTGTTCATGTAGGTAGGCGTAGGTTCAACTCCCGGCCCTTCCCCGTGTGTGTGTGTGTGTGTGTGTGTGTGTGTGTGTGTGTGTGTGTGTGTGTGTGTTTCCAGCTGCCTCTGGAGACAGTAATGCTTTTAGACGCTTCACAACACATACCTTGGCTATCAGCATCTATTCCTTTGCGGATGATGTCACCCGCCTAGAGGTATGCCTCTGACAGTGCTGTGCTCAGTAATCTCGGTAGCGCATTCTGTAAATGCATCCTGCTGTGGTGTGTTCATGTAGGTAGGTGTAGGTTCACCTCCCGGCCCTTCCCCGTGTGTGTGTGTGTGTGTGTGTGTGTGTGTGTGTGTGTGTGTTTCCAGCTGCCTCTGGAGACAGTCATGCTTTTAGACGCTTCACAACACATACATTTGCTATCGGCGTCTATTCCTTTGTGGATGATGTCACCCACCTAGACATATGCCTCTGACAGTGCTGTGTTCAGTGCTCCGAGTAGCGTGTTCCGTACCTGTGTCATACTGTCGTGCGGTTGGGTGGGTAGGAGTAAGGTCAATTCCCATGCCTGCCAGCTGTGTGTGTGTGTCTATGCTCCCAGCCGCATGGGTTTGTAGGTTATGGTTTTAGATGCTCCACAGCACACATATATCCTGCTGACATCTCTGTGTTTGCGGATGTTGAGACGCAGCTAGTGGACTGCCTGTGTGCCTGCTGTGGTTAGCGACCTCCGTAGCGTGTTCTCCACGTGCGTCCTGCTGTGATGTGATAGGGTAGTGATGTGTAGGTTCCACTACCGGCCTTGCCACATGTGTCTGTCTGTATCTCTCTCGATGTATATATACATACATATGTTATGCCCATAGCGCTGCTCTTGCATGGACAGCTGACTGTCCCATGTATCGCATATTTGCACGGCTGACACATAGAAATGTGGTACGATGCATATCCAAACATTGTCCATGCAATGTCCGTGTTCCGGGAGGTGTTGCACGCCCTAGAGACATCTGCTGTATATCTTGGCAGACAGCTATCCTTGCTGTACTGTCACTGTACTCGTACACGCCATAGACCTTGTGTATCATTGCCTGTTTATGGTGTGTGTATGTCTATCTGAGCTGTTTGCATGGTCGTGTGTATGTCCCACTATAATCGTCTGTGCAGGTGTCGCCACTATGGGTAATCCATGTAGACAGCTGTTTCATGTGCATTTCAGCACATACCTGTGCACAGTACTGCCCCTCCTACAGCAGCACATTCCATCGTCTTGCAGTGGATACTAGTGTTCCCACACACATGTATCTGTGTCTGTTCATAACACTCCAACTCAGGGAGCGTATATCTGGACACGGCCTTATGTGATAGTGGGACACTCGGGGCCAGTCATGTCATGTTGCTCTTAGAAACATTGATAGTGGGCACAGTGATATGTTATGCATGCGTATGGCATTTCTGTCTGATTTGGTGTCTTCCTCGCATGTTTGTCATTGTTTCCTGCCGTCAGTTATCATGAGGGCGTCGGACTGTTACTGTTACGTGGAACACAGCGAACATATGAGGCAGACTTCTACACAGTCTGCGTACATTTGTGCAGTTGCAGGGTATGTGTCTAATACAACATACCTACTGTCTGACTACAATAC
This sequence comes from Protopterus annectens, assembly GCF_019279795.1. NCBI lineage: Eukaryota > Metazoa > Chordata > Ceratodontiformes > Protopteridae > Protopterus > Protopterus annectens. Next base: position 1,253,233,671 of record NC_056745.1, read on the forward strand.
ACACACAGTGTATGGCGGCATGACAGACCACATGACATTACTTTGTATTTGCACGACACACCCACGCAGATAGTTGTATTCCTCACACAGGTCTACATCTGCTTATCCACACTAATTGTTCTTTCCTGTACCATATGTGTGCATCGTATTTGCGCTTTCCGTCAGTGGCGGGGCTCACGTACGACTATGGGGGCCTGGTAATTGTTATGTTGGCACTTTATGGCACCCTGGGGGCACTTCACCTTTGTGTCTGATTAACTTCCACATTGACTTTCGCGGGGCATATGTTGTCATTCACAGTTACCGGGGTAGGACATATACATGTTTGCACATTTGTCCTGCTGTCTGTCTTCCCACCAGTCCGCCTAGTATCACCGGTTCAGTACAAGTATTCTGGACAGGTAGCTCCTTCATACCCTTGACCTGTTATCATTATGTGTACACGCCCTGACGTTCGGCCATTGCCCTTGTTATGTTTCACATAGTGCTGTGCCTTCCTAGCTGATTGCTGCCTAGGCATTCCGGACTGTGCAGTGGGTGATAGGGAGCGCTATTTCCATTGCATGATTAGTGACACTCATAACATCCGTATGCATGGCTACGCCGGTATTCGCACAACGGTCTGACTTTGTATGGGGTATTTCTAATGTAGTCCCTATCTGTATTTCCTGTGCTATGCCTTACTGCAGCTGTGTTATTCTGACAGATTTCCAGTTATGGGTGCCATCTTGGTTGTACGCATGTCCATCCATGGGAATCGCCTACAGGACACTGATATAGGGCTGTACATATTTCACACCTGCTTTCCGCATTATCCGGTGGATGCTTTGCACCATTAGTGGGGATTAAGGCATGTGCTATACCCACATCCCTCCCACTGGGCGGCCTACGGATTCTCTGCCAAACAACACCTAGGCCCATTTCTGCATACCCAGGTTCCCATGCCTGCAACCCTCGACGGTACACATTACACATGGTTAATGTGTGCGGTACTGGGATGTAGACGCACTTCTATGGACTCGCCACTCTGGGGATATCTGTTCATATGTCCTGCATTTCATGGACACATGTGTCATCAACCTTGAACCCGCTTTTAGTGCATGTATAGCTGTTCCGTAGTTGCGGCTGTCACTTCTTTTGCGTCAATCGCAGCAGGTGTTGCAAATGGAGCAATTTTTGGAGTCCTACAATGGACACCAGTGTGCATGTGTAAAGTGTAGAACTTGCTGGACTGTCACCTTCTGGCCAGTGGTTTTGACTACTGCTGTATGTTCCCATCCATGGATGTCTGTTTGACTACCCATATTATCTGTTACTTGGCTTATTTATATCCATGTGTCATATATACGGGACGTAGGTCTGTTGTGTGTACATATATACATGTGAACCCCTCGTTTCATACCTTGCTTTGTTACTGTCTGTGGATTACCTGTGTACACACATCTGTAACCATACCATACCTTTACACTGTACAGGTTCTGGCAGAGTGTACAGATGGTTGGCCCTTTATCTTAGGTGTGTGTTACATTGACCGGTGTCTATCTGGCAATTTGCTGGCATTTCATGTGAGACTTACTTGATTCTATAAAGACTTGATTCTATAATTATGACGTGCTTCCACTGACTATGTATTTTTCTTTGTCTTCTGGAATCTTTATGTAACCAGTCCTTTTTGGACACTTTCTATTGTTGTTCATTTTTGTTTACATATATGACTACTTTGGTATGTTGTGCTATTATTGTGTGTGGAGCATTTCTCCCCGGGCCTCTACTGACACTGGACATATATCCAGCTAGACTAGCCCAGTCAACAAATGTAAACCAACATAAAACTTACATAAACATACGGTGGCACCTTCTGACAAGTAGGTCGGGTTACAGATGCATACCCTTCGTCAATCCCTGCTACTAACACACCCGTTATTCTATCCACATTCTATGTTTGTCTTATCACATATCATGTGTTTCCTCACTATTTGTACCAGTACTTTGCATGGCATTGTCCGGTTCCATACTTTCAGAGGCTGACAGTTTTGAGACATGTATAACTAACGTGGAGGACACAGCATTAAGTTACCCTGCTGTGAGCAGATCACACATGCACAGGCGCACTTGCATTTCCTCATTGTGGGTTACGCGCAGGCGCACATGCATATCCATATTCTGGGTTACATATGTTTACTGAGTCTGTGTGCTTACGTGGCCTGTATTAGTTGTGACTGTTCCAGTAACATATCTCTGATCCAGTTAATGGACGTGTGCAGAACACACTTTCACCTTTACACATGTAACTGTCTTTGCGGCACAGACGCATTACTTACACGTTCACATTTATATGTTCTATAGTCGTAATTCAAACGGGACTGCATTCACGTTGGCCGGTTGATGTGACCACTACATGTTTGCTGTTCTGTCTCATTTATATGCATACCCATGGTACATAGCTACATTAACATATCCCCCCCCCGCACTCACGTCACAGGCATCCATTCTCCTGCTGGGAAAAGTGCGGTACTGCATGTTACACATTCCCTATTCCCTACTGCTCTTGACCCAGGATGCATATGGCGTGACCGCAGGGATATTCAGATCACAGGGGCTTATAGCCCCAACGTATACAGGTCTTTGATTGTCAGGGTGTTCCTGTGGTGCTCTGGGTTTGGTCTTGTCCGCCTAGTGTACAGAACTGCCCTGACCGTAATGTCAGTCAGACGAGGCACATGGGCACAGTTTGTCCATGTCTATTATACCATAACCCCCCCCCATTATTCCTAACCGTGCACGCTGATTGGCCAGCGTGCCCGTTGTAGATCGGGTTATAGTAATGGCACACGGTCCGGTCGCCCGGACCTATTTCCATTAGTATACCTCGGTATTTATAACCTGTCTCGCTATGTTACATGGGTTTAACATAGCGTGACAGCTTTAACTGAGCCATGGAGATGTCCGTTGCTTACTTTGGGGCAGTCTCGCTCTGCTACACACATTTAACATAGCGGGACAGGGTGTACAACACAACAACGGGGACATCGAGCTCTCCTTTGCTGTTTTGTATTGATTTGCTATGTAACTGGGTTTTACATAGCGAGACAGTTTCGACATTAGCAACGGACATCTCGCGCAGTACGTCAGCAACACCGTGGATGCCAGACATCTGCAGATGGGCAGCAGACAGGCATTATGTTGTGCCATTATGTCTGGGGATTAATAGTTTATTTTCCTAGATGATATAGCATAATAGCAATAACCCACGTCTGGGTGTGGGTACTGCTGTATTTACCCACGGTTGCCTTTGTTTGGTCCCTCGGGCTTCGCCCTCGGGACCGCACCACGTCTACCGTGGGTATACCCAGCATTACCCACACCCAGGCATGGGTTATTGCTATGATATTCATTCCGTGTTTACAGACACGGGTGTTTGGACAACCAACAATAGCTTCTGCTATTGGCATACAATGCTGTTGGTGGTGCCGGTTATCATACATATGCCATGTTCTGCGTTTTTCCCATTCACACTTGTCTATCCCCTGTCCTCATTCATACGTGGATATTTATGTGGCACATGATTGAACTATGTATTACCTGCAGGTATGCTGTGTACAGTGCACATATGTGACGGTTGGTTACAATGTATCTGTGTACCTACCTCTGTGATACTGGGGACTACCACACATCCTTCGCAGCATTACATGCGTATGTACATACTATTATTCGGTGGCCTGTGGAAGGTTGTCAGAGCACCGATTACATGTGTCCCTATTTGTGCATGCATCGTGTTGGTCTTTGTCCGGCCTTCGTTGCTATCATGGGTTGGACGGTGGTGTTGGTGTGTGTTTGGGTTGTATTTATACTGCCGATACGTCAGTGGGGGGTGGGGTTGGCACTTGTTCCTCTTTGCAGGGGGCCCCATTATGGACATTTGTGTCCTGCGTCGACACTTGACACGTGCCATATGTCCTGTGATATTAACACAGTTGTGTATGTCTTCCTGCATTACTACTTGCGTGTTACAGGCATTTTGTATCTGGTACACATGACTATTATGTTGGATAGCTTAAGCTATTCGCATGCTATGACATAACCATTCATCCGGGCATATATGTGTTATTCTATCCTTTGCATTGGCCGTGGGTGTTTTGCCATACGGAACCACACATATCTACGAGTGATGTCCCATCTTGACAATCTGTGCATGTGGCAACCCTGCTGGGGTGACCTGCTTGGTGGACGGCTGTTCCGCCCTGTGTATTGTGTTTGACATGTCTGCATAGCTAATCATCGGTACAGTGGCTGCACATACTGCTTTGTCCAGATGTGTACAGTTATGGACACCATGGCGTGTGAACACCTATGGGGTTTTGACAGGTCCGTAACCACACGTGGGATGTCCACATTCTGCCGACACATTCACATGCAGCCATTTGGATATCAGTACCTGGGATGGGATGTTGACATGTGGGGTACATATTTGCATGCCTGTCACTGCCTAGGACAATACTTCCTACTACATATGGGGTATACCCGCTGTGTGTAGGTGTGCAACTGCGCAAGGCTGCTAGCTGGATTGGGTGGACATTCGGACATGGGTGCGGGTTACGTGCTATGACAGGGTTGTTGTGTATTACATTTGCATGCATGGGTTCTGCTTCTGGATATTCTGATTCGGCATATGCCATCATATGTGTACGTGATGGTTACGTTGCTTTGTCTCGCACATTTTACTATACACATGTTTGTCTGTGTTTGGGATATCTAATTTCTTTCTGGTTGTTATATGGCCACGACTGCCCAGCTGTGTACTCTCACTACCACTGAGGGACTGCTGGTGACCATGCCCATGGGGCTAGTCGTGTGTAGTTGCGGCGCGCTGACATGATGCAGTACACCTCCACTGGGTATGCCTGCTGACAGTGCATTGCGTGACGGACACGGTATTCCGGGTATCCTTTGTTCCGTGGACGGGAACATTTTGTACTTCGTGGATTTATGTTTGGTTCTCCATTTTGTGTGGACAGGTACTATGTTGCATACTCTGCATATGTTTCATTATCCTCGGACACTGGTTGGTGCGGTTACTATTGCAGGCGACATGTGAGAGTCAGCACTTTAGGTTGCTCATCGCCTGCCGGCTTGGCCACGCCTATGGGCGCATCCTACTTGGGCTCCCTGGACTCGCGCACGTACCCTATGCACGTGGTTGTGGTTGCAGCGCACACTCATTACTATGCATGTGGCGCTGCTACACCAGTTATACGCTGCACGGCCGGTGCAAGCCTTACGCCGGCCTTGTGCCGAGCTTCATGAATCTGGGGGTTTGCCTCTCTAGTTGCGTTGAAATATTGTTATGGTGTAGCCTATAAAGTTATTTAATTTCAGATATTTTTCTAAAGTTTGCTGGACTGAGGTTAACCTCCTGTATTCCAGTTTCCACTGCTGAAGTGTATACATTTAAACAGTTACAACAGTGCATGTACATTTCTGTTCTCTTCCAGCAGGGCACACTGTGGATACATTTAAAAAAATCACTTTACAAATACCTTTTCAGCACAAACTTCTGTACAAAGTAGTTTGATATACATCTGCAATATCAGGATGAATCATCCCTGATGGTGTGACAGGAGGTCTGGACTGAGATCCACTGTCCATGGAGGACATTCTAGGATTAGACCATAGGAAGGGAAATGCAATTGCCAAGGCCAGAAGGGAGCAATGAGGATTATTTTGCTCCTCAACCAGAGTGTTTTCTGAAGAAACATGGAGATTAGAGGCAGGGGTGGTTAAGCATAAAGAAGCCCAGAGGGCCAAACATTGACTAGAGCATCTCTTGGTGAACATCCCTGAGAGGAATTAGGGCAAAGAACTTCCTGTATTTATTGTTGAGGAGAGTGGCAAATAGAGCACAGCATTGCTAACCCCATTTGTGAAAGATCATATTTGCCACTGATTGATTGAGAGATCACTCATGAGGCATCAGGATGGCCCTGCTGTGCTTGATTGCTAAGATGTTAGATTTTTCCAGTATATAGGTCACTACAAGAAAGCAGTTGGAGGGGATTGGCCACTGCCAAACCATCATTACTTCTAGGCACAGTGGACAAAACTTGGTTCCCTCCTGTTTGTTGATTACCAGACTACTGACATGTTGTCCATTTGAATAGCAATAGTTCCTAGTGTAAGAGAGCTCTGAAGGGCCTACAGTGCTAGAAGCACCCCTGTCATCTCCAGGGTATTTATATGCAAGTGGGTCTCTTCTGGGGATCATGTACCTTGAAAGGTCTGTCCCAAGTAATGCCTCCCCACCCCAACTGGGAGGCATCCGAGGTCAGCATGGCATTTGGGGAGGAAGAATAAATGGGTGCCCTAGACAAATTTTTTTGGATTGTATCCACCACAGCAGGGATTTTCTGCAAACCTGAGAACATTTTTTCTGATGTCATAAGGGATGTTGATGAAAAGACCACTGTACTGCTAAAGTCCTTTGAGAAATTCTCATATGAATGCAAGCAGTGTGTATTAAAGTTATTCCAGCAGCCCTAGGACTTTGAGTATCATTTTTGCTGGAGAGTGGGGTGAGAAAGAACCTGTCTGACATGTGATTTCAAAGTAAGATCTCTGTTTTGAGGCAGAAGAGCTAGACAATTGACTGTATCCAGACAAGCCCCTATAAACGCCAAGATTTGAACCGGTTGAAGTTGTGACTTGGCCAGATTGATCATAATTCCCAAAGAGTAGGATAATTGGAGTAAATAATTCCTGGCTTTTTGCAGAAGATGCCTGGTTGGTGCGGTAAAGATCCAGTCACCTAGTAAGGAATTACTCTGAATCTGAGCAGTCTTAGATGAGCTGCTGCCACTGCTATGCATTTGGCGTACACCTTGGGGCTGTGGTGAGACCTAAGGGCAGGGCTCTGAACTCATAATGAATGGCTCCCAGCCAGAAGTGTACATATCTTTGAGAGTGCCTGTTCATTTTGATGTGATAGTAACCATCTTGAAGATGCACAGAGTACATCCAGTCATCCTTCTACAAGAGAGGCAGAATAACTGAACTGTGACCATTCAGAATTTGGAATTCTTTACAAACTGGTTCAGATAACTGAGATTCAAAATAGGTCTCAGGTCCCTTGTTTTCTTTGGCACTAAAAAGAACATTGAGTACATTCCGGATCCTCTTTGGTCTGGGGGGGGGGCTCTTGGATGACGCGCTTGTTCAGCAGCATTTAAATTTGTAGAGCTGCTAACTCCCTGTGATTGAGTGGAACATCTGGGAGACAATTTTCTTTTAATTTGGGGAGGTTGGAAAAAGTAGAAGAAGTAGCCTCTCAATATGAACCTTTGCATTCAAGAATTTTTTTGTGATGGCTATCCAGACTTTTAGGTGCAAGAACAGGCACCCCACGACTGTCTCCAGAGAGGTACAGTTGGGTAACCTTTCAGGAGCACTGAAAGGATCTGTCCGAGAAGGAATCTTGAGACTCTTGATTCTGCAGACCCCCTCTGCCATGTGGGTGTCGTTTGTTGTATCTACTCTCCCTCTGCCTCTGGGGGAAAAATGTTAATGTGACTTTTGGAAAGGTCCTTGAGATTTCCCGAACAATAACTTTTTACCACTGCCTTGATTCCTAGAAAAGGGTCTCTGCTGGGTAGAAAAGCGGATTTCCACAGCAACAGTCTTTCCATCCTTCTCACTGCAGCAGTGTGCCTCTTTAACTGTTGGTCCAAACAAGGAGGATCCATTAAAAGGAGCATTGATGAATGATGCCTTGAAGGGCACAACCACATCCAGGCATGTCTCCTTATGGCTATGCCTGAACTGACCTCCCACAAGGAACCTTCAGCTGTGTGTGAGATTAACCTTATGGACGTGTCAGTAATGGATTGCAGGGTGGCCAGTCATGAGGAAAAGGACTTCTGTTCCTCTGTGGACATGGATCCAGGGGTAGAGTTGGAGAGTTCCTTGAGTAAGTCCCTGTATAACCTAGTGAAATGTGGCATATAATTCAGCAGCCATAAGGTAAAGGTCACTGACACGTACACTCACTTCCCAAACCTGTATAATGCCCTAGACTCCATATTAGCAGGATAGACACTTGAGCTCTGTTCATCCAGCTCCTTTTTAATGGCTGCCACAACAACCATGGCATCTACAGGGATTTCCTTGGTCCAGTGTTGTCTGTCAGAGGGGGCACCCAAAATCTTGTATAGGCATTTGGGGATTGGTTCCCCTGAGTCTGGTTCCCTCTATGCCATGTAGGAGACAAGGGCTATAAGGTCATCTGCAGGTAGGGTAACCCAAGACATAGATGGTCCAGACCCAAAGGCTTCCAAGAACACCAGTTCCTCCTGGGAAAGGTTTTGGGAAGACCAATCACCTTTCTGGCAAAGATATCTCCAAACAAGGCATCCTCAGGTGGAGGGACCCTTTTCCATCATTAAAATTGGTGTCTTATATGAGGGACTGCTGTGGGAAATCCAAGTGCCTCCTCTTGCATGATCTCTTCCAAGGAACCTCTTCAGACTGGTGCTGTGGAGAGGCATCAGAAGAAGCGGGGAGTTCCTGGTGGGAACTGCTTGGAAGCTCATCCTGGCTGGCTGTCCTTGAGGTGTAGGATGAGTAGACTCAGACAAAGGATCCAAAGAGGAAACAGGGAATGGATCCAAAGGCACAAGAGCTGAAACTGCTCTGGGGTGAGAGAAAACCCTCTCTACCACTTCAAAGGTAGAAGGGCCAGGAGAAGCCAAGGACAATCTGACCAGAGCTGAGACTCTCAGAGTAGATGATCCAAGGTCCTCCTTGACTCTCTGCTCTGAGGGAGGAGTTGGAGCCAAGCTGTCCAGCGCAGAAGCCCCAAGGGGAAATGATGGCTCCGAAAACTTCAGAGTTGAAGTCAGGCCCTTGGAGCCAAGGCTTCAGCTCTGAGAATCATTGTGTTCCAAGGCGGTAGGAGACGATCAGATCTGGGAAGTCACTGGAGTGGAAGAAGGAAAACTCTTTGGATTTGATGGTTCAAGTCACAGAGTTCTTGGATCTGAGGTCTCCAAAATGGCAGTTCAGATCACAGAAGGAGCAACAGCAGACTGGAAAGAATGTTTAAGGCTCATGGATCTGATAAAAGATGGAGCCAAGAAGACCCCCATCTGGATCTGTGTTCTGAGAAATGTTCTCAACATCCCATCCACTTCCGACATGACACGACTTCGGGAGGACCTGATGGAGGTAGAAGTGGAGGGTGGCCTGGAAGACTTTTTACGTGATCCCAGAAGAAAAGGAGACCTCAACCTTGGGGATTCTGGTTCTGGGGAAAACCTTGGAGTACAGAGTTAAGGAGAATTTGCAGCAGTAGATGCTCAATCCAAACTCTTTGAAACCTTCTTAGGAGGTTCAGATGAAGGTGCTGACTGAGGAGACAGTGCAGGGGAGTGTTTTCAGTGCTCCCTGGGATCCTTTGATTTTTGAGAATGGGTTTAAGCTTCTGATGAAGAGGTACCAGCAGAAGGAACAGAAGCTGGAAGGAGGCCTTTTAATATAAGCTTGTTTCTCCTGTCACTAATGGCCCTGGCATTAAACACCACACAAATGGAGCAGGAGGAGTACAAGTGTGCCAGGCCCAGAAAAACGCATTCCCTGTGGGCGTTAAGAGTTGGGATCTTATGCCCACTGGAAGTACACATTTTGAACCCAGTAGGCTTATCAGCCATCCTGTAAAGTCATAAATGATAGCATCTACAAATAAGGATAATTTTTTTTTTTACAGTTATAACAGATAGAAAGAAAGACAAGGAAAGTTTTAATACCAATTATGGTATAGGTGTGTACTAGGCTAATGTCCCTGGGGCCTTTACAAGTCTAGCCCATAGGATTACCCTGGCTTCGTGCCACCCAACCTTAGTTCCCAGTGCCTCTGACGAGTAGAGCCACTGGAGTTATCTCCAGGGTGAATGAAAGGAGACTACCTCAAAGCAAGGTAACAGAGGGAGAAAGGTTACCAACAATGGTAGCTAAGATTACCAACAAAAAGAACCGTAATTCTTGGTAGTAGAAAACTTCAGAAAAGAGGTAAGGGAGATATTATTAATGATAATAAGGAAGTAAAAGTTAAGGAGAAGAAATCCAATTTTATGCACTTACTAAACCCATTACGAACTTGAGAAGTCTCAATCCGATCCGATCTTGAAAATCAGGGGAATAATGGTTAAAGAAGGAGCTTGAGAGTCAGATCCTAGAATCTAAAGAAAGTGGCCGAATCAGATCCAAACCCATTTATTGAGGAACGAATGAAAATGACAACATCAGATCAATTAATAACTAATACAGGAAAAGATGAGATAAAAATTGTGATGTATAATCAAGCAACAAGGAAGTCTCCAGATACAGACAGTATTCCTATGGAAGTTTTGGATGTTTGGATAGAGGAAAGTGATATGAATCTAGAAGATTCTGTTTAACAATATTTTAAACAGGGTTGCCACCTTTTCAAATGCCCAAAGTGGGGCATTTTTTCTACAAATATGAGATTTTACAGGACAAACCAAACCCATGTCTAGTGCAAAGGACAGAACTTCACTTTTTTGCCAAAGTAAAGTCTTATTCTTATAGCTTTTGAGTTGCTTATGCTGTTTCATATAACATTTAGGTGTTTTAGATACAAATAATTGTTTTTACCACTATAACTAGGAAATATTTTTTGCCCAGAAATTTCAAGATAATTGCCATTTTTAGGGGATTTTTTTTTTCTGCAGGACACAACTTCCCAAATATGGACTGTCCTGTGGAAACAGTGACAGGTGGTAACCCTAATTTTAAAAGGGGAAGAATACCTGCATCTTGAAAGAAAACTGCTGTGGCTGTATTACCCAACGAGGGTAAAGACCCTTCAGACTCCACTTCACATAAACCCATAAACCATGGTTATAAAGTATTTATTTCTATACTAGCTAAGAGAATGGCAAATGTGTTGCCAAAATTGATAGATATGGATCACTGTGGTTTTGTAGAGGGGAGGCAAACATTTGACAACATTAATACAGGAATTGTGATCCGTTGGGAACACCACTATTATTAGTGGGTGTTGATGCAAAGAAGGCCTTTGATGGAGTCAGCTTGGATTTCTATGAGCAATGGTAGTATTTGCATTCCCTGATAAAAGAATATGGTTAATTAGGAGGCTATAAGGAGGATCAGGGGCAAGAATTAAGGCAAGAGGTTTCCTCTCCAACAAGCTATATTTGAACAGAGGAATCAGACAGGGGTGTTCTTTTCCATTTTTATTTGCTCTATGTTCGGAACCTTTGGGAAAGAAAATAAGGAACTCACAAATTCAAGGATACACCTAGTATGGTAATCAAGAGGTTAGTTTTATTCTCAGATGAGATGATATTTTTTACTTAAATCCAGAAAAGGACATATCTGTGCTGTGGAACATTTGTTTTCAGGATATAAAATAAATGAAGATAAAACAAAGGCTGTAGAAGTAAACTATGTAGCTATACATGAATTGGATCAACAATATCCATATTTCTGGGGTCATTAAAATAGGAAGTATTTAGTTGTATGGATTAAAAAGGAGTCTATTATGACAGGTAAGGATATGTGGGATGAGACTAAAGAAAAGATAATACAAAGATTGAGAATCTGTAAGTTCTTGATTATGAATATGGACAGGAAAAAGTGAAAATGATTTAGTCCCTTTAGTTTTATATACATGTCAGATGTATTTTATCAACCAGTGGAGAAGTTGTAGACCATAATTAATAAAGACTTTAAAATGTTTGGGAAGGGAAGAAGGCAGTAATTGAGTGAAATAAGTTGATTCTCCCCATTAAATAATGTGGTTTAAGACTGCCTGATTTTATCTGATACATACATAACACAAGCAGAAGGTTATAAATCAAAATGGAAAGAGATGATAAACAAGGATAGGGGAATTTGAGAAGTAAGGTGAGAACAGGACTGTGAATAATGTTTTTTTAAGGAAAACAATAACCATGCAGATTATAGTTACAAATTAGCATAAAGTATTCTCAAAACTAAACTAATGTGGAAATGGCAAAAGGAGCTTTTTACCAATAGGAATGACTAAAAGAAGGGGTTTAGATAATAGGCAAGAGGGGGCTGGAATTTACTGGATGAAATCAGTAAAGGAACCAAGGCACTGGAAGCAAATAACCAGAGAGGGAACTGTAATTGTGGGATGAAGCCAAGCAAAAATTTGGACAGCAAGTTAGAAACTGTCTTCCCTTCCAGGGGTTGATAGAGTACATATAAAGAGCAAGGGATGGTGGAATGCTATGTGAAGGATCAGTTCTGGAAGAGTTTTTAATTGAGTCTAGAATAGTAGTTTCTGTTAAAAAAAGATATAATTAATAGGACATATAAAATATTTACAATAACTATAAAGTTAGTCAGAGGTGGTAAGAAAAGACAGGGAAGTGAGAATGGAAAGGCAACATATAAATCAACAATGGGAGAGCATTTGCAAAGCTCCCAGGTATACAACAAAGTCCAGAAAGTTTAGGATTTTGCTTGAAGTGTTTGCATAGATATTTTTATTCCCTAAGCAGAATTCTGAAGAAATTTTCCTGGGGTACATTGCAAATGTTGGAGGTATGATGGGACAGAGAGAAGTAATTCATAGGTTCATAGGTAGGTACTAGACTATCGGCCCTAGGGCCCATACAAGCCTAGCCAAAAAATGTACCCTGGCTTTTGCCACCCAAGAAAATTATTTTCCTGTTCCCCTGTCGAGCAGAGCCACAGAAGTGATCCCCGGGGTGAATTTCCCACTTCCCATCCAATCATCAAGATTTTTCTTGAAGAGTGCTAATGAGGAGCTCAGTTTCACATAGATAGGTAGTCTTTTCCAGAGCATGGGAAGTCTCTGGGAGAGGAATCTATCCCTCCAGCATGTTCTGTTTATTGTGGTGACAAGGTTAAGGTTCCTAGAGCGTGTAGCTCGGAGGGATTGGGATTTATTTAAGTGGAGCATGTCCAACAGCTCTGGGTTTGACATAGCTTTGTATGTTAGGCAGAGATCGCCCCTGAGTAGGCGATATGCGATTGAGTAAAGCTGTAGTTTTTTGAGACGGTCTGCATAGGGCATATGTTTGAGGCCAGTAATCCTCTTTGTGAGGTATTTCTGTGGTCTTTCCAGTTGTTGTAGATGTCTTGTGAGGTACATACCAAAAGGGGCATTGTACTCTATAATGGGTCTAATGAGTGATGAGTAGAGGGGAACAATGACCTCTTTTTTCTGGATGAGAATCCTTTTGTGATGAGATGAGCCACGTAGAAGGATTTCCTGACCACTGTGGCGATGTGATTATCAAAGGAGAGACTACTGTCCACCTGTGTCCCAAGGTCTCTTATCACATTTTCGGCATTAAGTAGACTACCAGCTATGTGGTACTTCATGGGTACAGAGTTTTTACCAAAGGGGATGACAATACACTTTTTGGCATTGAGCTTCAGGCCATAGCTTTGACACCAGGTATCTGTCTCATTGAGGCCCTTTTGTAGTTTGTCCACATCGTTAGGAGTTTTGATTATGGCTCCTAGTTTGCAGTCATCTGCAAACTTTCTTAGCCAAAGACCTTCTGTGTTGGCCTGCACTTCAGAGAAGTAGATACCAAACAGGAGAGGACCCAGGACTGAACCCTGTGGTACTCCACTTGTCACTGGTCTGATGTCAGATTTGGAATCCGCTACTTTCACAGTGTGGGTTCTGTCCGTGAGCCAGTTGGCAACCCATCTTGTGACATAGGGATTTATACCTAGTTTAGTGAGCTTATCTATAATTCCAGAGTGGGGATGGTGTCGAAAGCCTTGGCGAGATCTAGATAAGCTGTGTGAACCATTTTACCCTCATCTATGGCTTTGGTGACTGCCTCAAAGAAGTCAATCAGGTTTAGGAGACATGATCTGCCTTTTACAAATCCAGACTGAGTAGGGTCCAGAGTTTGGAGATTACCAATGTCTTTGTTTATGAGTTCCATGATGATACATTCCATGGCCTTGCAGACCAGGCTCATCAGGCTAATGGGGCGGTAGTTCCCGGGGTCCGTCGTGGCTCCCCCTTTATGGAGTGGGATAACTGTCGTGGTGCGCCATTCACTGGGTACAAAGCCTGAGGTGAGGCTATGACTGAACATGGTACTTAGGTAGGGTGCCAGTTCATTCTGTAGTTCGTGTAGAACGCAGCCTGGGATATTGTCAGGTCCCATGGATGCTGTGTTCTTGGCTTTGGAGAGTGTGTTTTTTACCTGTGCAGCCGTGATTATAGGAACTTTGCATTCTTCAGGTATAGAGATGGGCCCTCTAGGGGGTGAGAGGCGGGTAAAGTTAGCACTGAACCTATCTGCTAGGATGTTGGCAATATCAGCTGGTTCTGTATATTTAGTGCCATTATGCTGTAACTCAGAGCAGATCTGAGTGTTCCCATTTAGATTTCTGACATAGCTATAGGATGCTTTGTGGTTGTCTTTAGAGTCAGTGGCAATTTTGTTTTCATAACTAGCTTTGGAGGATTTTATGAGGGATCTCAGCTTCTTACTGAGGTTGACCAGGGAGTTTCTCCAGTCATGGGATTTTACTCTTTTTTGCAACAGTTTCTTTCTTCTGTTGTAGAGTTTGTTTATGGCAGAGGTCCACCAGATTAGCTTCCTTTTTTTGGAGGATAACATCTTGGTTCTATTAGGGATAGCATGATCCATACACTCATGTAAGTGCTTATCAAGTGCATTTGTGTAGGATTCGGCAGTCATACCTCTACTGTCTGTCTGCATAGGTGTCATGAAGTTTGCCACTTCTGTCTTAAGAAGTGTGAAGTTGGCTTTTGAGATGTTTTTTACGATGGTTTCCCTAATTGGGGCTGGGGTGGGGTGTGGATGTCTAGGCTGATTAGCTTGTGGTCGGATCTGACCAATGAAGAATTGACCTCTGGTGTGGAACACTGGTTTCCCATGTTGGTAATGACCAGGTCTAGGATATTGCTGCCCCTGGTGGGGGTGTGAATAAGTTGATCCAAGGCATTGGAATTTATGAATTCTAAAAAACGTTGAACAAAAGAGTTGGTACATGAGTAGTTTTCCCAGTTAATGGTGGGGTAGTTGAATTCGCCCATTATTAGGGTGTTGGGTTGTACCCTAATACTTTCCAGTGTATCAAGAAATGAGGAGTGTGAATCCTGGGGCATGGTGGGGGGTCTGTAGCAAGCTACAGTTTGGATTGCGGTCTTGCCCAGAGTTAGTTGCACTTGGATAGGATGCATTATGCTGTGCAACTAGCCTGGAGGTGTGGATATCCTTAATGAATATGGACACGCCTCCGCCTTTAGTGCTTCTTTCTGGGTTTTGTGGCCAAAAGGTGTGGTATGAATTGAAGCCTGGTAATGCAGGGGTGCTCTCTGGAGCTTTGAACCAGGTCTCTGTCACTGCACAGATGTCACTGTTCTCCATTTTAAGGAGTGCCTCGAGTGAGTGCATTTTGAGGTTTAGACTTCTAGCATTGAGTAGCATTACCCTCAGATTTTGCTTGCTTGTACCTGTTACGGTGGTGAATTTGTCATTTGAACCTTGCCTAAAAAAGGCACTATAGGGGTTGCAAGAGTCTTAGCCAGTATCCAGAATCCTAAGGGCGACAGGTGCAGGCCATCTCTGGCAAAGCATCGTGGACTGTCAATCATGTCGTCCCAGGCAGACAAATATTGGATCCCCTTAGAATGACACCAGAAACTTAGCCAATTGTTGAAGTCAATCATTTTGTCCTTGTACTGTGATATCATTCTGGGTGATGGCAGGATGCTACTCAGGGTTAGGGTCATACCTGCCTGGGATACAAGATCAGAGAGCTCCTCCATGTCTCTTTTCATGTAGTCCAGGGAGGTATGTCTCAGGTCATTCACACCAACATGGACAATGACAGTGTCATATTTGTACTTACAGTGGAGTGACCTGTGTGCATGCGTTATGTGGCGGATCCTGGCACCTGATATTAACTTTCTCCTTGTTTAGTCTAGTGAGTGGAACATCAGTGTGCCTGACTATAGAGTCACCTATGACTAGAGTGTTGGGTACGTTGTTATGCCTTATGGGCTGTGGTTGAGTGGCACACTGAGTTTGTGGGCTATGTGTCATTTGGGTTGTGTTGGGGGTGGAGTTTGCTTGCGTTTATGCTTTGGATGTCCCTGATGCTTGGGCAGGTTTTTATTGAGAGCCTCCGTGAATGTAGGTGTGTGTTTTGTGTTTCTATGTATGTGTTTTGGTGGTGTAGGTTTTGAGGGACTATGTGATGAGTGTGGTGCAGTGCAAGTGTTTACCTTCTCCTCTTGACTGTCTAGTCCAGTCTTGGGAGAAGAGAGCTTTGCTTCCAGTTTGGCTATATAAGTGCATCTCTCACAGGTTGTAGTGTTGGGTGGTAGGAGGATAGGGTTGTCTGTGTACATGAGGCAATTGCTGCATTGCCCCAAGATGCCCAGATTCATCAGGTAGACAGGAGAAATCACTGGGAGATGACCCTTAGACATGCCTGGATAAGTACTTATTTATTAAGTACTAAAAACTGCTTTCCACTAGACAAGTGAGGAAAGTTGAGTGCTGTAGTAATTTGCAGCTTATGTAGTGCTTACAATGAGTTCTGAACAAGTGCTGAGATGAAAGAAACAGATTTGAGTGCTGAAACTAGAAAACTGGCTAGTTATAAGAAAAAAACTAAGCCAGAAGGCTTCCCTCCAACACAGAATGGCTTGGGGGCTCAGAAGCCTACAAATAGTCTATACCACTTAACAGGAAAGGCAGGAAACAAGCTTAAATTTTTTTTTCTGTTTCCCAGATGCTCTCTTTGTACACAGTAGGAGTGCCTGAAATCAGAATATGATCTCACTGCACTCAGTTGAGTGAGCAAATGAGATGGGCCCAGAAGGAGTATCCAAACACAAATTTACAAGAGGGGCGGGCAGTTTCAAGGCCACTAAGATTAAACACCAAAACAAAAACAGGGAGGGTGGGTGGGACTAACTGAAGAGCAGAGTCAAAACTTCCAGTTCAGTTAATATTCCTGCAACACAGTTAAATCAATTTAAATACTGTATTTTTTGAAAAAAAGTGCAGATAAAGGTACTTAAATTCTCTTATATGTCCAGTTGAATACAGCTAGTTCTTAGCCGGCCAAAGCTGAGGGTTTTAAGCAGAAAATATTTCACACTGTACCACTTAAATAGGCAAGGACAGGAAATCAAAGAATGTGGCTACCCCCACACCTGCAGTTACAAGCAAATAATAAAATTCAGCAAGCACTGACTAACTTCCAGTTCAGTTAATATTCCTGCAACACAGTTAAATCAATTTAAATACTGTATTTTTAAAAAAAAAGTGCAGAAAAAGCTACTTAAATTCTCTTATACGTCCAGTTGAATACAGCTAGTTATTATCTGGCCAAAGCTGAGGTTTTTAAGCAGAAAATATTTCACGTTTTTGGGATTGTAACATGCCTAAGAGATTTTAAAAATTATCTACATAGTACTTTGTCAGAAATGCTGGGGGATAAAATGGCTGTAACTATACACGTGGGAGGAGTTTCTATTTATGTTAAAGGAGAACCACACCCACAGACTAAAAAAAAAACATGTTTATTTCATCATGGTTTGGTGTTCCCTATATGTTCCCTATATTTTAACACCACTATGGGACTATTTACAAGTTTTTTAAATATTTTATACATAATTTCTGAATCTGACCATATGGGGTCCGGCATCTTGAAGTAATTCTCATTTAGTCTGCCTCTAAGTATCCCACAATGCAGTTCTTGTCTGTAAAAAAATGACATTACACAGGCCTCTTTCTTCCTAAAGTTGCTGTCACTGCATTGATTTTACATGCATACACTACTGTCTTTCAGTCAATTAGTTTTAAGTAACATTTCATGCCATTCAATGACTACTTAAGACACAAACAGTGCAAGTGCCACAGAACAGACTTTCAAAGTGATTTTTTACTGCTATTTCTTTTTATAATGGCTAAACTGCAGTCTTTTGTGAAGCCTGAATTGTACTACTATAACTCATCTCCCATCCCCTTCACACCTAACTTCCCTAGCTGTCAAAGTGCTAAGGGTAATTTGAGCTGTTATCTGCTTTGATTGACAGCTCACAGCAGGAGACTTGACTTATGTACTGTTTCCTTATTCTAGCCTTTACTTTCTGTATGGGTAGGGGAAGGACCAGGGAGCTGTGACATCACAGCATGAGTGGGGTTTAAAATGGTAGTGGTAATGTCAATTTGGGGAGGGAAACTGTATTTAGTGGCCTTTATGGCATCAGTGAATTGGAGAAGGCAGCAAGCTTTTCCAAGGTGGGACAAATGTTTTTTGAAAGTGAAACCACCACAGTACAGTAAGGTAGTGCTCTAGTGGAGAGAAACAGTCAATTTAAAATATTTTAAATGCTATATTGTTAATTCATAGCAGGGACATTAATAGGGAGAAAAAAGACAGAGAAGCCAATTGCTGTCCTATAACTCTTTCTTCATATCCTCTATCAAGTTTTGTAGTTCAGATTATAAGATTATTGAACTAAATATTGATAATGGAAGATGTACGTGGGCTGTTGTGCTCTTTTACAGATCTCAGTTTTTGTCTAAAACTGAATTGGAAACTTTCTGAGTATCACTGGCTGATTGTTTAGAATAACATTTTGATATAATTGTAGGTAACATAAATGCCCCTTTTGTTGATTGGGAAGGCGATGTTTTTGGTCGGGATGTTATTTTCTTGGTGGTGAGGACTAGTGCTGAACTTGTTTGCATTCAGTTGGTAAGGAATCTACCTCAGAAAGACAAAATTATTGATGTGGTTTAGATTAATGAAATTTTATAATGCAGTTATTGCAGAACAGAATATGAATTATGTGGGTAAGACCATCTGTATATTTGTCAGGAAGTCACTAAGTCAATGATGATACCAAGTGTAAGAAACAATTCAATGATATTAAACTTCTATCAGGCTGATTATTATATATTAATAGGGAATTAAGTAACACGAAGTGACAGGAAGCTGTGAAAAATGAAAGATATTCAAGTATGTTGGAATTTTTTTTATGAATTTATCTGCTGTCTTATAGAGTTTTTTTTATTATTATTCAAATGTCAAACAGTAAAAGTATTAAGAACAGTGCATAATGGTAGTCAGGAAAACTTGAAAAGATTACAAAAACGAAGGCAAGTTGGTAGAGATATAAAAGGAAACCTATCATGGCTAAGAAAGGTAAGTATCAGGAGTTAAACTCAAGTTTCAGGAGACAATTGAGATCTACAAAAGGAAATTATAAGTTTAAGTTTGCAACCTTTACTGTTGGTAAAAAGAAAGCCCTGTATAGGCAATTAAGGAGTTACATTTGATTATTAGTATAATTAAAGATGTAGCACTGATTACCAAAGAGATACAACTGGTAGAATTATTTGCCCAGAAGTTTTCAGCCTAATCAACTAACTGTTCCACCTTGCCTATTTTAATTAAAATGATGATAAAGACATCTGGCCTATTTTAATAAGGGTGTAGTTCAAAACTCATGGAGTAACATCAAGCTATATTCTACAGCTGGGCTAATGGCCTTAATGGGTACTTTATGACCAAAATCAGTGTCTTTATTATGCTGTATACATTGGGTATTTCAGTGTGGACTAGAAGAAGGATTTCTTCCACATATATGGAAAACAGCTGTCATTATTCCCATATTTAAAGGAGGTAAAAATTACACAATAGATAGTTACCATTCAATTAGTCTCACATGTATTATAGGCAAGTATTTTGAAAGAGTGATTTGTTTCATAATAACATAGATGTTATATACAATACCGGACATCTTTCAGCATGTTTTTCCAAATGGTAGAGCATGTCTAACTAACTTATTAAGTTTCTATCAAAATATATGGGAGTTGGTGGATATAGGCCTATCAGCAGATGTATGCAACCTGTTGTGCTACTAGCACTGCACATGTCTACATTTCATATTTCCTCAACTTGGTTGTGTTTCAGCACTAAGATATGCTCAATTAAACATCATTATGTTCACATAAACACACCCGTGTCTGGAATAGAACCCAAGGACACCAGGGCTTTCACAAGACACAGTTCAGATTATTATCACTATGTGTCATCTGCACGTGTTCAAGGCATATGACTCTATACTAGTGGTAAATTTTATCCATTTTCTATAAATTGGGTATAAATCAGCATGTTATAGCTGGATTAGTAGTCGATTGACTGAGTTGTCCTTCAAGATAAAATGTGCTGTTGAGGTCAATAAAATGGCCAAAACATGTGTGTGGGGCTTGGCTTTATTAGTCTGAATGTAATCATAAAGACTTAAAAAATAAAAAAAGTCATGGACATCCAGACGTCATGCAGCTGAAATACTTGATGACTGTAAGGGGTCATTTGCATATATCACATTGGTCTCCACTACAGGAGGTTTAAGGTTTCACACAGTGAAAACTCTAGCTTGGTTGTGTTTTTCTTGTAGTTTTTACTGAATGGTTTGTCTGTGCGTCCTTTTTACCCTATGGCTTGTATGTTAGTTGGGATATTTTGCAGGCACTGTAATCATGGAGCATCAGTTGGGTTTAAAGACCTTGTGTTTCTGAAGCATAGACAAACTATCCACTTATGCTGTGCTGATTGGGTTAATAAAAAGGCTGAAACATGCATGTACACAGGTAGTGGGGTTTGGCTTTATTGGCCTGACTGTAACCATAAAGATTTAAAAAAGTAAAAAAGGCATGGACGTTCAGAAGCCATCTAGCTGGAACACTTGATGTCCTTAAGTGGTCATTTGCATATATCCCATGAGCATCTACTACAGGAGATTTAAGGTATCACACGGTGAAAAAAATAGTTTGGCTGGGTTTTTCTTGCAGTTTTTCTGAATGGTTTGTCTGTGTATCCTTTTTACTCCTTTTCAAGGTTAAAGTTGAGGACATTACTACAGATGATTGGAAGGTAATACATGGGGTTCCCCAGGGTTCAGTGTTTAGACACTTGCTGTTTAATTATCTTAATATTTGACTTTCTAACTCAAAGTCATATATAACTTAGTAAGTTTATTGATGACACCATATTAAGGTCAGTCATTAATTTGGTGTCACACTACATGGGTATCTGCATGGCCTTTAGACTTGGCACTAAGTAAGAACATAAGCTTTAATGCCATTAAATAAAAAGTATAACACTTTGGTTGTAATAACCCATGTTTTCCATATTCTCAACATTGTGTTAATATTAACTAATGTGAACAAGTTAAGAATTCAGGATTAATAGTGGAAAACCAATTAAGATATAAGGACAATATTTTATTGGTCACTAAAAATTGCTGTGGAGCTATTAGGGGCATTTTTTTCAAGTTGTGATGACAGCCTTTTAAGTCTTCTTTATAAGGCTGTTGTACAACCTTATTTAGAATATTGAAGAGCTGCGTGTCTCTATAATTGTTCTCAGTTAACTAGGTTTTAAAAAAATCAGCGGTATTATACTAAACAGCTAGATGGATTTAAACATCTAAATTATATGAACTGATTGGAGCAATTGTTCAGGGTACTCACAGGTGACTTTATAATTGTGTACAATGCATGAATGATACTACTATATTGGCTACAATTGGTATGGATGTTGACAACATAATTTTAATACTAAGAATAATACATTTTTATGAACTATTCTGTTTATAATACAAACCTGGGAAGCCAATATTTTCATCAATGAGCTGTTAGATTGTGGATTGAGTTAGCACTAGGGATTAGAAAGGCCTCTAGTCTTGATAAGTTCAAGGCTGATTTAGACACATGGTTTGTTGAGAGGAACTATGGAGTTCTTTGATAGGTGGCAAACTGACTTACAGTCTCTGCTGAGGCCCACAGTGTGTGTCATATTGATAAATGAACACTTAGCAATGAAATGACTCTTTTAAGCTAGGATATAGGGTCTGAATTACCTAGACAAGTTAAGGCATTATTAACTTTAATGCTACTGGCTGACAAAAAAAAAAGAAATGACAAGAGATAAAAGAAAGAGGGATAGGAGCATTAGAGAATGGAAAAAGTAATAAAAATAAATAAAAACTGTTAACAAAGACCCAGAAAAGCTAGAATTTTCACTGAGTAACACCTTAAACCTCCTGTAGTAGAGGCACATGGGATATATGCAATTGAAAACAAACAACAATTGAACTGCATGGATGGCAGGTGCAAAGGCTCAAAAAGCAGTACAAAGCACACAAAAGTTAGCCAGCACTAGCTAGGATGGAACAAGAGCAAATTTTATTGTATTCAAACCACAGTCAACAGACCGGTTTCATCCCAAAAGCCTTTATCAATGAGTCAAATTAACTGTAATAGACCACAATTTATATCCATCATCAAAACATTTAAGTGGCTAATGAGCCAATAACAGTTCGTAAATAGTCATTCAAACCAGGTGAAAATAATCCACCCAGTCTCACAATCCATGATTTCTCTTTTTGTTGAGAATGTTATGCCAACCAGCTTTATGACATCTATTACCCAAAATCTTGTCAATAATAATAAATTTGAACCTAGAAGACGTATGAACAGTGGTATCTTTATGAAGGGCATTTGTGGAGTGTTTGTTTTTAATATTACTGAGATGTTCTGATATCCGTAACCTGAGTGGTCTGGAAGACTG
Source organism: Protopterus annectens (assembly GCF_019279795.1). Taxonomy (NCBI): domain Eukaryota; kingdom Metazoa; phylum Chordata; order Ceratodontiformes; family Protopteridae; genus Protopterus; species Protopterus annectens. Next base: position 1,253,256,354 of record NC_056745.1, read on the forward strand.
GCCAGTGTAAAAAGCTGAACAAGTGCATACCACAAGGTAAATAACACAATCAATACTGCAGTTGGAAAGGATATTTATTGAAAACATGTGTGGTGTATTTTTGCTAGTGAATTCCTTAGTTTCGTAAATATATTTACAAAATGAACAATGGCCACAAGGAAAACAACCCACTACCCTGGTACCATCCAGTGCACCCTGTAACAAACTGACTGACGGTGTGTTACATTTATAGTAACTAAAATGGCTACCCAAGGTCTTCCCTCTGTGAAATGTACATAAACATCTCTCACCCAACATATCATTCAATCTTTCATCATTATGTTAAAAGTGTGAAATTTGTTAAAAATGATCCTACACAGTTATGTCAAAAGCAAAAAAGAAAAAAAGTCAATTCTGAAAAAAACATTCAGTGATACTTCTGGGGAGGATTCCTCCTCATACACTGACACAGAAACTGAGAGGCAGCAAACGTCACCAGCCCATAAAAAAAATGTTCTTTTGAACAAGTTAATTCAACACAGGGTACTTATTCAGTCCCTTTATTAACAGAAAAAGGAGGGGGGTAGGAAACACAAATTCAGATGGATCTTTTGAAGCGGTGTTGAATCTTTTGAAACCGAAGTAGTTTCTCAAAATAATGATCTGATGTTGTTAATCTTTTTTCCATTAATCACAGATGGGTTCAGTTTCGAGCCCTCAGAACCGAGTTGGCCTTTTTACCAAGCTCGCGCCAGCCAAAAAACTCTTGAGCTAAGTCTCTACCCAGAATTCCCTGCTCCCTGTTACCTCAGATCTTGTTTGCTGTGTAGCCGTAAAGCCGCATTTCAGCCAAGCTCTCAACTAAGTGGAACTTTATTTGATATCTGTGTGAAAAATGTTTGATATCTTCATATTTTATTGAAAGATTAGTGTTTCTAGTGTCTTTGCTTCTGTCTAACCTTGTTTTTTTCCTCTCTACACTACCCATTGTAACCATTGGTAAAATTTCAAGTACCATTGTTGGTACGGCCTTTCCTCCCTTACACTTGTGGTTTTTCTTCAATACCATGACTGGTATTGTCTTTCCTGTTTAACCTATTAGCTTTGGCTTTTAGCAAGGTGCTTTCTTTTTTTCCTCTACATATCAGTGTATTGCTATATTTGTGATTTCTTTGAATTGTGTTTGACTTTGTTCTAGTTGGATTATACAGTTGGCCTGTGGTGTCTTTCTATCAAGATGTTGGATAAGAAGGGTACTTCAAGTTTTAAGCATTGTGCTTCATGTAACGGCAAGTTACCAAATAGTGATTCTTACAATGACTGTATATTTACCAAACTAAGGAATTCACTAGCAAAAATACACCACACATTTTTTCAATAAATATACTTTCCAACTGCAGTAGTGATTGGGTTATTTACCTCGCGGTACGTACTTGTTTGGCTTTTACATTGGCCAGACTTCCAGACCACTCAGGTTACAGATATCAGAACATCACAGTAATATTAAAAAACAACACTCCACAAATACCCTGCATAAACATACAACTGTTCATACTTCTGCTATTTTCAAATTTATTATTATTGACAAGATTTTGAGTAATAGATGTCATAAAGCTGGTTGGCATAATATTCTCAACAAAAAAAGAGAAATCATGGATTGTGAGACTGGGTGGATTATTTTCACCTGGTTTGAATGACCATTTACAAATTGTTATTGGCTCATTAGCCACTTAAAGGTTTTGATGATGGATATAAACTGCGGTCTATTACAATTAATTTGATTCATTGATAAAGGCTTTTGGGCCAAAACCAATTTGTTCTTGTCCCATCCTAGCTGGTGCTGGCTTACTTTTATGTGCTTTATATATGCAAATGGCCCTTAAGGACATACAAGTATTTCAGCTTAATAGCTTCTGAATTTGCGTGACTTTTTAATTTCAGTTTTTAAAGCCTTTATTAGGGCATTCAGGACAGTAAAGCCAAACCCAACTGATTAATGGCTTGAATATACCAGTAATGACTTTAAAAAGTGAAAGTAAAAAGACGTGGGCATTCAGAAGCCATAATCTGAAACTCTGGTATGTCCTTAAATGGTCATTTGGATATATCCCATGGGCCTCACTACAGGAGGTTTAGGGTATTATACAGTGAAGACTGTCCCCGGGATTCATGAAGCTCGGCGCAAGGCCGGCGTAAGGTCTGCGCCGGCGGTGCAGTGAATAGCCGGCGCAGTTGCGCCATATGCATATTAATGAGAGTGCACCGCAACCACAGACACGTGCGTAGTGTACGTGAGCGAGCCCAGGTAGGATGCGTCTGGAGGCGTGTCTAAGCCGGCATGAGGTGAGCAACCTAATGTGCTGACAGCCACGGTCCGCCCATAATAGTAATGGCAGCAGCCAGGTCCCGTGCAGAATGAAACGCACGTAGAGTATGCAACATAGTACCCATCCCAAATAAACGGAGAAGCAAATACAAGCCACGAAGGCTTAAGTGTACCCATCCAAGGAGCAAAGGATATGCATAAGACCGCGTTTGTCCTGCAATGCACCGTCAGTGGTTACACTCAGAGAAGTTGTACAGCAGCATGTCAGCGGCGCACCGACATAGGAGCAGCGACTAAGGTCACCACCTATTCCACTCTGGGTGGGGCAGTCTCTCTATGGGCAGTTGTGCCCGAAAAATGTATTAAAATGGCAAATGTGCTAAGATTGTAGGACATAATGATATCCCGTATGTAATGTAATGGTAGCATGAATTGGTTATTTCTGTAACTGAAATACCTAAATGTCACAAGAAACAGAATAAGCAAGCAAACTGCCACAACAATAAGCTTTTATTTAGGCAAACAAGTGAAGTCCTATGCTATATAGTGACCGTGTGTATGTGTCGGCCTGTAAAGTCAGATGTGAGTCCCGGAAATATCCCAGCTTGGAAACTGGAAAGGTGGCAACCCCAGTAGCGACATGGGCATGGTCACCAGGGTTACCAGCTGTCCCAATGTGCCATGGACAGTCCCTGATTGGACAGTTGTGTCCCTGCAACAATCGGAAAAATGGAAAATGACCTCAGATCCCCTGCCAAAAATATTCCCGCAATATACATGTAATAGTAGTATAAAACATAATACATTTGTATATGAAACACATACATGGCAGAAGAAAATGAATAAGGAACCTAAATGCTTACAGAATAAGCTTATAGTATGGCAAACAAGTGAAGTTCTGTCAACTGCACTTGCCGTGGGTATGTGTAGTCCTGCAAATTCCGAAGTTTCCACATAACATGCCCCACTATGGGCATTGGAAAAGGTGCCAACCATAATGGTCACAAGCAGTAGTGAGAGTACATAGCCGGGTAGCTTTGTTGACATAACAACAGTAAGGAATCAAGATACCTTAAACACAGGCAAACATGTGCATAGAAACATATCCCACACCCAGCAACGTCTCTGTCGCATACACTGGATGGCGTATGTTGAAGTGTAATATCCAGAAGCAGAACCCATGCATTCAGATGTAATACACAATAGCCTCATTGTACATGTCAGTCCCACCCATGTACACCTGTGCACCCTAACCCGCTAGCATCCGTGTGCAGCTATACACCCACACACAATGTGCATACCTGAAATGTGGTAAGATGTTTGTGTTAGGCAATGCGACGCGGGCAAATACGCACCCACATGTCACCAACCCACCTCAGGTACACATAGGTAAATGGCTGGGTGTGGATGTTTTAGGAGAATGTGTAGATCCTGCATGTGGTATGTACCCGTCAAACCATATAGGTTTGCATACGACACGGTGCACATAACTGTACACATGTGGACAAGTCGGGTTGTTGAACCACCGCATCGATGATTAGCTATGCAGTGAAGTCGATCACATATAGCGGAACACGCGGCCCACCAAACAGGACTTCCTAACCGGTGCTACAGGCAAAGAAGGGAAGGTGGGACATCACATGTGGAGAGTAGCGTTGCCGGACGGCCAAATACACACGGTCAAGGTAAAGGACGGAACAACATGCATATGGCCGGATGGATGTTGTTCAAAATATATATAGAAACACATATGAAGTGCCAGTTTAGACTCAAATACTAGATAATGCATTGAATTGTACCGTACAATATGGCAGTAGAACTAAGCCTGCATGTAATTGGTGAAGCTAAGCTGTAGTGTGATGGAATTCTGATCCTGGCAGTAACCAGTACAGCAGGCTTATGTCTGTCAGCATTAATTATCTGCTGGGTTACAGAACAATAAATGTATGTACATGCATAACATCACCCCTTCCCCTGAGGAGGATGGCCTTGTGAGCTCTATCGAAGATAACAGTACAACTCCTTACCAGAGAGACAAAGCAACGTTAAGAAATTAACCGACTACAGTATCAGAACAGTCTAGGGTCCTTGAAACAGCTACAATCACAGAAGGACACTGTAATTGACAAGGTGCCTTGCAAGGCTGTGTTATTCTCATGGGAAAACATTTAATAAGCATTACCTGAGCACTGTTGTAGGAATACAACGTTGTGGACTCTAGCGATGTACATGCCTTGTGACTGTCCACATCATTAATGTGTGCAAAAGATGATAGTATACCCAATGCTCATACAGCTGTAACATGTATAGAGTAAAACAAATGTCTAAACATTTACTGCATAATTCTTTGCCTCCTGCTGCACAGTAGTAAAACGTTATTAATCTCAGCTTCCTGTGTTATTGACTGTCAGTTTGAAAATACGAATGAGTGTTGCAGTTTGATTTAAACAACTTAATTGACAGATGTGTACGGTCTAGCATGGGAATAGGTCAAGCCAACCATCACAATGTCCATGTGTACCACATACAAACAGCCAGTAACACGCAGTAGTAGTGCATGAAGGCATACACGACTGTGGGAATAGTACAGGACATATGGCACGTGCCAAGTGCAGATGCATGACACAAACCCCAGGATCGGTGTCCCTGCAAAGAGGAACATGTGCCAACCACACCTCCCACAGATGTACCGGCAATAAAACACATGGCAAACACACAGAAACACTACTGTCCAACACACGACTGCAACGGAGCCTGGTCAAACACCAACATGAAGCATGCACAAACAGGGACTTGTGTAATGTTTGCCTTAACACATCCTCATAGGCCAAAGAAGAATAGAATGGACATATGCATGTAATGTTGTGAAGGATGTGTGGTAGTCCTCGGTATCACAGTGTTAGGGACACAGATACACTGTCATCAACTGTGACGTATGTGCACTGTACACAGCATACCTGCATGTAATACAGAGGACAATCATGTGCCACAGAAATATACACTGGAGAAAGAGTATAGGGATAGACAATTGTAAATGTGACAAACTATGAATATAGGTTCATACGTCCATAGGTACAGGGTAGGCCATCGTCCCAGGTTCAGCCATAACACTACACCATAGTTAGGATGACTTTGCCAACCTTCTGTGCTTCAGATAAAATACCCATGATAGTGCTGTACCTCCGTCAAGCAGGGATAATGATGTAATCCCTGGCCTATACCTGCAATTCTCCATCCAATGGACAACACACCCTTGAACAAGGCTAGGAAGGATCTCTGTCTCACATGTACTGTGATGTAGATCCACAGCATTATGAGTGTCTGGGTGATATATGTGTCACCCAACACATCCCATTAATGACCGTGACAAGGTAAATGTCACCTGCCCTAGTGGTTCTGAGGGATGCAGATACAGTAGGTGAAGCATACACATGACATATGGGTTGACATGGCCTTGTATGTCAGGCACAGGTCAACACTAAACAGCAGGTATGTGACGTAATGTGACAGGGGTCCTACAAGTGGGGCAGCATTACACAAAATTATGTCATCCTGCATCTGTACAACAATTAACCTATGAGGGCTTCCCAGCTGCTGTAGGTGTATGGTCAGATACAGTCTGAATGGGGCAATGTAGTAAATCATAGGTGTAACACGTAATGGGTACAAGGAGACAATGACCTAGCCTGATGTAGATGTGAATCCCTGCACAAACAGGTGGGCAATGTAGAAGTCCCACACAACCACGATAGCAACGTGTGTGTTGAATGAATGGTGACTGGCAAACTCTGTCCCCTGATCCCTGGTAATCACCCCTGTGCTGAGTGGACAGCCACCTATATGCTGGACAGGGGTGACCTAGTAGTTCTCCACAGGTATGATGTTGCATTACTTAGCATTTAGCTGTGGACATGTCCCTGACAGCAGATATGCATATCTGGGAGGCCCCTTCAAGGATATCTGTGTCAGATGTTAGCCTGTTTGGGCCCACAATGTGCCTGTACTGAAAATTTCAAGTACCATTGTTGGTACAGCCTTTCCTCCCTTACACTTGTGGTTTTTCTTCAATACCATGACTGGTATTGTCTTTCCTGTTTAACCTATTAGCTTTGGCTTTTAGCAAGGTGCTTTCTTTTTTTCCTCTACATATCAGTGTATTGCTATATTTGTGATTTCTTTGAATTGTGTTTGACTTTGTTCTAGTTGGATTATACAGTTGGCCTGTGGTGTCTTTCTATCAAGATGTTGGATAAGAAGGGTACTTCAAGTTTTAAGCATTGTGCTTCATGTAACGGCAAGTTACCAAATAGTGATTCTTACAATGACTGTATATTTACCAAACTAAGGAATTCACTAGCAAAAATACACCACACATTTTTTCAATAAATATACTTTCCAACTGCAGTAGTGATTGGGTTATTTACCTCGCGGTACGTACTTGTTTGGCTTTTTACATTGGCCAGACTTCCAGACCACTCAGGTTACAGATATCAGAACATCACAGTAATATTAAAAAACAACACTCCACAAATACCCTGCATAAACATACAACTGTTCATACTTCTGCTATTTTCAAATTTATTATTATTGACAAGATTTTGAGTAATAGATGTCATAAAGCTGGTTGGCATAATATTCTCAACAAAAAAAGAGAAATCATGGATTGTGAGACTGGGTGGATTATTTTCACCTGGTTTGAATGACCATTTACAAATTGTTATTGGCTCATTAGCCACTTAAAGGTTTTGATGATGGATATAAACTGCGGTCTATTACAATTAATTTGATTAATTGATAAAGGCTTTTGGGCCAAAACCAGTCTGTTGACTGTGGTTTGACTACAATAAAATTTGTTCTTGTCCCATCCTAGCTGGTGCTGGCTTACTTTTATGTGCTTTATATATGCAAATGGCCCTTAAGGACATACAAGTATTTCAGCTTAATAGCTTCTGAATTTGCGTGACTTTTTAATTTCAGTTTTTAAAGCCTTTATTAGGGCATTCAGGACAGTAAAGCCAAACCCAACTGATTAATGGCTTGAGTATACCAGTAATGACTTTAAAAAGTGAAAGTAAAAAGACGTGGGCATTCAGAAGCCATAATCTGAAACTCTGGTATGTCCTTAAATGGTCATTTGGATATATCCCATGGGCCTCACTACAGGAGGTTTAGGGTATTATACAGTGAAGACTGTCCCCGGGATTCATGAAGCTCAGCGCAAGGCCGGCGTAAGGTCTGCGCCGGCGGTGCAGTGAATAGCCGGCGCAGTTGCGCCATATGCATATTAATGAGAGTGCACCGCAACCACAGACACGTGCGTAGTGTACGTGAGCGAGCCCAGGTAGGATGCGTCTGGAGGCGTGTCTAAGCCGGCATGAGGTGAGCAACCTAATGTGCTGACAGCCACGGTCCGCCCATAATAGTAATGGCAGCAGCCAGGTCCCGTGCAGAATGAAACGCACGTAGAGTATGCAACATAGTACCCATCCCAAATAAACGGAGAAGCAAATACAAGCCACGAAGGCTTAAGTGTACCCATCCAAGGAGCAAAGGATACGCATAAGACCGCGTTTGTCCTGCAATGCACCGTCAGTGGTTACACTCAGAGAAGTTGTACAGCAGCATGTCAGCGCGCCGCACCGACATAGGAGCAGCGACTAAGGTCACCACCTATTCCACTCTGGGTGGGGCAGTCTCTCTATGGGCAGTTGTGCCCCGAAAAAATGTATTAAAAATGGCAAATGTGCTAAGATTGTAGGACATAATGATATCCCGTATGTAATGTAATGGTAGCATGAATTGGTTATTTCTGTAACTGAAATACCTAAATGTCAGAAGAAACAGAATAAGCAAGCAAACTGCCACAACAATAAGCTTTTATTTAGGCAAACAAGTGAAGTCCTATGCTATATAGTGACCGTGTGTATGTGTCGGCCTGTAAAGTCAGATGTGAGTCCCGGAAATATCCCAGCTTGGAAACTGGAAAAGGTGGCAACCCCAGTAGCTACATGGGCATGGTCACCAGGGTTACCAGCTGTCCCAATGTGCCATGGACAGTCCCTGATTGGACAGTTGTGTCCCTGCAACAATCGGAAAAATGGAAAATGACCTCAGATCCCCTGCCAAAAATATTCCCACAATATACATGTAATAGTAGTATAAAACATAATACATTTGTATATGAAACACATACATGGCAGAAGAAAATGAATAAGGAACCTAAATGCTTACAGAATAAGCTTATAGTATGGCAAACAAGTGAAGTTCTGTCAACTGCACTTGCCGTGGGTATGTGTAGTCCTGCAAATTCAGTTTCCACATAACATGCCCCACTATGGGCATTGGAAAAGGTGCCAACCATAATGGTCACAAGCAGTAGTGAGAGTACATAGCCGGGTAGCTTTGTTGACATAACAACAGTAAGGAATCAAGATACCTTAAACACAGGCAAACATGTGCATAGAAACATATCCCACACCCAGCAACGTCTCTGTCGCATACACTGGATGGCGTATGTTGAAGTGTAATATCCAGAAGCAGAACCCATGCATTCAGATGTAATACACAATAGCCTCATTGTACATGTCAGTCCCACCCATGTACACCTGTGCACCCTAACACGCTAGCAACCGTGTGCAGCTATTCACCCACACACAATGTGCAAACCTGAAATGTGGTAAGATGTTTGTGTTAGGCAATGCCACGCAAATCATTCCCACATGTCACCAACCCACCTCAGGTACAGATATGTAAATGGCTGCATGTGAATGTGTCTGCAGAATGTGTACATCCTGCATGTGGTATGTACCCGTCGAAACCATATAGGTTTGCATACGACACGGTGCACATAACTGTACACATGTGGACAAGTCGGGTTGTTGAACCACCGCATCGATGATTAGCTATGCAGTGAAGTCGATCACATATAGCGGAACACGTGCCCACCAAACAGGACTTCCTAACCGGGTGCTACAGGCAAAGAAGGGGAAGGTGAGACATCACATGTGGAGAGTAGCGTTGCCGGACGGCCAAATACACACGGTCAAGGTAAAGGACGGAACAACATGCATATGGCCGGATGGATGTTGTTCAAAATATATATAGAAACACATATGAAGTGCCAGTTTAGACTCGAAATACTAGATAATGCATTGAATTGTACCGTACAATATGGCAGTAGAACTAAGCCTGCATGTAATTGGTGAAGCTAAGCTGTAGTGTGATGGAATTCTGATCCTGGCAGTAACCAGTACAGCAGGCTTATGTCTGTCAGCATTAATTATCTGCTGGGTTACAGAACAATAAATGTATGTACATGCATAACATCACCCCTTCCCCTGAGGAGGATGGCCTTGTGAGCTCTATCGAAGATAACAGTACAACTCCTTACCAGAGAGACAAAGCAACGTATTAAGAAATTAACCGACTACAGTATCAGAACAGTCTAGGGTCCTTGAAACAGCTACAATCACAGAAGGACACTGTAATTGACAAGGTGCCTTGCAAGGCTGTGTTATTCTCATGGGAAAACATTTAATAAGCATTACCTGAGCACTGTTGTAGGAATACAACGTTGTGGACTCTAGCGATGTAAATGCCTTGTGACTGACCACATCATTAATGTGTGCAAAAGATGATAGTATACCCAATGCTCATACAGCTGTAACATGTATAGAGTAAAACAAATGTCTAAACATTTACTGCATAGTTCTTTGCCTCCTGCTGCACAGTAGTAAAACGTTATTAATCTCAGCTTCCTGTGTTATTGACTGTCAGTTTGAAAATACGAATGAGTGTTGCAGTTTGATTTAAACAACTTAATTGACAGATGTGTACGGTCTAGCATGGGAATAGGTCAAGCCAACCATCACAATGTCCATGTGTACCACATACAAACAGCCAGTAACACGCAGTAGTAGTGCATGAAGGCATACACGACTGTGGGAATAGTACAGGACATATGGCACGTGCCAAGTGCAGATGCATGACACAAACCCCAGGATCGGTGTCCCTGCAAAGAGGAACATGTGCCAACCACACCTCCCACAGATGTACCGGCAATAAAAACACATGGCAAACACACAGAAACACTACTGTCCAACACACGACTGCAACGGAGCCTGGTCAAACACCAACATGAAGCATGCACAAACAGGGACTTGTGTAATGTTTGCCTTAACACCCCCCATAGGCCAAAGAAGAATAGAATGGACATATGCATGTAATGTTGTGAAGGATGTGTGGTAGTCCTCGGTATCACAGTGTTAGGGACACAGATACACTGTCATCAACTGTGGTATGTGCACTGTACACAGCATACCTGCATGTAATACAGAGGACAATCATGTGCCACAGAAATATACACTGGAGAAAGAGTATAGGGGATAGACAATTGTAAATGTGACAAACTATGAATATAGGTTCATACGTCCATAGGTACAGGGTAGGCCATCGTCCCAGGTTCAGCCATAACACTACACCATAGTTAGGATGACTTTGCCAACCTTCTGTGCTTCAGATAAAATACCCATGATAGTGCTGTACCTCCATCAAGCAGGGATAATGATGTAATCCCTGGCCTATACCTGCAATTCTCCATCCAATGGACAACACACCCGCGAACAAGGCTAGGAAGGATCTCTGTCTCACATGTACTGTGATGTATATCCACAGCATTATGAGTGTCTGGGTGATATATGTGTCACTCCAACACATCCCATTAATGACCGTGACAAGGTAAATGTCACCTGCCCTAGTGGTTCTGAGGGATGCAGATACAGTAGGTGAAGCATACACATGACATATGGGTTGACATGGCCTTGTATGTCAGGCACAGGTCAACACTAAACAGCAGGTATGTGACGAATGTGACAGGGTCCTACAAGTGGGGCAGCATTACACAAAATTATGTCATCCTGCATCTGTACAACAATTAACCTATGAGGGCTTCCCAGCTGCTGTAGGTGTATGGTCAGATACAGTCTGAATGGGGCAATGTAGTAAATCATAGGTGTAACACGTAATGGGTACAAGGAGACAATGACCTAGCCTGATGTAGATGTGAATCCCTGCACAAACAGGTGGGCAATGTAGAAGTCCCACACAACCACGATAGCAACGTGTGTGTTGAATGAATGGTGACTGGCAAACTCTGTCCCCTGATCCCTGGTAATCACCCCTGTGCTGAGTGGACAGCCACCTATATGCTGGACAGGGGTGACCTAGTAGTTCTCCACAGGTATGATGTTGCATTACTTAGCATTTAGCTGTGGGACATGTCCCTGACAGCAGATATGCATATCTGGGAGGCCCCTTCGAAGGATATCTGTGTCAGATGTCCGTCCCACTATGGCACCTGTTTTGCAGTCATCTACAAACAATGTTGCCCACAAAACCCCTGTGTGTGGCTGTACCGTGGAAATGTAGATGTATGACAGGAGTGGACCCACGGAAGGGCCCCATGGGACATCACTTGTGACAGGCAGTAGGTCTGACACGCTGCCAGCAACTATGACCGTGTGGGTTGTGTCACATAGACAGTTTCCAACACATTCTGTGATGTACGTGTTCACATCCCAGCCAATGGGTTTATCAACGATACCTGAGGGGGGTAATGTGATGAAGGCCTTTGCCAGGTCAAGGTAGGCTGTATGGACTGCAACACCCCCATCAATGGCCTCGGTGACTGTCCCGAAAATGTCACCCATGCTTTAAAGGCATGAACCGCCCCTGAACAAGACAAACCGTGTTGGATGCAAAGTATGTATGTCCCCTATGCAGTCATATACGAGCCGCAGTATGATCCCTCCCCATGTCTTTGCAGATAGGTCTCCTCATGGTAATGGGACAGTAATAACCAGGCTCAGTGGAGGCATTGGCCCTGTGACGTGGGACTACAGTTGCCATGCGACACAACCTGGGTACCTTACCTGAGGTGAGGCTACAAAGAAATAGCTGTCCTAACTGTGGGTCTAATACCTCAATGAGATAGTGGAGTACACAGTGGGGTCACCAGCTGGTCTCATGGATGCTATGTCCACTACCCTGGAGAGAGCATGTCCCACCTGTGTGTCACAGAACATTTGGTGACCACAAACCGCTGGTACAGACATCTCCTCATGTGTGGTGGAGGGTGTGGAGATGTCCTTACTGGACTTGTCAGCCTGTTTGTTGGCAATGTGTGTATGTTGAGTAAACTCCACCTCTTTGTGAACCCAGTCAGAGCATATGTGGGAGTGACCTCCCAGGTGTTGAGCATAGCAACTGAAGGTGGTATGATTGTCAGCCAGGTCCATGTAGGTATATCTGTGGAATGTGCCCTGGACCATGGCACGACAGTGTGTAACTCTACACATATGATGACCAAGGGTGTCATACCTCACAAGGTGTCTGCTCCACCTTGTAGTAGCCACCTCCTCATGTTGTACATCCTGTGTATGGCTGGGGTACACCACACTGGATGCTTGGCATTGGTACAATGAACCACAGTTGGGTAAGTGAATGCCTGGTTCATGCAGTCCTGTAGGTACTGGTAGATGGCAAATGTGATTGATGCAGTGGCTGCAGTACTGTCGACCACTGGCTCAGGGTCCTTAAAGGAGACCACAGTAGTGTACAGAATTGTGTAGTCTGCCTCTGAGCAAGCAATGTGTATGGTAACTGGCAACACTCACAGCAACGGATGCCAATAGCAGAAGCCAATGTCCAAATAACATAGATTAACTTCTGCATGACAATATGTCTTATCATACATGTATTGACACGTGTGCTAATTACAATTGCAAATGGCCGTAAGACTGGCCTAAAGTTCCGTGATGTACACAGTCTGGAGGTGTTGATCGGATAATAAAGTGGCAATACCTCCCAATCGTGACCCCTGGGTATGAAAGTGGTTGTTAACCTGCAACATTGGATGTATACCATTGGGTTCTGGTGTCGGAAGACATGGTTCCTGTAGCACTACACAGTATGGGTAGTCAAGCAGACATCCGCGATTGCTGAACACACAGCATCAGTGAAACCCACTGCTCACAAGGACACAGTCCGACAAGCTCTACAGTTTACATATGCACAGTGGTGTCCATTGTAGGACCCAAAAATTGACTAACGAAAAGAATGATGTCTTATTTCAATGCGTACCTGAACTCATTGTCGTCACAGGTACACATATACACCGCAAGCGTGTTTAATGTTGCTGATAGCTGTCCATGTAATGCAGCACAGATGCACAGAAATACCCAGGGTACCGGGTCCATAGAACTGCGTCCACATCACAGTCCCGCACACATGAAGGATGTGTAAATAGAAGTTATGTTCTTACCATAACGTTCCATGTTAGTTGTCTTCTTCTCGCCTTCTTTCTTGCTGGATGGGTTCGGAGCCGACCTCGGCTCCGACTCGGCCACTCTAAAGCTCGAGAGTTGGTTCCACCGGCTCGAGGCTCCCCTTATATCCCACAATGCTAGGCGAGAATTACCTCAGATCTCATTTGTGAGCTAGGCCCAGCTAATAATATAACCAGAAAAAACTGGAAAAAGAATCCACCTCTATAAACAAGGGGAAGAGGAAAGGTGACCTAAAGCCTGATCTAGGAAAATATGCACAGCAGAGCATATACCTATAGCAAAGAGGTGGTAGAAAGAGAGGTCACAATCAAACTCCTCTAGGTCTGTCCAGGCCAGCGGGAAGGAGGGTGGGGCCCAAGAAAGAAGGCGAGAAGAAGACAACTAACATGGAACGTTATGGTAAGAACATAACTTCTATATGTTAAGTTGTCTATCTCGTTCATTCTGCTGGATGGGACCGCTGCCCCTAGCACCTTGTCCCGGTGGCCTAACGGAACAGACTCTTGAGAACAGTGGAACCAAAGTTAGCTCTATGCCTAGAAGCTAAATCCAACTTATAATGAGAAATGAAAGTGTGAGGAGTAGCCCAAGTAGCCGCTGCACAAATGGTGTCAATAGGCAGTCTGTCTTGGAAGGCTATAGAAGTAGCCAAAGCTCTGGTGGAATGGGCTTTAGGTTTGTTAGGCAGCTTTTGGTGTCTAATTTCATAAACAAGGGAAATCAGAGATGTTAGCCATCTAGATAATGATACCTTTGAAACTGAAAGTCCCTTTCTGCCTTCTGCATAGGAGACAAACAGCTGGTCAGATTTTCTGAATTGTTTGGTTCTATCCAAATAGTACCTTAACTGACGATGAACATCTAGCCAGTGTAATTTTTGTTCAGACCTATTGGAATATTCTGGAAAAGGAGGTCAATGCTTTGATTTAGGTTAGATGCCGAGGCTATCTTAGGCAAAAAGACGGGTTGGTTCAGAAGATACCCTGTCCTTATGGAACAACAGATAAGGAGGTCGACAGCTGAGTGCATGAAGTTCTGAAACTCTTCTAGCTGAAGTAATAGCTACCAGAAAGAGAGTCTTCCATGATAGCAATTTTAAAGAACAGGAGGCTGCAGGTTCAAAAGGGGGAACAATCAAAGAACTAAGAACTAAATTTAGGTCCCAAGGAGGAGGAGGATTTCTTATAGGAGGTCTGAGTAGAAAAACTCCTTTCAAAAAGGCTTTGCAAAGCTTGTGGGACATTATGGCAGACTCTGAAATACCCACATGAAAATTAGAAATAGCTGCCAGTTGAACTTTAAGAGTAGAAGGAGATGAAGCTGCATGGAAGAGTTCAGCTAGAAAATCAAGGACCATTTGGATGGAAGCAGTGAAAGGATCTATGTCCCTTCCTTGAGCCCAATAGGCGAAATGTTTCCACTTACTCAAATAAATCTTTCTAGTGGAAGATTTATGGGAAGCTATCAAAATATCTCGAACAGAGTGAGATATTTGAGGAAGCCTGGCTAAGGTTGGAATTGGAGGAACCAAGCAGTGAGGTTCAGAGAGGAAGGGAGCGATGAAACTGACCGACTGATGGATCAAAAGATCTGGAACTAGGTCCAGATGCCAAGGTCGCCCAACAGAAAATGATGCAGAAAAGGGAACCAAACCTGTCGAGGCCAGTAAGGAGCAATGAGGATCAACGAGGCCTTCTGAGCGATAGCTTTCTGTATCACTTGAGAGATTAGTGGGAAGGAGGAAATGCATACAGAAGTCCCGGGCCAAACTTGGACTAGAGCATCTCTGCTGGGCTGGCCTGGTAAAGGGAATAGGGTGAAATAATCTCTGCACTTGCTGTTTTGGGGAGTAGCAAAAAGGTCGCAGCAAGGCTGACCCCACTTGAGAAAAATTTATCTCACAACAGAGTCTTTCAGAGACCACTCGTGAGGCATGAGGATAGCTCTGCTCAACTTGTCCGCGATTTGATTGGACTTCCCGGGATGTGTGCTATCAGAAACCGCTGAGAAGAAATCGCCCATTGCCACAGTCTGAGTGCTTCTCGACACAGGGGGTAGGACCTGGTTCCGCATTGTTTGTTGATATACCACACTACGGACATATTGTCCGTCTGGATTGCTATTGTTCCCAAGGGAAGAGAGTCTTGAAGGGCTTGCAACGCTAAAAGCACTGCTCTCATCTCTAGAACATTTATGTGCAAGTGGCATTCTTCTGGTTGCCATGTGCCCTGGACAGTTCTGCCCTGATAATGCCCCCCCCACCCGATCAGGGAGGCGTCCGTTGTCAGTGTAGCAACCGGAGGGGGAGGAACAAAGGGTCTTCCCAGTAAGAGCTGAGGGGAAGACATCCACCACAGAAGATGATTCCTGCATGTTTGCGTGATCATAATGGTGTGGGACATCGGAAGTTGCTGGTATGACCATTGTGTGAAGAGCATCCATTGAAGGATTCTCATGTGGAATCTGGCTAATGGAAGCAAAGGAATGGCAGCCGCCATAATCCCCAATACTTTCAGAACTAACCTGGCTTTGACTCTGTTGCTGCTGAAGATGAGCGAGACCAGTTTTTGTATGTCTGTTATTCTCTGATCTGTTAGCCTCGCAGACATGTTGACTGTGTCTAGAATTGCGCCTATGAAGGTAATAACACGACAAGGCGACAAAATAAGAAGTTATGTACCTACCATAACGTTCCATGTTAGTTGTCTTCTCCTCTCTTCTTCTTTCTTGCTTGATGGGTTCGGGCGCATCCTCGGCCCGACTGCACCCCTGTTTTAGCCTCCTCGAGAACTCTTTTTACTCAGCCTGAGGCCCCACATATCATGACATGCAAGGCAGGAAGCAAATTCCAGATCTCAGTTAAGGCACAAACAATAAGGGCAATAACACCAAGCATAAACAATATGGAAGAAAGGAAGAAGAAACTTTAAAGGATGGAAAAAAAAAGGTTTAGGTCTAAAATGGTCTTACAGTGAATATAGCGCTCTCTTATACAAGGTCCGTCCAGAGAAGGGAAGGAGAAAGGAACGCTATGGTAACGCTATGGTGAGAAATATCAACCAACATAGAACCGCTTCATTCTTGCTTTGATTCCCCCAATGCCAAGCTGCCACACCAAGGCTGCTGTCAATCTCGGCCATTCTTGCTTGATGGGACCGCTGGCCCCTAGCACTGAGGCCAAGTCCAATGGCTCAATGGAACAAAAAGTGTGGGGACTGCCCGTGGCTGCACAAATCTGGTCCCTGGAGGCCAAGTCCAATTTGTAATGGGAAAAGTAGTAGTGAGGAGGGCCCAAGTGGTTTTGTACAAATAGTGTTTAAAGGTAGTCTAGCTTTTCAAAGGCTGTAGGAGAAAGCTAAACTCCTAGTTGAATGTGCTTTTGTAGGTTTGAGCACAGCTGTTTTCCCTTTGATCGTATAAAAAGTTGCGTGATGACCTAAGAAATTTTTCTGGACAAAATAATATTTTAGAAACAGGGAAGGCCTTTTTATTTATCCGATAGGAAACAAAAAGTTCTGAAGATTTAGTTAAATTTTTGAGTTGGAGTCCACAAGATTGTTTCAAAGACCTTGGACATTATCAAGTAATGGAAGCTTTTGCCCAGCCTCTATCTAGAAAATAGTTAGAAAAAATACAGGAGATCAAATTTAGACTGATCATGAACGCTTCTTTTTGAAGTTTTAATCTTTGGGTAAAATGAAATGATGGATTAGTTCTCAGAGATACAGCTGTCTTTGTGAAAATCAAATAGGGCCTAAAACCCAAAGAAGATGAATCCCACTGAAGACACCTCCTGGCAGAGATGCACAGCTTGCTAATTAGGAATAAAGGTTCCAAGAAAGATATTTCCAGGAACAAGAAACAGCTGGCTCCAAAATTAAAGAATCAAGGATGTCAGCACTAAATCATAGAGAGAGAGCCTGGAGGAGAAATCTTCTGATTGAGGCTTCGAAGTAGGAAAAATCCTTCTTCAAAAAGGCCCTGTAGAACCTATGGACATAATATCAAGATTCATACATCCTCGGCTACATGAAATTAGGAAATATTTTAGTTGGTTTACCTTGGACTGTCTAAAGAGTACCTGCATGGAAAAATCTCTGCCAAGAAGTCCAAACCGCCTGAACAGGCTGTGAGGTTGGAAGTGGAGATTTGGGCCCAGCCCAATAAGGAGAAAAACGTCATTTGTTTCTGTGTAAACTCAGTATGGTAGGCACTACCTTATGAAGTTACTATAATATTCTAACTGGAAGTTGAGATCAAAGCAGCTCAATGAAGGAAGGAAGTGGAGCAAACTAAAGCTGGGAGGTTGAGCTCAAGGATTGACCGTGCATGGATCGACCGGATTGGTGAATCAGTAGAAGAGGCACTGGAGCCAGATGCCACGCTGCAAATTCAAAAAAGGTGACGCAGAGGAGGAACGGGAACCAAACTTGTCGAGGCCAGTAAGGGAACAAACAGAATCACCTATTTCCGCAACGTAGCTTCTGGATCACCGGAGGGATCGTGAGACCAAAAAATCTAGGCGCATCCCTGTGGCCAATCCCTGGCCAGAATGTTGGTCTGGGGATGGCCCAAGGAAGCTCCGGAAGAGAGGCTGAAGAAGCCCGGGAATACTTGCTGCCCACGCTGAGAAAGCAAAGATCGCAACATGGACGCACCCCATTCCAGGATAAATCTCTTCCCCAGCAAAGGGATGTGGTGGAGACCGTGGGCCCTACAATAGCCTTGTCTAATCTGTCCGCTTAAGTGGGTCGCTGGTTTCTCCCAGGGATGGCGCTACGGGATGGTATCACCGGCTACGAGAGGAGACGCCCATTGCTATAGCCCAGCTTCTCGGCTATAAGGGGTAATTCGGCCCGCCCCATAGTTTGTCCCATGATCAAACCGCTGTGACATAAGCGTCTGGTGTGGGATTCCCGTACTCCCCGCCCTTACGTGGAAGAAAGTCTGAGGGCAGAATTAACGCTAAAAGTACCGCTCTCATCTGACCACTGTGTGAACAGGGATGGTATGTGAACGGTTGCCACAACCCACAGAACCATCCTGGTGATGGATAATGACCTCCCCGCCCACTTCCAGGAGTAATCAAGGGGGTGACAGGTTATCGGGGACGAGGTGCGAAGTCACCTGGCCTGAATGAACTCCGAGACTCCATGTGATCCACTAAGCAAGATGTTTTAGTCACCAGAATGTCAGAAATCTGGGCACTTGATTGTTTTCAAAGTTTTGCGCTGGTCTGGAGCAAAGTATCCTGAAGGCATCCACCGAAGGAGGCTTACGCTTGTATAACCAGGAAGAAGAGTACGTCGATAGAGATGAAGACCCAATACCTTTAGAACCATTCTGGCCTGTACCTTTTGCTGCTGTTGTAGAATGATCCTGACATGAGTCTTCTGAATGTGGAAAAACTCTTTGTCATGGGCGGGTAGCTGACATCCTAACCTGGTTTTTAAGTTTCTTAAGGTTTTATGAAGGTGTAGCCATACATTGATGTGATAGCTGGCTTATTGGAGACTGGACTTTAGGCAGAGTTGACTGAGATGCACAAATGAGAGACAAAGGCCCATTGTGACCAACCCCTGCCTTGTATAAGCCGAGCACCTGGTGTTGGCCTGAAGGAGCCAGCTCATTTTGTGATACCTTTTGGGGAATCAACCTTGATGAGTAGAGCAGGGTACTCGTGACCACTGCCATGCACAGGTCACCTGGGGCCGTGGTTGGAGACCAAAGGTGGGGCTCTGAACTCCAAATGGTGGACCCCCTGCCGAGAAACTTGAGGAGCCGCCTGTGAATTTTGGATGTTGGTAACTTTGATAATGTCGATTATACAGGTGAGCATCCAGCTGTCCTTCTGTAAGAAGGGCAGAATTGACTGAAGAGTGACCCACCTCTTGGAGGGACAGGACTTTACCTTGCTGGATGCTGCTGGAGTATCCAGAGACTCTGGTTCCCAGTCTCCCCGCCTTTGGGCCTCAAATAGCGGGCCAGTGAGATTTACCCTGGAATGGCTCCATTGTGATCATTGTGAAGCCTCACTCCTGCAGTAGTTTTAAGCGAGGACCCCCCTCCTTCTGTCCTAATGGATTCTAGGACCGGTAGGTACATCTCAAGAAGGAACGAGGGGAAGGGACTTTCCTCGAAGGAAATTAAACTGTAACCCCTTGGATGAACTCCACTCTACCCATCTGTCTTGGAGGAGGGAATGCCAGGCTTCTGGGTACAGTGATAATCTTCCCCCACTGCCTCCTTGCTGAGGGACAGCCGGGCAACAAAGTTTCGCCTGCTCACAGGCTTTCAGGAAGAGACTCCCCTCGTTGCCCTGGGAGGAGTTAGCCCGCCCTTCAAAGAGCGAGCGGGCGCATCCAGGACTACCCCCTGCCTCTAGTAAACTGACCACGCGGAATCCGGGCGTATGACTCTGGCAGATTTTACTTAGAACCATTATTCCCCACCCTTCCGTCCTTGGGATAAGGCCTGTGAAGGGGCAAGTGGAAAACGGACTCCAGCCAGGCGAGTCTTTTGGCCAGCCCCGTCATACACCTGAAGGATGTTTCTTCCCTTTTTGAGGGCCAAACAAAAGTTGACCCATCAGCCAGAGAATTTGTGAAGGACGCTTCAAAGGCTTCCGGCAGTAAACGGTATATAGGCCAAGATCCACTGGCCATGCCTAAGAGCCACACCTGTGCTCAAGCGGCTCTACTTCGCTCCATCAGCAGGCATAAGCATATTAGAGGGCCGCCTAGGAGGAGTTAGCAATGGAATCTGAGGGTTCAGTAAGATTGTTGACCTTTCAACCCCTGTTTGTGTAGGTTCAGGCCCTACTTCCCAGACCTTCTCAGATAATCTCTGAGTCTGGGTGAACTCAAAGATAATTCCCAGCCGCACCCATGTCAAGGTCGCTGAGGAAAACATCCCAGGCCGCATCTATCCATGTCCTGTAGAGTCCTTATTAGAGGATGGACGGGAGGGATTGGATCTGCAAGTTCCTTGCGGTCGCAGCCTGGGTCCCATGGCATCAGCGACCACCCTCAAGGAAGTTCGTTTGTCAGGGGGGTCTACATAAATTTTAGAAGGCCTCCTAGGGACTGGCTCTACAGAGCTCAGGGAGAAAGGGGTCCACGCCTTTCTCGCGGCTAAGTAACCTGCATGGTGTCAAAGGCTGGAGGACACCCTTGTGTGAGGTGGGGAGGCCGAGATCCAAACGTACTCTAGGTATAAGAGCTCATCCTCAGAGGGATTGTTGGAGGCCAGTTTCCCTCTCCATGGATAGAAGTTCTAGGATGTCTGAGAAGGAGAGGGAGATAAGCAGGGGGGACCTAGGAATCCCTCTGGTATCCCAGGTCCAGTGAACTGAAACCCTGAGCAAGACTCCAGTCTACATCTGGGGGTCTTACAAGTCCTTTTTCCTAGGAGGATCCCCAAACATCAGGTCGATCCTCGGAAATTCCCCAATGTGGGGAAAGTACCGTGGGCGGAGGATCCCTGGGTCCCGTAGCAAGAGAAGTGGTGAGATGTCCTGGGGTAAGTGGAAGATCAAGAGGGAGCTACGAAGAGAGAAACTCGGACTCCGGCCAGGAAGTGGCTCCAAGGGAAGCGGCCATCACTCACGCTCCCTCCCAGGCAGGTCCGAGACATATTATTTGGAAGAGCTAGGAACCCAGGGGCCAAAGACTGCTCGACCAGGCAGATGTCGGAGCCGCAGCAGCCTCAAGGCTCTGCGCTGCCCAAGGGAAGAGCTGCCGACACCGATGCGTCCATGCCACTCACCCCTCGGAGGAGACCATGGAAGCCCGACCTCACCCAATCCCCCAAGCGGAGCCGGATAAAGAGTAGGGGCCAGCGAACAGAAGATTTATCCGCCCCTCCAGCGCGCCGGCAGCAACCTCTGCCCAAGACCTTAACCCCAACTCTGGGGTAGAGTTGGAAGAGGAACTGTAATCGGTGGGACCAACAGCCGAAACCTGCTGAGACGGACTGTGTAGCATCGGATGCAGTGCTCGTGACCTGAGCAATCTTACTGACTACTCTCTAGGTCCCTCAATGACAAATCTTGGATGACTCCAGCATCGGCTCCGATGGCCTCAAGGCCCGAGCAGAGCAGGGAGGCCGGAGTGAAAAGTACTGGCCCATAGGGCTGAGGACTCCCCACTCCCTTCCCTGACATCTTCATCGAGCACGAGTCATTGATCCTGTCGGCACCGGATTTCGAGCCGCAGAACGCCGATGTATCGCTCCAGCCGAGCCCATACAGCCATTGGGTTTCAGAGTAACGTGTCGTGGAGCCGCATCGACAATTCTACCCATGGGATGAAAGGGGGGGTAACGGAGCCGCATCGTGGAGCCGGCTGGGTTACAATCGGCGCCCGCGCTTTCACGCGGGTGTCGGAGCCGGTCGAACCGTACAATTCTCTTTAAAGTGAAGTCAGCAGATTTTCCGCACCGAGAAGCCATCGGAGAAAGGCTTAGTAGATTCAGAATCGGCTCCTGTGCCGGAGGCCAGGGACCCCGACCTATACGCAGAAGTCGAAAGCCTAAAAAAAAGGCTCGAGAAACAGAAGCCTGGAGTCGAAAGATTTTGTTGGCCCAAAAAATCACTTAAGCCGAGAGAGCTCCCTCCTCGCCAGATCAGACTTTTCGCAATTTATTGAAATGCCTAAATTTTGACAAATGCGAAAGGTGTAGTCCATGGCCAATAGAAGAAGATGCTTGGTGGGAGCTGTGAGGAGCCAGTCGTCAAATATGGAAACACCTGGAATCCTTGACGTCTCAGGTGAGAAGCTACCACTGCCATGCATTTGGTAAACACCGGGGCAGTGGTGAGACCAAAGGGCAGGGCCCTGAATTGAAAATGACTGGTTCCCAGCCTGAAGCGGAGGAATCTTCTGGAGCGCCTGTTCATTTTATGTGATAGTACGCATCCTGAAGGTCTATAGAGCACATCCAGTTTCCTTTTCCCAATAGGGGAAGGATGGACTGCAGCGTGACCATCCGAAATCTTGTTTTCTTGACTAACTTGTTCAAGATACTGAGATCCAAAATTGGTCTCCAGTCCCCTGTTTTCTTTGGAACTAAAAAGAACCTTGAGTAGATTCCGGATCCTTGCTGGTCTGCTGGAACTGGCTGAATTGCTCTTTTTGCAAGCAGCTTTGAAATTTCCAAAGCTGCAAGATCCCTTTGAGCGGGTGGAACATCTGGAAGGGATTTTTTTGATTGGATTGGAATGCGAACAAAGGGAATGGAATAGCCTTCGGAAATGATGGACTGTACCCATTTGTCTTGAGTCAGGGATAGCCAGGCTTCTGGGTACAGTGACAATCTTCCCCACTGCCTCCGAGGTGGGCAGTCGGGCAACACCTCAGGGATGCTGAAAGGGCTTATCAGAGAAGGCTTCTCGATTGCCCTGGTTCTGGACCCCCTGCCTCTAGGCGGCGTCTACCATTGTTGTTCCGCCTCTGCCTCTGGCGGGAACCGACTCTGTGCGTCAGGCTAAGACCCTTGAGATTGTTTGCGGAACCACATTTTCCCACTTTTCTGACCTTTGGGGTAAGGCCTAGAAGGAGTAGAAAACGGACTCCGGCAGAAAGAGTCTTGCCATCTGTCTCGCACCTAGTCAAGGTTTCTTTCACTTGAGGACCAAAAGAGATGATCCATCGAATGGGGAATTAGTGAATGACGTTTTAAAGGGGTCCGCAAAGTTGCATAGCCGCATCCAGGCATGCCTCGTGAGCCACACCTGTCCTGCGGCCCTGCTCGCTCCATCAGCCGCATAAGAGAGGAGGCGCATGGAGGAGTTGGGTATGGAGTTCAGGGTAGCCAGCTGAGTGTTCATCTTGTCTTGAAAACCGCAGCCGTAGGATCCTTCAACATGTCACTCGCTTCTTTGATCAAGTCCCTTTGAAGACGAGTAAAATGGCATAGGTAGTTCAGCGAACGCATTGCAAATGTCGCTGACGAGAACATCCACTTCCCTGCATCTGTCCATGGACCTAGATTCCTTGTTAGGTGGATGGACAGGCACTGAAGGATCAGCTAGTTCCTTCTTAGTGGCAGCAGCAACCACCATAGCATCCACAGAAACTCCTTTTGTCAGAAACTGTTTATCTGCTGGTGCTGTAATGAATTTTGAGGGTCTCCTGGGAGTGGGGTCCACTGAATCAGGAGCCGCCCATGCCTTTTTTGCTACCACCTGCATGAGGGGGTCAAAGGAGAGACACCCAGGAGGTGGAAGGACGAGAGCCAAACGCCTCAAGGTACACAGATTCATCCTCCGAAGGGTTGAGGGCTGGCCAATTTCCCCTCTGCTTAAGGATTTCTAGAATGTCTGCAAATGAGACATCTTCAGAAGGGGAACGGGGAACCCTTGAATCCTCTAAATCTGTGTCAGAGGTGACGGACTCAGGTGAGTCTATGTGTTTCCTCTTACACTTTCTCTTCCGAGGGGCTCTTCTGCCAAATCAGGAGAGGCCTCGAAGGATGAGATCCCACAGGGGATTCCTGAGGAGCTGGCTCTCTGCGGTCCGGGATGAGGGAGTGAGTCGACTTGACCTGAGGCACCGAAGAAGGGGGGGCGGACGGAGCCGACTGTGGGGTAGAACCAGGTTCTAACACTCCGCATGACCTCGAACGCACCCTGTCAGGCAGAGCCAGAGGTCCACGCCCGAAAAGCTAAAACCTCCATCGGCACCGACAGTGATGGCTCGAGGTCGATGTCGAGCCGAACTCACCAGCGCGGAAGCCCGAGAGGGACAGCGGGTCGGACAATGGTCCGATGCCACTCACCCCTCGAGCCGACGATGGAAGTCGGCGCCGAGATTCTTCTAAGGAAGAAATCGGAGCCGACGATGGAGCCGAAGACAATTGTATCGGCTCCGACGCTACCACAGTCTCGGTTCCGAAACGCCCTGGCTCCGAGCTCAACGGAGTCAGAGGAGGAACATATTGAGGGACAGGGGCAGGCATCGACTGATGAGTCGGGCTCTGAAGCATTTGGGCCAGTGCCTCGGACTTAAGAAGTCGACTCACTACCCTCTGAAGGTCATGGTCTGACAGCCTCGATGACCTAGAGGAGTGAGATCTATGGCTCCATTCAGACAGCAGAGGAGATGTTGGAGCCGAATGAACGGAGCCAAGGGATGGTGACCTAGACCTCTTCCTAGATGTCGGTTCCGAAGGTCTGGTCGGAGCCGACACGGGAATTTCTAATACCTCGGCTCCAGCCGGAGCCGAGGAAACCACAGAAACTGTAGACTGAGACTCATCGGCTCCAGCCGGAGCCGATGTAGACGGAGGTTTCAGTAGCCAGGTCTCGGCTCAGTAGCTGGAGCCGAGGACCTAGAAGCCTTGGAGGGCTTTCCAAGAGACAGTAAGGGAACCCTCAGGCTTGAGTAAACCTCTCAGAATCAGTTTGTTTTTTCTTTCCTGCAGGACCCTGGGGCTGAAGCCGTGGCATACAGCACAGGAGTCCTGCAGGTGCAAAGGCCCCAGGCAGTAGACACAAGAAGTGTGACCGTCTGTCAGAGACATTTTCTGACAGCACGAGTCACACTTCTTGAAGCCTGAGACCTTTGAGTCTTTAGACATTTTAGAAAAGTGTAATCACACACACCCAGTCAAACACACTGATTATACCCTATCCTATTTTAAACTCAAAAAATAAAACAAACTACCAAAGTTTTAAATTATGAGAAAAACACACACACACACCACTAGGGGATGGAGGAAGAAGGCCTGAAGGCTCGAGGGAAGAACTTATAAGTTCTTGTGGAGAAAAAATGGGATTTTAGAGAGAAGGAGGGGGAGATTCCACTAAACTAAAGGAAACAAGTGTTAAAACTAAAATTAAAGGGGTTTAAGTATACTAACTTTAATCCAAAGTTACTCACCAAGAAGCCGGTAGAAAACCAACACCTCGATCGCTGTGGCAAAGCGAGATCTGAGGTAATTCTCGCAGCATTGTGGGATATAAGGAGCCTCGAGCCGGTGGAACCAACTCTCGAGCTTTTAGAGTGGCCGAGTCGGAGCCGGGGTCGGCTCCGAACCCATCCAGCAAGAATGAAGGCGAGATAGACAACTTAACATTGGGTACTGTCGATTGTTGCAGTCAAGGGACTCTGGGTATGTAGACTCTGGGCTCGGTGTTGTTTCGCAGGCAATCCTTTGTCCCGCCCCGTGGGAGGGATGTGTGCATAGCACCTGCCTTACTCTCCGCTAATAATGCAAACCATCCACCGGAGAATGCTAAATGCAGGTGTGAAATGTGTACAGCCCTATACTAGTGTCCAGTAGGCAATTTTCATGGATGGACAACCGTATGGCCAAGATGGCACCCACAACTGCAAACCCGGGTAAATTACACAGCCGCGGTAAGGCATAACACAGGAAATACACATAGGGACTACAGTTGACATTCCACATACAAAGCCGGACCGTCGTGCCAACACCGGCGTACACAGCACTCAATCTGCCAGCAACAGAATGAGGAGCACCCGCTACCATACAGCGGAACAGATGTGCGACCTGTGGAACACATACTAATGGCACACACACAACGTCAAGTAGGATATGTAAACTATGGCATTCCCACCTATGAAGACAACATGGTTAAATGAAAACATAGGTAATCAACATGTTCCGGTGGTGTTATATTGGAAATACGGTGACGGATATGTCCCATTGGGATGTCTGAGGTTTATATGAAGCAGTTGCTAACCAGCATCTTTGGATGTATGTCATTTGTTCACAGTACTAAATCACCTGGTTATGTAGCACCATGTAGAATGGGTAGTGAAACAGACATCCGCGATTGGGGAACATACACCAGCAGTGAAAAGCACTGGGCAGGTGGACACAGTCCAGCAACATCTAACTTGACATATGCACATCGGTGTCCATTGTAGGACCCAAAAATTCCATTCATGGAATGCCTGCTAGCTTCCTGCATTACTCACGTGATCTCATTGTCGTCACCACATCACAGGTACACATATGCACCGCAAGCGTGTTCAATGTTGATGATAGCTGTCCATGAAATGCAGCACACATGCACAGAAATACCCAGGGTGCCGGGTCCATAGAACTGCATCCACATCACAGTCCTGCACACATGAAGGATGTGTAATGGGTACTGTCGACTGTTGCAGTCAAGGGAGTCTGGGTATGTAGAATCTGGCCTCGGTGTTGTTTCGCAGGCAATCCTTTGTCCCGCCCCGTGGGAGGGATGTGTGCGTAGCACCTGCCTTACTCTCCGCTAATAATGCAAACCATCTACCGGAGACTGCAAAATGCAGGTGTGAAATGTGTACAGCCGTATACCAGTGTCCAGTAGGCAATTCACATGAATGGACAAGCGTATGACTAAGATGGCACCCATAACTGCAAACCCGGTGGAATTACACTGCCGTAGTAAGGCATTACACAAGTAATACACATAGGGACTACACTTGACATTCCCCATACAACAAACACAGACAACCAGCCGATGAAGTCCAAAGCAAAGGCGAGGTACTGTAGACACCGTCAGTGACCACTCAGAGCACACCAGGAATTAAATGCAGTCACCATAGTTTATTGAAGCTCTTTTCGTCTGCTTCATAAGCAGACTTATTCAGAATACATACAATGCAGTCCAACCTACTACATGTAAAACCCTTAATTGGTCAGTAAATTAGATGTGCTAGGTATTAATTACATGCCTTAAAGGCAAACAAGCAAACAAACTTTACTTGGGTTACAGATTCCACACAGTGAGGACATCAGACATTGCTTCGAAGGTACATTCTTCATAGAGAAATAGAAATATATGTATATATATGAAAGATGAACCAACATAATGTTTTCCAAATGTCTGACTGTGTAAGCTACATATATATGTTCTACGGATTGTGCCAATATATTAAAAGAACTGCAGACACCTAGTAATATAAATGAACCATAATATACACAGATAAACCGTATGATTATGACTAATGTAAAATAGACCAACGAAATGTAAAGATTCACAATGTGGTAATGTAAATATTCATTTAGAAGGTTACTTAAATAAATCAATTCAGACATCCATGTCAAAATACTAACACAAGGCCAGCGAGGTGCCTGCCCTCACATGTACTGGGATGTTGTTCCACAGCATAGTGAGTGTCTGGGTGATGAATCTGTCCCACCAACACATTCTATTAATGACAGTGTCAAGGTGTACGTCACCTGCCCTTGTAGTTCTGAGGGATCTAACTTCTTTAGGTGAAGCATACTCATCAGATCTGGGTTCGACATGGCCTTGTATGCCAGGCACAGGTCACCTCTGGGCAAGTGGTATGCAACTGTATACATCTGGAATTCTTTCAGTTGGTCAGTATAACACATATTCCTGAGACCCTGCATCTGTTTGTCGATGAACTGTTGGTGCCTTTCCAGCTGCTGCAGGTGTCGGGTCAGATACATTCTGAACGGGCATTGTACCCAATCATAGGTCTAATGAGTGATGAGTACAAGGGGACAATGACCTCCCTGATCTAGATGTGAATCCCTTCATGATGATGTGGGCAATGTGGAAGGTCTACCTAACTACGTTAACGCGTGTGTGTCTAACGAACGGTTAACAACAACCCGGGTCCCCAGATCCCTGGTAACTCCCTCTGTGCTCAGTGGATTGCCATCTATATGGTAGCTAGGGGTAACCTTGTTCTTCCCGAAGGGTATGACTATGCATTTCCTGGCATTTAGCTGTAGGCCATGTCTCTGGTACCACTTATCCACATCTGTGAGGCACTCCTGAAGGATATCTGTGTCAGATGTGTGTCTGACTATGGCACCCAGTTTGCAGTCATCTGCAAACATTGTCACCCATAACCCCTGTGTTTGCTTGTACTTTGGAAACGTAGATGCTGAAAAATAGTGGACCCAGGACTGAGCCCCATGGGACACCGCTTGTGACTGGCTGTGAGTATGACATGGCACCAGCAACTATGACCATGTGTGTTCTGTGACTTAGCCAGTTTGCAACCCATATGGCGATGTATGGATATACGTTCAAGATGACGGATTTATCACTGATACCCGAGGGGGTATTGTGTCGAAGGCCTTTGCCAGGTTGAGGTAGGCTGTATGGACTGCTTTACCCTCATCAATGGCCTTGGTGACTGATCCTACAAAGTCAAACACGTGTAAGAGGCATGATCTGACTTTGACCAAGCTAAACTGGGTTGTATCCAAAGTATGCGAGTCCCCTATGTCTTTATCTATGAGTTCCATTATGATCCCTCTCCATGGCTTTGCAGATAAGGCTTGTCAAGCTAATGGGATGGTAATAACCAGGGTCAGTGGAGGCACCATCTATGTGAAGTGTGACTACAGTCGCCTTGTGCTACTACTCGGCACGTATCCTGAGGTGAGGCTAAGATTAAACAGCTGTCCTAAGTGTGGGTTTAATTCCCCATAGAGTTCATGGAGTACACAGCTGGGACACCATCTGGTCCCATGGATGCTGTGTTGACTGCCTTGGAGACAGCATTTCCCACCTGTGCGTTACAGATGTTCCAGGATCTACAAGTCTCAGGTATAGATAACTCTCCATGTGGGGAGGGGAAATGTTAGCACTGAACATGTCAGCCAGTATGCTGGCAATGTGTGTAGGTTCAGTCATCTTCACATCATTGTGAACCCGGTTTGAGCATATCTGGGAGTGTCCTCCCAGGTGTCCAACATAGCTAAAGAAGGACTTATGAATGTCTGTTGAGTCCTTGTTAATTTCTCTGTTGAATTTCCCTGGATGATTTCATGACAGCTTGTAGTTCTTCACATATAATGAGCAAGGGTGTGTTACCTTACAAGTATTCCGCTTTAACTTGTAGTATCTACCTCCTGTCGTTGTAGAGCTTGTTCATGGCTGGGGTCCACCAGACTGCATGCTTGTCTGTGGTACAAAGAGTCTCAGTTTTGTATGGGATTGCCTGATCCATGCAGTCCTGTAGGTGCTGGTGGAAGGCATATGCACGTGATTCAGCGGTTTGAGTGATGTTCACCACTGGCTCAGGGGCCTTAAAGGAGACCACAGTAGTGTTCAGAAGTGTGAAATCGGCTTTTGAGAAAGGCATATGCATGGTAACCGGCACCACTGTACACATGGAACATCATGGCAATACACCACGGCTGGATGTGGGTAATGCTGGACATACCCACGGCAGACGTGGCGCGTTCCCGAGTCCGATGCCCGAGGGACCACACACATAGCCGGCCTTAGGCATAGGCCAAGTAGGCAGCCGTCTAGGGCATTGCTCTACTCGGGGCACCTTTCCAGACTTTGTTTGGTGTAGGTAGACCAGGAGGGGGGTAGCGGGTGATGTTGCGGTGGCAACTTCTGCCTAGGGCACCACTTAACCTAAGGCCACTCTTCCCATGGGTAATACAGCAGTACCCACACCCAGACGCGGGTCATTGCTAGTATGGCATATCATCTATGGCAAGAAACCATATATTCCCAGACATAATGGCACAGCATAATGCCTGTCCGCCAAACGCAGACATACGTCACCAGCGGCGGTGCGGACGTACTGCGCGAGATGTCCGTCACCAATGTCGACATTGTCTCGCTTTGTGAAACAAACTCCACATAGCGATTCAATACTAAACAGCGACGGAGAACCCGATGTCCCCGTGGCTGAGCTGTTCAACCTGTTCCGCTATGTTAAATGTGTGTAGCACAGCGGAACCGGCCCAAACCAAGCAACGGACATGTCTGTGGCTCAGTGAAAGCCGTCACGCAATGGTAAACCCATGTAATATTGCGACACAGGTCATACATACCGAGGGTTAGTAATGGAAATAGGTCCGTTCGACCAGACCGTGTGCAATTAGTATAACAAGATCTACAACGGGTACACCGCCAATCGGTAGCCGCACGGTTATGAATAATTGGGGGTGACATGGTACCATAGACACGGACAAAAGCGTGCCCATGTGACTCATCTAACATTCGTTACGGTCAGGGCAGTTCCGTACACTGGGCGGACAAGACCAAACCCAAAGCACCACAGCAACACCCTGACAATCAAAGGCCTGTATCGTGGGGATATAAGCACCTGTCATCTGAACATCCCTGCGGTCACGACATATGCATCATGGGCCATGAGCGGGGAATAAGGAATGTTTAACATGCAGTACCGCACCTTTCCCAGTAGGAGAATGGATGCCTGTGGCGTGCGTGAGTGCGGGGGATACGTAAATGTACTTAAGTACCATGGGTATGCATATTAATGAGACCGAACAGCTAACGTGTAGTGGTCACAGTAACTGGCAAGCGTGAATGCAGTGACGTTTGAATTACGACTATGTAACATATAGATGTGAGCGATATGCGTAATGCGTCCATGCTGCAAAGACTGTTACATGTATAAAGTTGTAAGTGCGTTCTGCACCGTCCCTCAACGGATCAGACATAATGCGGAATAGTCACAACTAACACAAAACACGTAACCACACAGACCCAGTAAACATATATAAACAGAATACGGATATGCATGTGCGCCTGCGTAACCCACAATTAGGAAATCACGGTGCGGGTGCGTGTGTGATCCACTGGAAGCAGGGAAGGTTAAGGATGTGTCCTCCACTCATTTACATTCACAATTGTAAAATATATGCTTAAATAGTACTTACTGATTCCATGCTTTGGAATCGTAATGCTACAATTATACACACTGATATAAAATATCCTGATCAACACACTACATTCTAAGGTTTACTCACAACAATTATCAACTATGTTTCAAGATACTGATTGTATTGACCAATATTGTATTTATATTAACACATTGTTGTCGTATTATTGTTTCCATGAAGTAATGTATGCAACACTGATTTGTATATGTCACGTTATAATCAAGACTTGTAGCACTGTCCACTTAACTATGAGCAGGTTTATTGATTATTTGACTTTAAACTGACTCTGAAGGAAGTGTATAAGGGACAACTATGTAATGCATTTCGTGCTCGGCGATGCCCCATGTTAGTAGGTGAAAGAGCTCAGTATCGTTTGACTGTGGAGTCTATCGTTTTGTCATTGTCTGTTTTGGCGATATATGTTCAATAATCGTTTATGAAGATGGGCAGGGCGCAAGGTTTGCTGTATTTCCGCTTACTGGCACGTGGATATAGATAGGCCAAGTAATACATAATATGGGTAGTCAAGCAGACATCCACGATTGGGGAACATACAGCGGCAGTCAAAACCACTGGCCAGATGGTGACAGTCCAACACGTTCTACACTTTACATATGCACCGGTGTCCATTGTAGGACTCCAAAAATAGTTACGTTTACACCTTCGACTCGTTGTGATCGGCCAGACAGAGTGTCAGCCGTGACTACGGCACAGCTAGACATGCACCACCAGCGTGTTTAAGGTTGATGATACCTGTCCATGAAATGCAGGACATATGAACAGAAATCCCCAGATTGTCGTGTCCATAGAAGTGCGTCCACATCCCAGTCCGCACACATGAAGGATGTAATGCGTGCCGTGGGGGTTTGCAGCCATGGGATCCTGGGTATGCAAAATGGGGCTCAGTGTTGTTTGGCAGATAATCCGTTGTCCGCCCGTGGGAGGGCTGTGGGTATAGCCGTGCCTTAGTCCCCACTAAGGATGCAAAGCATCCACTGGGTAATGCTAAAAGCAGGTGTAAAATGTGTTCAGCCCTACATCAGTGTCCAGTAGGCAATTCCATGGATGGACAAGTGTACGACCAAGATGGCACCTATAACTGGACACCTGGTGGAATTACACAGCTGCGGTAAGGCATAACACAGGAAATACATTAGGGACTACAGTAGACACTCCCCATACAAAGTCAGACCGCCCGTCGATACCCGGCGTACACAGCACTCGATCTGCCAGCAACAACATGAGGATCACTCGCTTCCATACTGCGGAACAAATGGGCGACCTGTGGAACACATACTAATGGCATACTAACAACCTCAACTACGAAGGTCATACGATGTTTTAACACTAGCGTTCCCGCATATAACGAACATGCTTCAATGAATAAATAGGGTATGCATGTTCTGTCTGTTTTATATTGACAATACAGTGGCATATATGTTCTACTGGGCCTTCTGAGGATTACTTAAAGCACTTGCCAACCTGCAGCATTACATCAATACCATTTGGGTTAGTCGTAGTAGAACATGGGTTTCGTAGCACAACATAATATGTGTAGTCAAACAGACATCCATGAGTGGGGAACATACAGCAGCGGTCACAACCACTGGCCAGATGGACACAGCCCAACATGTTCTACATTTTACATATGCACATTTGTGTCCATTGTAGGACCCAAAAATTTCTCCTTTTGCAACGCCAACTGGGTGCAAGCGGAAGACCAAGATGAACTACAGCCGTGACTACGGCACAGCTACATATATGCACCGCCAGCGTGTTCAAGGTTGATGACAACTGTCCATGAAATGCGGGACATATGCACAGAAATCCACAGATTGTCGAGTCCACAGATGTGCGTCCACATCCCATTCCAGCACACATGGAGGATTTGCTATGGGTACTGTCGGGGGTTGCAGCCATGGGATCGTGGGTATGCAGAAATGGGTGTTGGAGATGATTGGCAGATGATCCATTGTCCCGCCCCGTGGGAACAGAACATGCCTTACCACCCACCAATACTGACAATCATCCACGGAGAATGCTACATGCAGCTGTGAAATTGGTACAGCCCTACACCAGTGTCCAGTAGGCATTTCCCAAGGATGGACAAGCGTGCGGACAAGATGGCACCCATAATAGCAAACCTGGTGCAATCACACAGCCGTAGTAAGGCATAACACAGGAAATACAGATGGAAACAACAGTAGACACCCCGTAGACATCCATCCTGCCGTGCGAATCCCGGCGTACACAGCAGCCAAGGTGCTAGCAAGTATGTGGGGATCACCCGCTTCCACTCGGCGGAACATGTGCGACCTGTGGAACACATATTAATGGCACACCAACAACGTCAACTAGGAAGGTCATACTATGGTTAAAATATGGCATTCCCACACATAAATAACATACTGTCATGAATAAATAGGTTCTACATGTACCGGCTGTGTTATAATGACAATACAGTGGCGGATAGTTCACAATGGTACCTCTGAGGATTACTTAAAGCAGTTGCCAACCTGCAGTACTACAGTAACACCATATGGGTAAATTGTGGAAGGACACGGGTTCCGTAGCACTACATAATATGGGTAGGCAGACAGACATCTGGGACTGGGGAACATACGGCGGCAGTCAAACCCACTGGCCGAATGGACACAGTCCAACATGTTCTACACTTTACATATGCACATCGGTGTCCATTGCAGGACCCAAAAATTTCTCCTTAAGTAAGTGTGGGCAGCATAGTGTGAACCAGAAGAGGTGACAGCCGTGACTACGGCACAGGTAGATATATGCACCACAAGCGTCTTCAAGTGTGATGACAACCGTCCATGAAATGCAGGACATATGAATAGGACTCCCCAGGCTGCTGCGTCCATACACGTGCGTTCACATCCCATTTCCGCACATGAAGGGTGTGCAAGGGTACTGTCGAGGTTGCAGACATGGGATCGTGGGTATGCAAAATGGGTGTCGGTGTGGATTGGCAGATGATTCGTTGTCCCGCCCGTGTGCGGCATGGCATAACATATCGTTACTCCGCAATAATAATGCCGATCATCCACGGAAATGGAGAATGCAGCTGTGAAATGTTTACAGCCCTATACTAGTGTCCAGTAGGCAGTTCCATGGATGGACAAGCGTACGCCAAGATGGCACCCATAGCTGCAAACCTGGGGGAATCCCACAGCTGTTGCAAGGCATAACCCAGGAAGTACAGATAGGGACTACAGTAGACACTCCCCATACAAAGCCAGACCGCTGGGCAGATACCGCGTACACAGCACTCAATCTGCCAGCACATCAATGGGGATCCTGCGCTTCCATACAGTGGAACAGATGGGTGACCTGTGTAAACATACCAATGGCACAATCTCAACGTCTGCTGGGAATGACATACGATGGTCAAACTATGGCGTTCCCACCAATGAAAGACATCCTTCGGT
This sequence comes from Protopterus annectens, assembly GCF_019279795.1. NCBI lineage: Eukaryota > Metazoa > Chordata > Ceratodontiformes > Protopteridae > Protopterus > Protopterus annectens. Next base: position 1,253,291,102 of record NC_056745.1, read on the forward strand.
GAATTAATAGGATTGATGTCAATAGACCATGGCAAACACCCAATGAACAGGAAAGACTTGCTGGCACCCTATGGCCACAAACCATGTCACACATAGGTAGATGGAACAGTCAACTTAAACATTTCATCCACGACCGTCGCATATGGTATCCAAAGGTACTTCATAGACATGTATGCGCTATCACCCGTAGGCCCGTGAGACTTACACATAACATGGAAGTATCCAAGCTTTAAATGTCCACCCTTACACTTCCATTTGTCACTTTCTATGCGAACAATGAACATGTAGCCACAGCATAGAAAGCACAGACGCACTGCTACTAGAAACACACACATGTCAACATCACAGAAAGCATACTATGAACACCGTATTACATGATATTGTACTATGAAACACAAACAAACCAGCAACCTGCGGCAAGAATAGTCCCCGTGGTTCGACACAACACAAGTCTTCGTAACATTTAAACAGTTTATTAAAACATGCAATGTTTCGTTGTTTCCACAACGTCTGCAGAAAAAAAAGCAAAGTCTAAGAATGTTCACAATCAACAATGTGAGTCTTAACAAGATTTTAAATATCACATTGTTGATTGTGAACAGTTTAAGAATTGCTTTTTCAGAAAGAAGTGAAAGCAACAAACACACACACACATGGAAGGGACGGAGGCGAACCTCGCCTATCTACATGAACTTACTACAGTATGAAGCATTTACAGAGCAGCTACCGAGTTTACTGAACAGGCGCTGTCAGAGGCATACTTGTAGGCTGGTGACATCACCCGCAAGACAATAGTTGGCAATAGCCAAGGTATGTGTTGGGCGTCTAAAAGCATGTTCATTCACAGAGGCAGCTGGAAACACATACACACACACACACGGAAGGGACGGAGGCGAACCTCGCCTATCTACATGAACTTACTACAGTATGAAGCATTTACAGAGCAGCTACCGAGTTTACTGAAGAGAGCGATGTCAGAGGCATACTTGTAGGCTGGTGACGTCACCCGCCAGACAATAGTTGGCAATAGCCAAGGTATGTGTTGCGGAGCGTCTAAAAGCATGTTCATTCGCAGAGGCAGCTGGAAACACACACACACACACGGAAGGGACGGAGACGAACACGCCTATCTACATGAACTCACTACAGTATGAAGCATTTACAGAACGCGCTACCGAGTTTACTGAACAGAGTGCTGTCAGAGGCATACTTGTAGGCTGGTGACATCACCCGCAAGACAATAGTTGGCAATAGCCAAGGTATGTGTTGCGGAGCGTCTAAAAGCATGTTCATTCGCAGAGGCAGCTGGAAACACACACACACACACACACACACACACACACGGAAGGGGCGGAGGCGAACTTACGCCTATCTACATGAACTCACTACAGTATGAAGCATTTACAGAGCGCGCTACCGAGTTTACTGAACAGGCGCTGTCAGAGGCATACTTGTAGGCTGGTGACATCACCCGCAAGACAATAATTGGCAATAGCCAAGGTATGTGTTGCGGGCGTCTAAAAGCATGTTCATTCGCAGAGGCAGCTGGAAACACACACACACACACACACATGGAAGGGACGGAGGCGAACCTATGCCTATCTACATGAACTTACTACAGTATGAAGCATTTACAGAATGCTACCGAGTTTACTGAAGAGGCGTGTCAGAGGCATACTTGTAGGCTGGTGGCGTCACCCGCAAGACAATAGTTGGCAATAGCCAAGGTATGTGTTGCGGAGCGTCTAAAAGCATGTTCATTCGCAGAGGCAGCTGGAAACACACACACACACACACACACACGGAAGGGACGGGAGATGAACCTACGCCTATCTACATGAACTTACCACAGTATGAAGCATTTACAGAACGCGCTACCGAGTTTACTGAAGAGAGCGATGTCAGAGGCATACTTGTAGGCTGGTGACATCACCCGCAAGACAATAGTTGGCAATAGCCAAGGTATGTGTTGCGGAGCGTCTAAAAGCATGTTCATTCGCAGAGGCAGCTGGAAACACACACACACACACACACGCACACACACACACACACACACACGGAAGGGACGGGAAACGAACCTACGCCTATCTACATGAACTTACTACAGTATGAAGCATTTACAGAATGCGCTACCGAGTTTACTGAAGTGGCGCTGTCAGAGGCATACTTGTAGGCTGGTGACATCACCCATAAGACAATAGTTGGCAATAGCCAAGATTTGTGCTGCGGAGCGCCTAAAAGCATGTTAATTCACAGAGGCAGCTGGAAACACACACACACAGAGACACACACACACACACGGAAGGGGCGGAGGCGAACCTCGCCTATCTACATGAACACACTACAGTATGAAGCATTTACAGAACGCGCTACCGAGTTTACTGAGCAGAGCGCTGTCAGGAGGCATATCCCTACGTGTGTGGTATCATTTGCAGAGGCAATGCGCCTGATCGGGAGTTAGGTCAGAGTGCACAGTCACGCAGCCTGTTACCATCCCAAGGTCGCCGTACAGTAACACGTTAGTGCTGCAGTTGGGAATACCAAGTAACTACTGATCAGTACATCACTGCCTACTGGGCATGCTCAGACACTTAGACTCGGCACAGAGCAGACATGCATACACATGGTGCGACGGCATGGGTGGCGGAATGTGGACCGTCGTGTGTCCAGCCACACAACAGAAACCTGGCCATGCCACAGGCGTGGCGTTGCGAAGGGATACAGGCATGCACCGGGTATAACTGCAGTCGGCCGCGGTGTGCACTGTGCTGTGTGTCTATCTACACAGCTGCCTACTGGGCATGCTCAGACACTTAGAGTCGGCACAGAGCAGACATGCATACACATGGTGCGGCGGCATGGGTGGCGGAATGTGGACCGTCGTGTGTCCAGCCACACAACAGCAACCCGGCCATGCCACAGACATGGCCGTTGCAGCGGGGAATATCTAGGTGCAATTAACCATGTGTAGGACTGGCCTACAGTTTGTTGCATGCTACAGACAACCCTCCCAAACACAGGCTACCTGCACAGATGTCCTGAGGACACTGGTGAGTGGGCATGCTCACAACAGCACCGTATTGGGTGACATGAACCACCCATACACAGACTGGGAACATTAGCCATGGCACAACACACGTCGCCACCGGTCACAGGTGTTCTCACACCTGGCCACTGTTAAAAAGCCCTGCACCATACATACTAGGGGGATGTCTGACAGTTCTGCCCATCACACATGGTGAGGATATGCCCCACACAGGATGTACAGCCCTCAATGGTGATGCCAGACCGTATAGTGGATCCACTGGTCATCCACATCCTGTAACCAACACCGGCATGGGGACCTAAGTGATGACCTCTCACAACAAACCACACACATCATAATGACCGGTGTGGTACCCTACAAGTCCTCCATGCCAGTGTTGAACCCAGGCCAGACCAGCAACCGCCTAGCGAATGCATTCTCTGAGCACCCACATGCATGTCTGCAACAGGCAAACATGATAACATCAGGACCTTGTCCACCACAGGTAGGCACATGGTGTGGTGGACCCCAGCCACTGACTAGCTGTACATCAACAGTTGGAGCTAATACATGACAGAGCAATGTCAATACCAGGGAAACCATCTCCCATTCATACCGGCGTCACCATACGTCCACACATACAATCATCCACGGCCGCTTGTGGGAGTGGTACTGCAGAGGGCACATGAGACAACCATAGGGCCTTCCTTAACTGTGGTAAGGACATGGTTGGGGGCACACAGACTTGGCTGGAAATGGTCCAGAATGGTACAACAGTCACTGCACCCACAGACATTGTCTGCAAACCAGCGGACATGTTCCATGCATACATCCTCCCCCCCCTAAGAGGGGACATATCCATCCCACCAGAGTGTAGCCTCCCAAACATCTCATATGGCCTGGAGTGATCCCATATCTCTATGGCGGTTGACACAGCACCAATGGGCACCGATGGTGTCCCTGGCTGTGTGCTACCCATCCTCATTGAGGGCCTCGGCCCACACATGCGGCCACTGTCTCATGTTAGCCTTACTATGGGCTATGTCCCCAATGGATGGCATATGGCATCTGTGGTCCCACTATGCCAGGGTAGTGCTCTTATGGACTGTAGACAGCCACACCCTATCCGCTTGGCAAGCCTTGTCTGCAAAGCTGTGGGGAGGTCCATACAGGTGCCCATGGATACAGACAGCGGTGTACAGCCAATACCGGAACATACCCACAACAACATAGTCAACGGCGGATCCTGCCTCCCGAACCTGCTCGTCCTGTCTGGAGTGGTCACCAAGGCCATTGATGGGGATACGTGGGTTTGCACGCAGTACCATGACCTGGTGGGAGCGTTCAGAGCACACTACACATGGGACTCATGGAAAGGCTCGCCAGCATACATGTGTGGACATATGTCACCCGATGCTTCTCAGAAAGGTTGGAGGTCACACCACACAGGGTTGGTGTTCCTGGTGCCTTGTCACACTCATATCTGGTCTCCAGTGGAGGCCCACAGGGCTCAGTCCTGGGCCCCCTGCCATATGGCATTCGACCTTCCAATGTGCATGCAATCATAGGGGGATTGTGGCAGACAAGGTATGCAGATGACTACGCACCGGCCACCATACCCAACACCCCATGTGACACGGACATCCACCTAGGGTGTCATAGACATGGATAACTGGTGCCAGAGCCATGGCCTGCTACTACATGCCAGAGAAGGTGCAGACCTACCCAGTGTGAAGGACATGTTCGGCCCAATGTCACATGTAGGTGGTAAGCCATTCCAGATGGTGGACATGTTCATGGAAATGGCTACACCTGTCGTTAACATCTGTCAACACACACAATGGCAATGTGGGTGTGAAGACATTCCACTGTGGCCTCCTGGTCTGGAAGGAATCGCATCGATATCAGGGGTGTTCATTGTACCCCTGTACACATCACACACCAGAGCAATGACTGCGTACATTGGCACATCTGGCCTGTAGCTAACCTGGCGCCTGCAGCACTTTCGGAAGGACCGCAAACGTTACACAAGGCGGGGATGACGGTGCTAGGACATGTCACAAGCTGCACGACCAAGGGGACTCCGGCTGTAAACCTTCACAGCACATCTGCTCTGTGGTGATCTGTGCCTGGCATACACGGCCATGTCTGACCTGGGTGACATGGGCATATTCCACTTCCTAGGCTCCAGGCAAACACGGGCACAGAAGCGACTGTCACACACATCACCACAAAGATGAGTGTGACATGCTGGGGGAACAGGGTCAACGGCCGGAGACCCCCTACAACACGTGAGGTGCCAGCCCATGTGAAGGAAAGGCACTGACTGCCTTCGTCCAGGAGTAATAATGGCGTGTGGATGTGTGGATATAGTTATCGCCAGGCATCATCTGTGTGTCAGTGCTGGACGAGGGACTGGGGACTGATGGATGTGGCATCCCCATCCTGAGGGGTGTTAGCAGCCACACACAGTCATGCTAGGTCCACACATGTCGTAGGGCACATACCCTGTTATGTACATGTGCGCCTATGTTCCTATGTAGGGGTCCATGCCGAGTGCGGGTACCTGTGCTATGCTGATGTTGCCAGACATGCCTGTGGGTACCCACGACTACACGTGGGGAACTAATTACAGTGCTCCCAGTAGGCACATGCAAGTACACCATCATTGTCATACGGGTTAACTGAACCAACATGGTGCTACACATGTAACCACCACACATACTGTGTACACAGATCAATGAATGCTGCATCTGTCCTGCATGGTATGTCTGCTGCATGATGTCAGTGCACAACCCACATCACATACACACCTGTCACCAGCCATACACACACACCACAGCATACACATCACGTACTATGCGGACACAGGTATCACATACACCTCTCACTATCTTGTCCACCCTGTGCATCAGAATATGTTTGCATAACCATGCACTGATGGTGTAGCTCACAGTTATGCGGCAGAGACTTCATCATATGCACAGGGTGATATGTGTGCCACAGGCATAGGCTGTACCAATGGATGACATCATGTGTGTGTAAGGGCCTGTGCATTGACTGGGCATGACTGTGTACATTGCATGTGGGTGTGGTGGAGCCCTACAGTCATGTTTGCTGTGTGTGGGTTTGTGTGTACACAGTTCAGTCATCTGTGATGCCTACACGGGGTATGCTTGGCAGCCCCAGACTGTACAGTGCAGGTGTTACGGCTCACTGTGTCCACCTGCCGCAACGTGACCCGTGCCTGCCTGGGGTCGCATGGGCATGACCGGGTGTAGGTACAGACAGTCCACTCTCCGATGTCACATGTCCGCTGGAAACGTGCCGCGGGGCGTCCAGGGCCACGTCCGTGGCCTGCTCTGTCCTGGTGTGGTGGTGTAGTAGCAGCTGCACTGCTGCTGCTACCAGCACTGGGTGGGTGGGCATGGGAGGTGCTTGCACACGCTGACCTGCACCAAGTGGTGTTGCTGGCCTACGCCCACATGCCCTATGCCTCACCCCTACCTGGTGTTCCTGCACGGACAGCCCACGCTCAAGGATGGCCATGCCTCGGTCGAGGATACCAGCCATCTCACCCAATCTCCTATCCAGAACATCGGCAAGATGCTGTTGGGCATTCGCCAATGCCTGGATGTTGTCATTCAAGGAACGGATTGCAGACCTCTGCAGCCTCTGCCCTTCCTGGTTCTGCCATTCGGCACGTGCCTGCGCCGCCATTACAGTCTGGAACATGCGTCTGGTTTTACCCGCTGCTGCCCCCTGTTCGGCAGGTGTAAGGCTGGCGGTGCGCGCCGTACGAGCAGCACCTGCCACATGCCTGCGTGGCACTGCACCAGTCATTACACTGGCAACATCGTGTGTACCCACACCTTCTGCAGCCACCACACATTCCTGCTCGGTGCCAACAGACGCTGACTGACCGTCATCTATGGGCAACGGTGTTGGGGTATGTGTCGGCATCCGAACCGTGTTCAGGGATGAAGGGGACGTAAGTGTGATGTTCTCCAATGGCACAGTGTGTGCCTGTGACGACCCTGCCTGTGCCTCATGCACATGGTCATCACCACTAGTATCTGTGGGGACACTAGCATCAGCTGGAGGGGAACTCACCTACAGCACCTGTCAATACAAAGGCATACCGTCAGTTACAATACACACACACACACACACACACACACACACACACAGACATCATGCATGTGATAATGCAGGTGGCATGCAGCATTCACACACCACAGACCAGTGAATGTAGACCAGACATTCCTAGTGGCAGTATGCACACTGCCCTGGTGGGAACAGTACAACAGGCAGGTGTCTTTTAGTAGGCATGCAGTACACACATTCATGGTAGTTTGCATGCATCGCCGTGATACACCGTGTGGCCACGGGTGTGTTGACAGTACACATGTCTGCCGACATTATGTCATGTACACCACATACATGTGTGGTATCATGTGGACATGTGACGATGGTGTCCCACTGCATGCAGCACATCACAATGGCTGTCATGGTGCAGTGTTATGTGTACAGTCTACAGATACAATGTATGGGTAACAGGGATGTCTGTGCAGGTGCGGTTGGTGTGAGCTGTGTACATAGCTGTACAGTGTGGAGTGCGGGCACTGTGCCACTGCACAGTAGCAGGACACAGTTATGTTTCTGTGTGATGCGTGACCTGGACGCATTACATTGCCATGTCTGTAAGTCAGTTCATCCGCTCAGCAGCACGTATGTGGTGGATATTGGAGGCACCTGTAGTAGCTGTGGTGGCATTCCATGTCAGTGGTGTACTACATCGGATGTTCAGGGGGGCCACTACAGTGATGAGCCCACTATGTGTGTACAGGGTGCAATGGTGACTACCCACTGTGGATGTACTGTGTGGCAACATGCCTGTAGGTATCGACCATGGCCTTGTCTGTCTGGGTCATTGACAATTGTGTGTGGTGGACATCGTGCACATGGCCCTGTGGTGGCCCATGTGACATACAACCATACTAGTGTAAGGTGTCACATTCCTACAGATATGCAGACAGTGTGGATGTCTGCTATGTGATGCATAGGTCATGTCATGGTGTGAAACTGTTGCAGCCAGACATCCACGTGCATGGGACATGGCATGTGCCATGTCTAGCGTGTGCACCGATGCAGGGCATAGGTCACATTGGTAACACCTGTGCTCTGGCAAGATCACAGCTCACTATGTGGTACTGTGTGCATACTGCAGAGGCATACCGATGCATACTACACATGCAGCCATTGTGGAACACCTACACCATTGTATGCATAGCTGAATGCACGTAACACACCAATAGGTCGTGTGGTGTCATGCCACTCTCGCTAACGGTCGTATCTACTGTACATGGGTGGTGTGTGTGTCGGGTGGTGCAACCTGTATACCGTGACTGGGGCACACACAGGTGTGCATGTCATGCCTGGACACATGGGGAATATCAATACACCATATCATGCCTTTGACTAGCAACAGACTTACCTGCAACAGACCCTTGTGTTTGCGGCACGCCAGACGTACCTGTAAAGGGATGACACAAAGGTATACACATTATCCATTACTATTGCCACAGTCAGCAGTGTGCATGTCACATCATGCATCTGTGAGTTAGCATGTGCTATGCACATGTCTGCTAACACAACATAGCATACTGTAGTATGCGTCCTGTGTGGCCATATACCTGGCATGTATTGCTATATTATGTGTTGTACTATGACACACACCTCCACGTCACTTATCATACAAACATGCATCCCTGACTTACCATGCAGCTCCAAGCTCATAGTTCGGGAGACACCCACCTCCACGATGGACACATGGGTTTCTGCGTGTTGTTCCGTGGGTGTCCCCAGACTGGCCAGGAGCTCCTCCGGCTGTGAGTGGGGCTGTGTGGGGGGCCCCCCCCCTGCCCCACGTTGTTGCCGGGCGATGGCGGGGGCACGCTGTCTTGCATGCCGGATCAGGTCTGTGCAGTGCCTGCGGATCTGCTGATAAGTGCGGTTGTACCTGCCCAGGCTGTTCACCCTCCTGCACATCTCCTCCCACATCTCCTGTCGTTCCTGTGCCTGCTGTGGCACATGACTGAATAAGACGTCATGATTAGTATGGAGGTATGGGATGATCACCTCCTCCTCCTGTCGACTGAAAGCGGGAAGCCGGGAACGTGGCATTATTTGTAAGACATAATGATGGTGGCAGGTCACATTTACACTGCTGTGCTGGCATACTGTTGGAAATACATTGCTATGACAAGTACGACATCTGCACAGTAATCTGTGAAAGGCATCGTGGCAGTGACACAGCCGATGTGTTGGCTTCACACCATTGAGCAGTGGGTGTCACATCATATCTGTTTGCCACCCCATCACACTGTACACGCACCATGTAGATGTTAGCCAGCTGTGGACATGTGTACCTGGCTGCACCTGTGTCCATATCACTGGCATAGGTCCCCATGTGACGTCAGTGCTGCTGTTCACCTGGACGCTGTGTATATGTCAGTACACATCACGTCTGTAGCCATTGTGAATGTCAGCAGTGGCACTGTACACATACACATGGACACCTGCACATGCATGTGTTGTGCCATGTACATCCACACAGCACTGTGCGGGTGTTGGACAACTTGCCACAGCTCACCTGTGTTGCACATGTGATAGACATAGGGCAATGTGTAACCATGACACATTAGCAGGACAGGCCATGCATAGCATGTACACACCCACATTGTCCAGAGCATCACACAGCACCTGTGACACCACAGGGTGCATCACCGCCACATTACTGCTGTGTATGGTTGATAGTGAGAGTGCCTTTTGTCCATTGCACCATGTAGGACTGTGATAGCTCATGCAGCCTTGCTGGGCAGGTCTGCATGGTATGGCAGGGTATGCCACATACATGGCACTGGGTTGTGATCCACCTGGGGGTTTATGATATTGGCAGGGTGGCTGTCCATTCCATATGTCATTGCTATGCGATATGGACATTCAACATGTCTATCGCCATGGTGTGGACACTGGCCTCAAGCAAGGTATGCTGCACGCTGCTTGCTGAGGGTGTGTCTGGTGCATGCAGGTATCACACATCCATGCATACACTGTAACCCAGGCAGGTGCTATGTGCTGGGATATTGATCAACACAGTGCTGTATGTGGACACACACCGCTATCCCGTGCACATGGATGGTTGCCTGCACTGATGTGGGTACCACATATGTGTACATCCAGTGCCTGCTGCCACCCCATGTCTGCTGCTGCACTACACGACCATCCCTCCCTCTGTGAATGTGGTGTTGGGCACAGCATAGGTATCCATGTATGGGGACAGGGATGTTCACATAGCAGGGTCACTGATGGTATCGTCGATCAAACCATACGCCTTTGACGCAACCCTCACACATATAACCCATTCATATTGTTGTTCACAATGGTGACACAGCTATATTGCTATGCCGGAGACATTCACAGCCATACATACACAGATGCATGCACGTCCATCTGTGGCATGGCCTGGACTATTGGTGTGGTTCAGCACATTACATGTTTGACTGCAGCTGGCGCAGACCTACTGTGCACATGTCTACGCAGTAAGCCTGTTCTACAGTAGGCATCTGTGATGTGCTGTGCACATCTCATATCTGCACATTTGGTTGGTGTCCATCGGTCCACGGGCCAGTGGTGGGACACACAGGGATGTTGCTGAACATATATGCATGCAACCCTGTACAGCTGTAACACTAGCCTCTCAGATGCTCATGTGTCGTGGACGTGAACACCGTACACACACATGTGGTTGTGGGCTGCCGTCCATACCCATCTCCTCCTGTGGGTTGCTATCATCCCACACACTCCTTGTATTGTATGTTCAGACTGTGCACCTATGTGGGGCTTGTGGGCATGCAATACGATACTATATGCCTTTGCACCCATCACAGACAATGTCACACAGGTACACCGGCAGCCGTACATCACAGCTTGTTGTCAGCACGTCACATGTGGTACACACATAACACATCTCCTGTGGGACATGGTAATTTGTACGGGCATGTCCAGCAGTCACATACCACAGCTACCCCTACATGACGGCTATGCAGGACATGTGTCTGTACAGCTACTGTGACATGTACACGAGCAATGCCCCCTACCTACATCACATGGTACTACCTGTGGAGTATGTGTGTCTGCATCCATGCTATGGACATAGATGACAATTGTACATCAATATGTGCAACATAACTCATTGGGGGTTGTCATGTGCACATGTTCCATGTGTCAATGCATTGTTTGTCTCTGTTGGCGGTCATTGTTGTGCATGGTTTACATGGCTGACATAGCGTACTGTGTCTGATTCCAGGTACTTCATTGGGCTACCAGCATTGTACATTTCTACAGCACATTCCAGCCATCATGTAGCCAGCTTACATGACAGTGGGAGGTGTTCCGCCATGTGCACATACGTCACACAGTACGAGGGTGACTGACACACATTGTCAGGACTGGGTTCTGACTGCTGTGGATGTGTGTACTGGTGTTGACAACCATGACTGCACCAGATGGTGTCTTCTGGATGTGTAACATTCACAACACACACCTACATTCACATAGCAGCACATCGTCAACGACAATGGACATTCCTGCATGAACACCGTGTCCGGTATTGCTGTATGACCCCTGCATTTATCCCTGGTAGCCCCCAGCATGGCTGCCTACAACAGCACTGTGTATCCTGTGCTTACATGGGTTTCACCTGTCACAACACACCTGTGTCAGATGGCCCTGTAGTGGGTGACAGTGCAGTTCCATACATCATGAAACAGTATACATCGTGCACCAGTATGTTGCAGACATGTGAGCGGCTGTGCTAGTCGACATATGCACACATGACACATCACCTGGTACACCGTGTCTGCCTTGCCACCTGCTATTCTGTCCACCCTGTGATGACATTGTACGGCCCACATGGACTGGGACATGTGATGGCTCAATGGTGAATTAACCCTCCAGGTGTGTGTCTAGCCAGGTGTCCAGTAGCCAGTGGTCTGCATGCAGGGATAGTGTACATTGGCCTACTCTGTCACTGGGACTGTTGACTATGGTCATACTGTAGTTATGCAGGCATGTAGTGTTTGTCCAGTCTGATAGCCGTGTTCAACCACACTACCGTGGCACACATGACCTGTGGACATCTGCCTAAGGTGTGCAGCCCACATGTACATCTTCACATGCTATGCTGCCTGTGCAGCGGTGTCACATGTCTGTCTCCGGCAGGGCTGTCACAGGTAGGCACAGCATGCAGTGATGTGTGACAATGCTTACACCCTCCACTGTGCTGTACACAAGCACTGTACACACAGTACAGCACATATGTCATTTATCTGCAGTGCCTGGGACCTGCCTCCATGCCCTACACGGCACACCTGCCAGTCCAGATTGTACACAGATCATACCTCCCAGGCACATACCTGGACTGCAACACACACGGGTGGGTGGTTCCCACACCACACAGTGATTTACACACATACTGTATATTCCCAAGACACATTGCATCATAGGTAATCCATGTTCAGATACCCATGTTCGTGACCTCGCACATTGTGACACGCAACAGTGAATACACTGTACACCACAGGTTACATGCTGGTCGTGTTGGCATACTGTACATTGCACCTAGGACAGTTGCTACTGCTATGTATTGACAGCAACACGCCCTTCCCTAGTATGGACTCCCATGTACCCACACATGCTTAGCCATGCAGTATGCATAGCTGGGTGACACATTACACGACACATACCATACCTACACTACCCTCGGCATGCACCAAACCTCCATGTGTCTGTGTGCTATGCCTACACACATCCCCCCTCTGTTTGCTGAACATCCATGCTTCTCATCCCTGCTAGCCACACCCTAAACACACAACCATAGCAGCATGCATGGTACATACACTCTACAGCCGGTATTACTGACATCCACTGACAGAGGTAGTTGATGGCATGGCACCCCGTACGATGGACAGTCTACGTGCCTATGCCAACACTGATCACAGTGCACTTCTGCTACATTTACACACTGGTAGGGACCATGCTATTCCACACAGAGACATGGTGGTACTGGCCTTTTCACAGATGCCACAGTGGTATTCCTGTTCCATGCACACATGCTGTATGGGCACATGTGCAGGCTGTTGCACAGTAGTTATGTTCACCTGTGTGTGGTGTGTCTACAGTCATGGTGTGTCCTCATGGTGCATCACATACTCCACAGCTAGCTACCTACACATGACTGCCAGACATTGCAGTGTGGGCCCTCACGCAGTGTGGTGGTATGTCTCTGCTGTTTGACTACATCCACATTCAATGCAGCATACCACAGTCATGCAGGCATTGCCAACACAGATGTTGCTGGCATCGTGCCTGCCAATGGGGTACCTACCAACAATACACACTCTCACTCACTACAGGGTTCCAATCCTTGGCTGGACATTGTATTAACCCTGTGGACACATACATAGTACTGCCATGCACATGTTATGTCCGGGAACACAGTCCCAATGTCACCTCTAATCGCCGTAGTTGTTGTATCCGCCAACCTGGCTGTTACATGTCTCTGCAGCAGCACTGCATTGACTGCTAGCCCATTCATATGCGTTGTGTACCCTGACCACCACACTACCACATCTATCACACTACACATGGGTGGTACTGCATTGCACGTATGGGGCTGCATTTGTACACCCATGACTGGGCCATTCAGTATGGCACTGGGCCACATCTTGACATACATGCTTCACACACTCATTGACTACCTGCATGCCTTTACTGGCACCCTTGTTGGGCTTATGTGCGCCACAGCACACCACATCCCATGCTGGCCACCTGTCATACTATTGCATGGGTGGTTGGGGTGGTACAGAGGGTATCACATCAGACATGATCCGCTCTTTGCCCTTCAGCGCCATTCCACTTTATGCTATTGCCAATGTACACATCCAGCATCACATCGCCTATGTCTCGGGATGTTACGCCATGTGCCTCCTGTACAGGTCACATAGTGGTGCAGGCATATCATGCTAACTACAACAAGTCAGGGACGTGTGACATTGCACAGTCCTCAGACATGTGGCCCCTCATGCTCAGTATTTGCATTACACTACCTGCTGTCACACAGTATTGTCCATGCCTACATATACCACATCTACATACCTGGCAGCATTCTAGCTCATCCTACTCATATTGCTAACAACCATACAGGTGTCAGTGTGGCAGATATATCATGTAGATAACATTGCATCAGTTACATCACACATAGTGCATACACATCACCTTTGCATAGTGACAGTCATGCAGTGTGTATCACATGGATACTGTCCCTATACATGCATATCACATTGTACATGGTTGATGTACACACACGCCCCACATGGTGCTGTGGTTGCCATATTCCACCATGGCGTGGGTACACATGTGCAGGACCACGCATTTCTGGACCGTATGTCTAGCTGATATCTTGGGTGCCCTTGTACCTGTGCCATACACACATGTACACGCGGGCAGTGTTACAATAACACATGGTGTACCTTACTTACAATGGATACAACGTTACATGTCTCAGTATAGTCATGCTGTGATCTCTACCCAGCTCAGACAGTTTACATATGCAAATGACAGTCATGTAACACATCTGTACTCACCTGCATACCACTAACACAGGGGTGTAATCTACTCTGCCATGGGCCATGTTCTCCGCAGTACTGATGCATGTAGTACTCCTACATGGCGTTTGCAGTGGGCAGGGTGGGAGGAGCAGTCCTGCATGTGTGCACACATGCCACATTGCTCAGCCCGGGCGTCTGTGTGACATCCACAGACTGGACACACACCGTGCTGTGGGACATAGGTCCTGTGCACATCCCACAGGGGCACACTGTGTCACTAGTCATGTGATAGCTCCCTTGCTGGTAGGTACCACCACAGCGGAAGTACTGTATAGACATACAGTTGACATCCACTTCTGCCGTTCAGTGGACACTACCATGGGGGGGGGGTGACACTACTGTGTACATTGCACATGTGTTTACACACGGCCCTGCCGGACATCATTGTGGCACACATTGCACCTGCTACGGAACTTTTGGACATGGTTACTTGCTGTTCCCTCCATTTCGGGTACCTATTCTGCTACTACATTGTCCCATATGTGCAGGCCATACATATCTTGTTTATGTACATAACATTAGGCCATCCCTCCATCATGCATGCTATGCCTGTGATACTGTCTATGATTTCTGAACATATCCATCATGACAGCTTTGCATTACACATAATTGACATAGTCACCCCTACTGCGTGGGATACGTACGTCGTGCGCACATTCCGTATGATATCGACGGTATATGCCCATGCACATGTGTGCTGTGACACTATACATACATGGCCTATCCCCTGCTGTGGGGCTTCATTGTTCGATATCCACTGACAGCATCGGTGTGGGTGGTGGCATTGTTCTGTGTTTGGAATCCCTATGGCGGACCTTGGGTTATCACGTCTGTGTACATGTTGTCCCACTGCTGTGCACACGTTGTCCGCAGTCGTTGGTATGCTCATGGCTTAGCATTACATGACCACCTTTCACCACTCTCTGCCTAATGGACAGGTATCTTTACTTACACACATCGTTCACATACAGTGCAGATTAGTCATACGTATCATGCGTTACACATCAGTACCTCCAGTGGGTTCGACATACCTCTCCGGCCTTCGCTTCTGTATTCGTCAATATCTTCCTCTCAGTATTTTCTTTCGTTAGCGTTTGTGTTCGTTGTGAACATCTGGTTTGAATATCCAGGAGTCTTCCTTTTATAATCGTCACCTGAGGCATGTGGGTTCATCACGCCAATAGCTGTTCCTCGGTGTGTACTTATGCGCATATCACTGGTGATCCTCCTCCATTAAATCGTTACCGGAAACTAGGCCATGGTTCATTCCTCGTGTGGCGTTAGTTATTTGCACTACCTTAGGGATGGTATGTATTGTATAATGTTTGTGTGACTGCATACGCTATGTGTGGTGTCAGGTACATTACGCTGTGGTGTTAGCCGTGGATTGTGTGTGTTGGGTATGGTATTCTGTTTGACATGTGGGTGTCCGTGTCCTGGCGGCGTCTGTCGATGGCATTGTGCATTCAGATGTGTAACATAGCTGTTATATTCCTGTACACAACGGATGCAAGGATGCATCAGCTGCTGCTAGTGTTTCCCACGGCTTGTTGCGGGTATGCGCTGTCATTGACTGCCTGTATGTTTTGCTACGGTTTTAGCTGTTATCCCTTTGATATGTGCGATGGGGTATATCTGCGGATGTGGGTGACGGTACGGGTGTGGGTCTTGCATTTATACATACAAGATATGCTTGTGTGTGTGCTCCATCCCTGCTTGGAAGCTGCAGGTTACCTGTCTGTTGTTCTGGGAATGTTTGTTTTGTTGATGTCGTGTGGTGTCGGTATCGCCTGCATGTGTGCTTCCTGCACGTATTCCTCCTTCACATCGGTTATATATCTGCGGATGTTCGTCCGTCTACTATCCATTGGCATTTTGTCACTGATAGTTCGGTGATTGTGGTCCTATACTTGGGACGGCCTGTATGCTACCGGTAGCCTCCTATTCGTGTGCCGCTTGCTTACTTAACGGTCGTGGAACACACAGCGGTATTTACGGGACCGTAAGTGTTCACGATCGGTGCGGGATAGCACATTCGTATTTCGCCGTACATGCCTGATGCTGTGTAACGTTGCCGTATCGTGTTGAGTCTACCTTATGGCGCCATACATACGGTCATGGTTTGTACATCGTCCTTTGCATCTCCTGTTGGCTATGGCCCTGTGGTACATTCTGGGACATTTCCGCTTTGCATCGTTTCGTCGCCACGCGCATAGCCACTGAGGAGATGTCAGTACTACTTTGTGGGTACTGCTGTACATCGCCTATGGTTCCTGTACTGTATGCCTCGCATGTTATTACACTCCGCCTGTGACATGTCACCTACATACACATTTTACAGTGGCACACATTACACACACACAGCGGAACACACAACCTCACCTCACATACACATATTGCCGCCATGGCTCTCAACCTTCTATTTCCAAAATGAGGAACACACACATTAGTAATGTGGAACAAATGGGCATAATGTGGAACACATACTAATGGCATAGTAACAACTTCAGCTAAGTAGGTCATAGGATGGTTAAAATATGCTGATTTACTTACAATGAAGAACCTTTAATGAATTACTATGATTAATTTCTATTTACCAGGATGTCATTTAAATACATTCCTAACAATGGATGTTTGACAGACATTTTCAATGTGGAACTTTGAGGAACTCGAGAACATGAACTGTTTTAGACCCCAAATGAGTCGTTCCTCATAATGACGTACACTTCACTGGTATGCTTGCCGCTTTCGCACCGACGGTTGCACACAATACCTCGTTGGCGCATCGGCGGCGGCGTGTATCTCCGCACTCATATCCTATGGATATGACACGCACATATCCCGTTACTGTACCGTGGACTGGTGATCATCCCGACACGCGGATATGTATTGATGCAGGTTGACATTTCCATGGCTGGCGTTACCTGCTCTGCCCACCCTCCCGGATGATCAGGTTGTCGGTCACTATGTTTACTATGTGGAGATTTCGCGTCTTACTTATCTGTGAACTTGCATCCCTGGGTTCCATATTAACCGTATGCGTACATATATTTCTACATGTGTACTGATATCTATTTCCGTATCTGTGTATGCACATAAGTACATATGTGGTCGACTTGCGGCGATAGTGGCAGCATACGGCTACGCCGTGTGCTGTAGAACCGGCGTGCGGTGAGGTGTTGGCGTTCCATGCTCTGCTGGCTATTGGGTGTGCAGTGTTTGGGCGGTGCCTTTGTTGGAGTCACACATAGGTCCGGCCATACGGTACACATTACGGGCGGACATGTTTTATGTGGCGTCCATTTCACTGTGTGTGCAGGTAAGGAGGTGTCAGTCCATGGGGCCTACACTGTCAAAGTATGTGCTATGCGTTCCCTCTTTGCCAGGCGTAGGCATATTGGGTACACCTTCGTCTACCTACTGGGGCTGGCACAGCGTGTTCATGGCGCTGAACGCCCTGTGCCTGTGCTTGCCTTGGCAGTTGTGGCGGGCTTGGTGGCCCTACACCATTATGTCCCTGCAGCAGCTGTTTCCGCAGAATCATATTGTGTAGCATACAACATACTATGAATATGTGGGCACATGTGCCTGGAGAGTACTGCAAGGCTCCACCGGATGTATCCAAGCACCGGAACCGTGATTTCAACATCTCAAACACACGCTCTATGATTATTCTGGTTTGTGCGTGTGCCTCATTATGGCGTTCTTGCATGTGTGTGTGTGCATTTCTGATGGGTGTCATCAGCCACGGCTCCAGTGCATAGCCAGCATCCACAAGGTGACCTTGTGTGATGTCCCCTGGCGAATACCTGATACAGCTGTGAGGCATGCCAGATATGGGAGTCGTGGAAGCTTCTAGGGCTGCCAGCACACACATCCATGATAATGCCCTGCGTGCACCACGACCTGGCAATTGATGGAGGTATCCTTGCGGTTTATGTAGCGTCTACCCTGCTCCCGGGCGGTGACTTGATTTCTATGTGCGTGCAGTCGATCGCCCAGTACCTCCGGTATTGTGCCACCGGTGGAAGCGGCGCATATTGCTAGCCAACTCCTCCTGAGATCTGGGAAGTTTATATACTCATGGGCATGTCGTAACATGGCATCCAGGAACTGGTGTAGTACCCTAGATGCTGATGCCTGTGAGATACCCATTATATCCCGGTTGGCCTTTGAAAGGTACCTGTAGCCAGTATTCGCAAGCTCACACATACCTTTGTGTCCACTGGGATGGGCTCCCCTCTGTTGTCTCTTGTTCTCAGGCGTGGCCGGCACAGCTCCACTATTTGCTGTAACGTGTCCCTGTCCACCCTGTAGCGCTCTACTATCTCCAGGTCTTGCAAGCCCTGGTAGCTCACCCTTGGTCTGAACACTCTCCTTCTCCTGTGAGGCCTACGGTAGTTGTCGGCACCGTCCTCCGCAACTCCGTCTGTCTCTGCTACATACCTATGCATCACGGCCATGGCGGCACCCACCATATACATATTAAAAGTTCCCCGTGTGTTTACACCCTACGGTGCGGCATTTGGGAAATCGCGCTGTGTGTTGTGCATTCACACTTTATACTGTTGTGCTGTATACCCGGTGATGTCATTGGGTGTGTCTGTGCAGCCGTATCCATGGATTATTTTTGGTGTTTTACGGTTGCAACTGCAACGGTATTGCCTTTAGTGTTACATTACAGTTGCCTGCATTGGCTTAGCTTTGCATCTTACATTACTGCATCCTGCAGGCACATGGCATATGATGCATTTTATCTGCAGCCGCAGTTATGCTACCTCTGTACTTGGCTGTGCTATTTCGGTTCTTTGTTCTTTGCATTTCTACTACATCCCCTACTATCTTTGCATTCATATGCCTCCCTTTCCCGTTATGCAGGAGTCTGCATACAGAGTTGTCGGCTGCCGTTTGCCCTTCCTGGATTGATTGGTGTTGATTGCTCATTACGGCTCCAATTACACTGCTTCCGCATTTCCTCATATTCTCCGCATTACCTTCCTATATCCGTGGTTGTTGAGGGCGAGGCCGTCACATGACTGGGTTGGGGAACATAGTCATCCTCGTGCACATGCATCTGCGCGCGTATGTACTCTCAGCGCATCTATTTCCTCACACGCGGTCCTGCTGCTGTGATGTGCATTGTACAGCCCAGGTTTGCTGGCCTCCAATATGCTTCCTCCTACAGTGGCACACCCTCTGCGATTGACATGTATCTTGTGTAGGCCACTCCTCGGTGTAGTACCGCTGCACCGTTTGCTCCATCCTTACACCGGCGCCAGCTTTGCGATTCACTATTATCTGCCTCATTTGCATGGCATTGACTGCTAATACATGGTTCTGGCCGAACACTGCCACCACTCCTTGACAACCCTTGCGCTGGGGTTGAGGCTTTCCATACATACTATGGTGTGTGGTGGCTGTACAGCTGATGTGTATTATACAGCTCTTTTAGGACATTGTCATATTATTTCATTGCTTTGCACCTTCTGTACACATATCCGGGGGTTCTGCTGTGGTTTCTACGTATGACATTTTTGTCATTATTTACAGTTTGTGCATGTTTTCTTTGGACATTCTCGGTGCCTTTTGCCTTTGGCATATTGCACCTGTATGATACCTGACGTTGACAGCCTTCCGTTACTCCTTGGTCATGTTTGGGTAAATGTAAACCGTTTTTTTTCGGTTTACATTGCCGTCTTATACGCTTCGCATGCCCACTCGTGAATCGCTATTTGCCTTCATTTGCATGGTGCAATACCACACACAGTGTGATTAGCATACCTCGCCCGGCGGCGCAGGTCAGCGCCGCCGGTAGTGCACGTGGGATTGCTTCATACCTGAATCGCTCGGTGGCCATATTTGGCTTTATAACGCCGACGCTATGCTGGCGCCTGGCGCAAGGTTCATGAATCCCGGGGTGTATTTCTTGCTGTTTTTCCTAAATGGTTGGTTTGTGTGATCGTTTTAACATTTTATTTGGATACATAGAAATAAATGATATTTATGGGAATAATACATGCAGAATAATGTTCAGGATGAGAAGTGAAGGAAGGCAGGAATTGAGCAGTTTATATAATATTGGAGTAAATGATAATTGTTAAAAATATAAATGTGTAATCCATGAAAATAAAAATGTTTGCTATGGTTTGTTTTCTGTACTGATATTGTATGTGTACCTATGCCACTGTCTACAGTGTAAGAATTTAATACAATTTTAAAAACAAAAGAAAGTAATTATTGTGGATGATGTTTAATTATATGCTAAAGGACGTATCCACAGAGCTGCAAATGATTTCATTTTGGTAATAAGTTGTAAGACTAGTTTTGAATTGGTAGATGTTGATAAAAGTTGAAACTATGACAGCATATTATTTTAAGTAGCAATACTGCACACTTTGGGCTCCCAGATTTAGAAAACCTTGGTAAAACACTGTAATAAATACTGGAGGAGTACCATGGTGATGGGACTGGAGGTGAAATTCTGTGTATTAAGGATAATCAGGTTAGTACTGAGGCCTGCACAAGATCATGAGCATCACACTACAGTATTGTTCCTGTGCATCTTCTGCAGGAGCAGTGGTCACAGCCTCATCTGTTGACACATCAGTGACTGACACTTACCGCAGTTCATCAGAACACATGCATGCATCATCCTCTGCATCCACAGATTCCAAATTTCTGCAGTGCATCTGAACATGTGCATACGACTTTTTTCTGCATCCATTCATTAATCCCTGCAGAGTGCCAGAACTTCTGCATGCATTATCTTCTGCATCCACACCTGGATCCATGCAGTGTATTAGAGCATGTATATGTATCCTTCTCTGCATTCTCGCATCCCTAATCCCTACCATTCATAAAAATATGTACATGCATCCTTCTCTGCATCCACACATCCCTGATCTCTATAGGTCCACATTTCCCTTATCCCTGCAATGCACCAGAACATGTGCATGCAACCTTTTCAGCATTCATGCATCCCTAGTACCCGCAGTACATAAAAACATACGAGTGCATCCACACATCCCTAATCCCTGTCAGTCATCAGAACAAGTACATGCGTCCTTTCCAGCATCCACACATCCTTGATCCCTCCTTTCTGTATACTCTGCAACACTTAGGCATGTACACTTCTAGCAACACCTGGAACAGTGCATTTGGTCCCAGTGTACTGCAGCACAATGTATAAACTGACTGTTTTGGACCTTGCTTTGCCTGTCCAAGAAATCACAGGCAGTATTTGTTGCTGTGATCTTATCTTCAGCCAGTACATACTAACTTTCATCCATACCAACTGCAGACTCAAGCCACCACATGTTGCATTATGTTGTAATCTTAATTGTATTCAACAAAACATGTAAAGATATATGCTGTGTTGCCAGAGTCACTGTGACTCTCTACAGAGGGGAAAACGTATGGATCATCAAGTATAGATTTCGAAGGTGCATTGGACATGGGTTATGCCTGTAGCACTGCATGTCTCTGCATTACCAAGAAAAATTAAAGATATGTACTTACCATGACAATAGATCTGCACAGTCAAGGTTCATTTCTCTCTGCTGATTGGACTTTGACACTGACTCTTGGACACATCTGTACTGATTCCAACTTCCACAGGCTTCAACTCCTCCCCACATACCCATAGTCTGCAGGAGACCTCTGCCTCTGCAGATCTTATTCTGAGGCCACTCAGAGCTCATGCAGTGACAGGTCAAACATGCCTATCAAACATGTATCCATACCTTCTCTAGCAGGCTGGATGAAGGTGTGCAAGAATGTACAGAAAGATGAAGCACAGCCATGTAGATCTACCAGTATGGTGAGTATATAACCTTCACACTTGACAAGACCTGGTTCATCCTCCTTTACTAATAGAACACAGTCCTTAGCAAGCATTCTGGGTGGTCTAGGAAAACATACCTTGGACTACATAAGCTCTGAATGCTGCACAAGATCAGAGAATAATGCCCATCTTGCAGTGTGTGTCACAAAGGTGCCCAAGGAAGTCCAGGCTGACGCTGCACAGATATCATTAATATCAGTGGCTCAATAGGTTGCATTCTCATTTTTAGTGCTGTGAGATCAGGAGGCCAGTGATTTCTATTTTGAAACCAGGTACATGGTTTACTTTTCCAGTATTAACACTACAGTGCAGCTTAAGGGGGGGTGCTGCACTCCTAAATATGCCATCCTTTGGATGAGGCATTAAAACTGTGGTTCAGTGTACTTGAATTGGTGGTAGCTCAGGTGGATTGCAGTGCTAAGTGCACCATTCTTTGGATGAGGCATTAAACTGTGGTTTCATCTACTTGAATTGGTGGTAGTTCAGGTAGATGCAAAAGATCCCATGGCACTTATCAAAAAAGAGTAAGGGAAGTTCCCCAGTGCCCTGGCCAAATTTCCCATAGGCAGTAAGAATACCACCTCAAGGCTTCCTGAAATGAGGAGACTGTCATAGTGGGACTAACTTGGTCAGAAAAGTAAATAAATAAAATATGTTACACAAGAATACAAGAGAGTGCTCTGCAAGAGACTGGGTTTTGTCTCACCAGCTAAATGTTTGCCTTGTTTATGATAATCAGTGGAAATACAGTCTGAAAGCCCACCTGGACAGTGTAATTTTAGATACCACTGTAGTGAATTTGGAAGTTACATAATACACACATAATTGCTGATCTTTCCTAAATTCTTTCATTTGACGAATATAAAAATGTAACTGTCTGTGTAAATCCAAGTAATGCAGGAGATATTTGCCACGATTAGAACAATTTGGAAAGAAGACTTGGAGTTTAATTAATTGGTTCATGTTTGACTCAGTATCGCCTTAGACACAAAGGAAGGATTGTTGTACAGTACTATTCTATCCATGAGAAAAACAAGGTAAGATGGAGTGGCGAATAGTGCTTGCAGTTAAGAAATACATCTAGCAGAAGTAACCACAATAAAAAACAGTTTTCCAAAAGACAAATTTCAGTTCAGCCATTGAAGCACACTCATAAAATTAAGGTCCCACAGCATAAATTGCTGATATACTAAGTGTCTGAAAAGACAGGCTTCACTTAGAAAATTTCTGCACATTTGTGGGGATACACTAAGGAAGAGTTTTGATCAAACAAGTAAAAATTTTTATATTGATTCAAAATTAAGTTTAATGAAGAAGAAAGTAAGTCCATCTTCAAAATGTTGGCTAAATAGTCCAGAACTATATGGACTGGAAGAGTGTGAGTCCACACCTTTTTCCAATGCCCACACTAAAATAAATTAATTTGTTTTTAAACATTTTCCTGGTGTTGGGCATCCTGGCATACGGACAACCCTTTCAGTGTTACTAGGATCACTAGTCATCAATGGAAGTAGAGATACCAAGCAATAAGACAGAAGGGCCTGGCAGTCGAGGTGAGACTTGATGGATGAAGGACTCAGGAAAGTATTGGTGTATTTCAGACTGAGTGGCTTCTCCAAGAAGTGAGGCCAAACAAGGGGGAATCACGCTTGTACAGGTGAAAACAGGGCACTGAAAATAAGACTTGCTTTCTTTGTCCATGTTTTCTGCAGAAACTTTGGGATCGTAGGAAATGGGGGAAGGGAAGGGCATACAGCGGACCTGCAGGATACTCTTAGGCTAGAGCATCCCAGGCCTGCTGACACAGAGAAGAGATCAAGGAAAAGAAGTTACTGCCCTTAGCCTTAGTTGGGCTGGCAAACAGATTGCAGTGAGCATTCCCTCATTGATGGAACAGCACTCTCACAACCAACCCATATGGGGAGCACTTGTGAGGCACCAAGCAGGTACATACTAAGCAGGTGTGCTAGAGATTTGGCTTCTTCAAGAATATTAATAGCTATCAGAAAGTGATTGGACAACAACATTCACTCCTAAAACCTCATAGGCTGTTTACACAAGGAGAAGAATGGGTTACTCACTGCTAGTTGATATACCACTCCACTGCCATATCATTACAGTGTATGGCTATCAGTCCATGAGGATGGGGCTCATGGAAAGTCTGAAGTGCAAGGACTGCCCTCATCACAATGATACTGATGTGCAGACTGACCTCAGTAAACAAACACCATGTTCTGTTTGATGTTCTGTTTGATGCTGAAAATGCTCCTCCACCTAGGGTAGAAGCATCATGGTGAATGTTGCAGGGGGGATCAGGTTAAATTTAGATAGCCACCAAATGGAGTCCAGCACACCTTGGGCATGAGGCCTTGTTCTTCTGAACCCTAACATTCACTGCATGGTCTGCAGGAAAAATCTTGTATGAGAAAGTAGAAAAAAATGTAATCACCATGACCCCCAGTGTCCCGAGGCACTTGGCCGCTGACATCTAAGGAAACTGAAGAATGTCAGAGACTGCTAAGAATACTGGAAGACTCTGGCATGGAAGGCTGACTCAGCAGATTATGGTGAGTAGCATGCAGTCTATAAATTTCAGGCACAGGCATAGCTCCATCTGGGACTTGGCAGAATCTGCACTGATCTGCATGGATTAGAAATAAGGAAGTAAGGATGAGACTGGGTTCAGTTAGTGTAGTGAGAAGACAGTCATCCAAGTAGGGAAATATCTTTATTCTCTGCACCCTCTAGAATGCTGCAACAGTTGACATGCAGTTTGTGAGCATTCTGAGGGTTGTGGATAGTCTGAAAAGCACGGTCCAGAAGTGAAAATTGTTGTCCCCACCTGAAAGTGAAGGAACCTCATTGACTCCTTGGAAATCTTGATGCGAATGTATGCATTTTGGAAGTCAAAAGAGCATATCCAGCTACCCTTTCACAGATAAGGGAGGACTGACTACACCATGATCATCTTCAGTTTCTGCTTGGGAAAAATGACTTTGTCCTCTAAGTCTAGGACAGGCCTGAGGTTTTTGGTCTTCCTTGGCAGCAGAAAGAATCTGGATAAAATACAGATTCTATCTGGTCCAATGTGGTACCTGCTGGATTGTTCTTTTGGCAAGAAGATTTGTAATATCTTATCTCAATCCCATTTTCTATAAGAATGGGCTGTTAGGAAGATAAGAAAGTAGCTGCAGAGGGAAAAAAGATGTTTCTTAATCTCTGGATATTATGTTCAACAGACACTGATCATTTCTGATGGCTAACTACAATAGAGTGGAGAAATCAGGCAAATCCTCAAGGCTATTCTGTCTCCTAGACTGGGGCTGCAGAACACCTAACTGTTCCTTTCACCTCTGCCAAGAGGCTGTTGTCCAACTGAGAATCCACCATTGCCACAACCATGTTGTTTTTTCTTGGGTTGATTGTCCTAGGCCTGTTAGCCATTCTTGAACAACTTCTACAGCAGGCTCTTTTGCATCCTGGAGCCCAGACAGAAGTTGTAAACTTCACAACAATGGCTGTTAGATTTTTGCCCTGTCTCTCACTATCCTCCAGTTCAGCCTTAACTTGGATCCTGAAAAAGTCAGAGCCATTGAAGAGGGAATATGTCATGGAAATCAGGTAGAGATAGTACCACTGTCCTTGCTGAAACTTTGGCTAAGTTATGAGTTACCTGAGGGCAAGGCTGGACATAGTGGAGGTCTGAGTGGAGAGTTTACTTCTAAGCTCTTTATCTTCAAACATTTCCAGTAATTTACACATCTCATCTATAATTACACACTGGAAATATAGTGCCCATAATGTAAATGTTGAGAATCCAAAGACACTTTCTGTAGCAGCCCAACCCCATGGATTCCTTACTAGGTGGATGGACTGCTGGACACAGTGGTGTGGGAGTTTTCTTCAGGACTGTTGCTATGACTACAGAATCAGCATAAAGGTTCCCAGACCTACACTCCAGTCCTTGGGATGCAGAAGTATCTTGTAAGGTTTATGAGGCAATGAGATCACTGTTTCTGTTTTTTTCTAGGTCTCTGTGGCCATGAGAGGTGCCATCTCACCCGTGGGAGGCACCATTATAGATAGCAGAGGGAGTAAATGGAAGGCCTCCTGTAGGATCTTGTCCAAGGCTGACCGGGACAGTAGCCAACACCTTTCTTTTGTATTGTTAGTAAGACTTAACCAAACTAATGTTCATCACAGGTGACAAAGGGGATTCTGCCATGGTGTATGAGTCAGAATCCAGCTCAGGGGATTCAGATTATTTAGATGCTTCCTCTATCACCTTTTATTGATCAGCCTCCTTGGGAGGAGTACTACAAGAGTAAGATCCAATTTTTCTGTCCTGGTGATGATACCCTTTCTCACTGTAAGCACCTCATGCACAGGGACTGCAGGAGAGACTGCCCACAACAAAAGCTCCATGGGATTACCTTGTAACCACTGTTGCAGCATCAGATATGGACCTGACATCAGAGTGATCAATGGAGCTAGAAGCCTCAGCATGGCAAAATCAGTGGTGGTCCATTCCAGCAGAGATACAGCACCACAATTACCAGCACCACCTATCTACCACAAGAGGAGTGGTTCCGGTCCCAGAAATTGTAGCTATTGGCCATTTGGGCATTTTTTTTCCATCTCTTTCAACTTTCTGGTTTAAAAACCACACTTGCACTTGTTTCCTACCTTTCCTGTAACTAGCCTAGTCCAGATACAGAGTTGCTGTATCCAGGACTGTTGGTAAGCTTCTGAGACCCGCAAGCCTTTCTGTGTTGGAGGAAAGCATTCTAGCTTATCAGTGGGAGTGGTAAGCACTAGGTAGCCTGTCTACCACAAGAGGAGTGGTTCTTGGCCCAAAAATTGTAGTTTATTGACCATTTGGACAGTTTGTCCATCTCTTTCAACTTTCTGGTTTAAAAGACCACATCTGCGCTTGTTTCCCATCTTTCCTGTAACTAACCTACTGGGAAGCACTAGAAAGCCTTAAACTGATACAAGCCTTCTAGCTTAGAAGAGAGACTTTGGAGTGATTAAGTATCAGTTTTCTGTACTTTCTTGCTGTACTTAACTGTTTTCCACCTAAAGGCCAATTTTCCAGCATTCATTGTGATTCAAAAGCTTGTTTTTTTCACATATTGTACTTATTTGACTGCCTGCACTTTTAAAAAGTCGTTTTTTGTTTAAATAATTTGTTTAACTGTTGTAGGCTACACACTAAAGTGCGATAGCCTTTTCTGATCGTTTGTAGTTGTTTAAAGCTGTTTTAAGTGTATTTCTTACTGTTTTTGCCTTATCTTTTCAAAAATAAAATCCTTGTTTCCTGCCTTTCTAAGCTAGTATAGTCCAGTTTTCAGGCTAGTGCTGAATTCAGGTCTGTGTTACAAGTTTCTGAGTTGCCCATACCTTACTTG
This sequence comes from Protopterus annectens, assembly GCF_019279795.1. Taxonomy (NCBI): domain Eukaryota; kingdom Metazoa; phylum Chordata; order Ceratodontiformes; family Protopteridae; genus Protopterus; species Protopterus annectens. Next base: position 1,253,319,113 of record NC_056745.1, read on the forward strand.
GATAGAAGGAAGTTTCTCTGTTCACCTGTGAGAGAGGGGAGCTTTGAGCAGCCTATCTGTCCCTGGAGGAGTGGTTCCAGCCCAGACGTTAGTAGTTTATTGGTCATTTTGGGCTACTTTCTATCTCTTTCATTTCCCTGCTATAAAAACTGCGTTTACATGGTTTTCTGCACTGGGCAGTGCCGGTTAACTAGGGTTAAATTATTCCCGGCTCCACTAAGTCTCCTCTTCAGTTTTTCCCTTGAAACTAGTCTAACTCTCAACCTAAGCAATTAAAAAGTATCCTACAGCCCAGCACTTGCTCAGACCTAATAGCAAGCACTAATATACCCTGACACTTGATTGCCCAGCAGGGCAAGGCTGTTTATTCACCCCTCACCAACCAAGTGACTAAGCAGCTCATCCTACTATTCAGGCATGACCAAAGGGCAATATCAGATGTACTCTCCAGTCCTGCTGGTGAATCTGGGTATCCTGAGGCAATGTTATAACTGCCTCATGCACACAGACAATCCTCTCCTCCTACCACAAAGCACTAACATATGTGAGAGATGCAATTATGCAGCCAAACTGGAGGCTAAGCTGTCTCCACCAGAGACTGGAACAGACAGTCAAGAGAAGAAGGTTAACACTTGCACCACACCTCCAGCCACACACAGACCTGTTAAACCAGCACTGGCAAAAAAATACACATAAATACACAAAATCATACGCGGAGGCTCTAAATAAAAACCTGCATAAGCATCAGAGACCTCCAGAGCAGACACCCAAACAACCTGCACCCCCATCACAAAACAGACAACACATAAAACACAAAATCAGTGTGCCGCACAATCATAGCCCTTAAGGCGAAATAACATACCTAACATACTAGTAATAGGTGAGTCTATAGTCAGGCACACTGATGCCCCACTCACTAGGCTGGACAAGCAGAGGGTTACTGTTAGCTGCCTGTCAGGAGCCAGAATCCGCCACATAACACAAGCACTCAGGTCACTCCAGAACAAGTACAAATATGACTCTGTCATTGTTCATGTTGGTGTGAATGACCTGAGACGTACCTCCCTGGACTACATGAAGAGAGACATAGAAGAGCTCTCTGATCATGTAGCCCAGGCTGGTATGACCCTGACCCTAGGTAGCATCCTGCCCTCACCAAGAATGATACCTCAGTATAAAGAAAAAAATGATCAATTTCAACAATTGGCTAAGCTTCTGGTGTCATTCAAAGGGGATCCAGTGTCTGTCAGCCTGGGATGACATGCTCGACAAGCCACATTGCTTCACAAGAGACGGCTTGCACCTGTCTCCCCTAGGCTTTCGAATACTGGCCAAGGCTCTTGCTGCCCCCATAGTGCCTTTTTTAGGCAAGGCTCAAAAGTCAAACCCACCTCCGTAAACAGCAAAATTAACAAAATAATGAGGGTTATGCTACTCAACGCTAGGAGTTTAAATCTCAAAATGCATGCGCTCGAAGCACTCCTCAGTATGGAGAACGTCGACATCTGTGCAGTAACTGAAACCTGGTTCAAGGCTCCAGAGAGCACCCCAGCACTACTGGTCTACAACTCGTACCACACATTTCGGACACAGAACACAGACCGAAACACAAGAGGAGGGAGTGTATCCATATTCATCAAGGATACCTACACCTCCAGGTTAGTGGTGCAGCATGATACCTCTGAGATCATCCACGTGCAACTAACAATGCAAATTGTGGCCTGCTACAGACCACCCTCCATGACCCAGGACCACTACTCCACCTTTCTGGAGACACTGGAAAACATGAAGGTCCTACCAAACACCCTGATATTGGGCGATTTCAGTTACCCTACCATTAACTGGGAAAACTACCTGAGTACAAACTCCCAGGCCCAGTGCTTCCTGGAATTCATCAACTCAAATGCCCTGGATCAGCTGGTAAACTCCCCTACCAGAGGTGAAAACATTGGACCTGGTGATCACAAACATGGGCGACAGGTATTCCACACCGGTCAACCTGGTGCTGGTTAGATCAGACCATAAACTAATCACTCTGGATGTCCACACCCCACCCCCACCCCCAACTAAGGAAACCACAGTAAAAATCTTTTCTAAAGCAAACTTCACAGAGGCAGTAAGTTTCACAGCTCCCACACTAAAGGATAATGCTGCCCAAGATGCAGAAACCTTAAAATGCACTCTATGAGCACCTGCAAGGATGCATGGATTGTGCCATCCCTAGCAAAACCAAGACTCACTCATCTAAGAGAAGGAAACCAGTCTGGTGGACCCCTGCCTTAAACAGGCTGTACAACAGAAGGAGGAAACTAGTTCAGAAAAAAAGCAAATCCCAAGAAGAAAAGACATCCCTGATCAGTATCAGTAAGAAATTAAGGTCTCTCATAAAATCATCCAAGGCTCTCTTCAAAAGAAAAATAGCCAAGGATTCAAAAGATAACCACAAAGCCTTCTTTAGCTATGTTAAGAATCTAAGTGGCAACTTGCAGATATGCACTGAACTAGTGCAAAATAGCACAAAATATACTGAACCTACTGATATTGCCAACATCCTGGCAGATAGATTCAGTGCAAACTTTACCCCCCCTCTCACCCCCAAAAGGGCCCAAAACAATACCGGAAAAGTGTAGTGTCCCAGAAATCACAGACGCACAGGTGAAAATAGCCCTTTCAAAAGCAAAAACACAGCATCAGTGGGGCCAGATGGTCACCCAGGCTGCGTCTTGCACAAACTACAGAACAAACAAACCCCCCACCTAAACACGCTGTTCAACCTCAGCCTCTACACAGGCTAAGTGCCCATAGAATGGTGCACAGCAATGGTTATTCCACTCCACAAAGGAGGGGCCACAACTGACCCTGGTAACTAATACCCCATAAGCCTGACTAGCCTGGTCTGCAAGGCTATGGAGCGCATCATCATAGAACGCATTAACAAAGACATTGGGAACCTCCAAACACTTGACCCGAACCAGTGTGGCTTTGTTAAGGGCAGATCATGCCTACTAAACCTGGCTGACTTCTTTGAGACAGTCATCAAGGCATAGACGAGGGAAAGATTGTTCACACAGCCTACCTTGACCTCGCCAAGGCTTTTGACACCATCATTCCCCACTCAGGTATTACAGAAAAACTCACCAGCCTGAACATAAACCCCTATGTCACGAGATGGGTTGCCAACTGGCTTACAGACAGAACTCACACAGTAAGAATAGGGGGCTCCAGGTCCGACTCTAAACCAGTCACAAGTGTTGTCCCACAAGGCTCGGTCCTGGGACCCATACTGTTCGGCGTATACTTTTCAGAAGTACAGGCAAACACAGGAGGACTATGGATAACCAAGTTCGCCGATGGCTGCAAACTGGAAGCCATAATTGACTCTCTGGCTGACACAGACATCCTCTAAAAGGACCTTATTGAGACGGACACCTGGTGTCAAAGAGATGGCCTCAAGCTAAATGCCAAAAAATGCATAGTCATCCCGTTTGGGATAAACAAAACACCCATGAATTACCACATAGGTGGCAGCCCTCTTAATACAGAAGAGGTAATAAGAGATCTGGGGACCCAGGTAGATAGTAATCTCTCCTTTGACAATCATATTGCCAAAGTAGTTAGGAAATCCTTCTATGTGGCCCATCTAATTACTAAAGGGTTCACATCTAGAAATAAAGAGGTTATAGTGCCCCTCTACTTGTCACTCATCAGACCCATCATAGAGTACAATGCCCCATTTTGGATGTACCTCACAAGGCACTTCCAACAGCTGGAGAGACCACAAAAGTACCTCACCAAGAGGATTACTGGCCTCAAACATATGTCCTATGCAGCCCGACTGAAAAAACTCCGGCTGTACTCAGTAGCATATCGCTTACTCAGAGGTGATCTCTGCCTGACTTACAAAGCCATGTCCAACTCAGAATTGATGGACATGCTCCACCTAAAGAAATCCAAGTCTAGTGAGCTAAACCTTGCCACAACAATAAATAGAACATGCTGGAGGGATAGATTCATGTCACAGAGACTCCCCATGCTTTGGAACAAAATTCCAAACTACATTAGGCAGAGCCCCTCACTAACACTCTTCAAGAGAAACCTTGACGAATGGATGGGTAACAGAAAATACACCCTGGGATCACTTCATTGGCTCTGCTTGACAGAGGATCAGTTAATTAATCAGTGGGGCAGGGAAAGCCGACACACTATGGCTAGGCTTATAAATGCCCTTGGGCAGATAGCCTAGTACCTACCTATGAACCAGTGCTGACCCCTGAAGCCACAGAGACTGGCATTGATGAATATGGGTGCAGAGTCTCAGAGACTAATAACAAAAACCTGAAGGCCAAACAAGTTGGAGCTGAAACAGGTGCTGAGCCCTCAACCCACAGCCTGGCCACAGAGGGAGTAACTGACAATAAAGGCACTGATGCTAAGAACATTTGCATCGACAACAGTGCCAACTCAAAGGGGTTAACTGAGTTGGAAAAGGAGCCTGTAGAGCACTAGGTGGCCTTGATATGCTGCCAATGAGGAGGTAGACTGAAGTCTAATGTGTTTACCTTCCCAGTACAGCCCAGAACTAGAGGGGGACAGGAGAAGTTCCATGTCCATTTGGGCCTGCAGCATGGTTCTGAGCAGCTTATCATAGTCAATGTCAATAACAGATTTATAAAAAGAGACTGACTTGGCATAAGGTTTACTGGAGTGTGGTAATGCTGTCAGCGCCACCTCAATCAAAGAGGAAATATTTCTCTATGCGAGACATTCAACCTTGAGCTCAAAGGCAGGTGTTCCTCAACTGCTCACATTGAAATCATTGAAACTCCTGGGTCCACTGAAGATTCTCTTTTCTTCCTATGTGGAACTTTGTAGAGAGGAAGAGAAGAAGAAAATTCCTTGGTATGGTGTTTGCATTTGTAGAGTTTATACTTATCTTCCTTAGCCTTCTCCCTGTCCTTATCTGTATGAGACTTTGATGGTAGATGTTTTTTCAAAAGAATCATAAGGCTTAATCAGATATTTCAAAATTAATTTGTTCTTCCTATCAGTAATGGTATGTTTATCAAATGTAAAAGAAACTGTGCATCAAGATGACAGACACCCACACAGACAACACATTTAGCATGGTGGCCCTGTGGGGAGAATTCTGGGCACACAAGCACAAATTTAGAAAAAGCAGCCTTTTCCATATCAGCAAGTAAAACTGAGAATAGCTCAATCAAAGATTAAGTTTAAGCTAAATTTCTGTGGGGTCTTACTCACACACACCCACCATATAACTGGCAGAACAAAATGGTGCCATTTCACAGTACGGGAGGGGAGAGCTAAGCTACACCAAAGTCAAATATATAAAACAAAACTCCCCAAAAGTTTAAAAATTCTTTCCAAGTAAAGCTACAACAGTTTGATGAGGTTGTTGACCAGAAAAAAATCCAGATTTTACACAGGAAAAAAAAAAAATCACTTGCTACAGATGAATGAAGCCTGGGGCCATCTGAGATCATCACAAGTGTGATAAGTGAAGAACAAGATCTGGAGAAGCAGTGTGCATTAAAGATAACAAGCACTAGGGAGGAGCAGAAGTTGGGAAAGTTAGTATCAGTGCTGAAGCAACAAAAATCATGTTGAAGCCCTTTTGGCAAAGAAGGATGAAACCAGACTATACTAAACCAAACCTTGTTAATTAATGAGCTGCTGTTCACCACTGACAGTCTGTAGATGGCTTGCCCTGAGGCTCATGTGCGGTAATCTAGTTGGAGCCATTATGTTTATGTATGTGTGCAGCTGTGAGCCAGCATACGTATGTGTATGCATCTGTGTGTCTTTTGTGTGTACAGAGATGGTAGGAGTAGTCTGCAATTGTTAAAGTTCCACGTAGACTGATGTGATGAGCCGCTTACATAAGTTAAGTAAAATAAACTATTCTGACAAAGCCACAATTACATATACGCAGACTCACACACACACATTAGTGCAAGGCCATACCTGCTAGGGTCTTTTGTGTACACACCCACAGTACCATTGATAGCCACTTCTGACAACACTACTGTCATTATATTCACAGCACTAATTTATCTGAGTGTATCAGAGAACACTGCATGCCCACTTTGCTTCTGCATCTGTATTTCAGTTGCCTGATCATTAATTCAGTGATAGCCACTTTCAGACAAGGTGGCTTTGCCCCACTTCCATGCAACTATCAGCCACTACCTCCACCCATCAGTGACCTTGTGTTCCTAGTCCATTCCCTTTCCAAATGTAAAGTCTCAACCAAATGCAGTGCATTTTGTAGCACCTTATTCTCCTCCTTTCTAATGTAGGACATTCCATTCACATGTTCCTACACACCCTTGAAGAAATCAAGAATTAAATCTGAGTTACTATGATATAAACAGCAAAATGTTTAAGACAAATGGTTCTGATATTCTACTACATCACAGTGTAGCAGACTGTATACTGTATCTTATGTGTCACATGCTTGCAACACAGCTACAAACAAAATGCATATTCTGTGTAAGGAACAGCAGTAGACAAGAAAGTTCCATGCTGTGAAAAACAGTGTATTTCTTAGAAGCATCCACATTATGCTTAAGTAAGTCATACAAAGCAATCCATGAGATTTAATTAAGGGGCACCACTCCTGCATATATAATGAGAACCATATACTACATCTGTAACTAAATCACAATTCAAGAGCAAATTTCCACCAACCAGATATCTGTGCACCACTGTGGTGCATATTGAACTTGGACACGCATGCAGAAAAGGGCAGATGCCTGCATAACTGCCTCAATACATGGATACATATACATGTTAATTGTATATAGACATGAGTTGGGCCATAGACTATTGCATATACACATCTTACAGTAGTTGAATATGCAGTAGGAATGCTGATGCAGAATATGCATCTACAGCTGAGTATAGCAGCAGTGTGTCACACAATTTCTGCCTGTTATCCGTTCTATGTGTCCTTTGTGGCATGCCAGGTAACCAGCATGCTGTAGTTGCTGCTCTGGTCCTGTGTTTTTTTTCAGGGCACAAGTTATCTAAAGACTGCAGGCTTTAACAACACAACATCTATGTAGAAACAGTCAAATGAGCAGTGTGAGAAGATGCTGGTCACATGCAGTAAAGGTATGCATAGCATAAAAGCTGAAAAGTTAGCAGGATATGCTGAGTATAAGTTCCGCATGCATTGCTACAAGGATGGAAAAGACATAATTTGCAGGACCAGCCTTGTGACATCCAGGAGATGACAGCAGAACTGTAATTAGGGTGGGACAAAAGAGGGATCTACCCTGGGTTAAATTTATCTGGTCCTTGACTTCAGGACAATGGAGATACAATGTTAAATGTGCTAGCATTGCATCTTTTTGTGTTTTCCATGACTGTACATGGCACTTGTAATGTGGCAGGCACTACGGCTGCTTATGGTGTGCACGATACCCCTGGATGCCAAGAGACGTTTGAGGTACACAGCATATTCAACAAACTATGGTGCTGACAGCCTTGCCATAAACTGACATCAACCTGACACACTATGCATATATGCTCTCAACATGACATAGCCAGTGTGTTGATGAGGGGGTCCCTACAGTCCAACACTTCCTATCCCCAGATAGCCACACTTTTCACTTCATCAGTTTTGAATGTCTGAACCTGTGGTTCCTCCCATACTGAGCAGAATTACTACTGCAACAACACATCTTCAGTAGGGTAAAATTAACCTGTCTCATGACAGCCTAATCCCAACTCATATTCCGTATTAGTGGGTGAACAATTCAATGCTTGGAGAATTCTACTTCACAGTGACATGAAGAGCCAACATCAAAGAATCAAAAGTGATGTTGCTGTCAAAGGAAAAAAACTTCAAAGACCAATTCACGTTAGGTTCAAGCAAGGCACCCTTTATTACTTGCAGCAAGGAGACAAAGCATGTATGCACAGGGTTTGTCTAAATGATTAATGACTAGTAGGTTATACTTATACAGTTCTCTTCCTGTCACATAGAAAATGTTACATTCTATTGCTGACGTAGTTAGACACAGCTTTTTGTATGTTCTACAGAAAATATTGTTAGACTTATTGCTGACCAAGTTAAAATACCTGTCGTTCTGCAAAAACATTTTGAGAAAAACAACCTGGCCTTGGGTTTATGTCAGTCCATTTCAGCATTTCAATTCTTCTATTGTACTGTTCTAATACATGTGTTACATTTTACCTAGATTCAAGGTACATTTCTAGCTTTAGTACAAGTAATGCTGACTACGGTTTAAACTTTCAAGCATCTATTGTTTTCTTTATCAATAGCTTCTATCAGCTGCATGTTTTCTCATGGCATAAGCAGAAATCAATATCCCTTTGTTAATTTTCATGACATTAGCAGAAATGATTTACTTCTTGTTATTTGCTGACATTAGCAGAAAAAAGAATGCTTCTTGTTAAGTTTCTAATGGCTGTGCAGATTCATGCAGTGTGAACAGAATAAATGTATTAACCCTTTTAAATCTCGAATGCACTAAATGCATTAAGCATGCATATTACTAATATTTTTCTAACATTTCCCCCCTTTTAATACTTTTATTCTACTTTCAAGATAAGCATAAACAGTTTTTCTTCCCCTAACCTCTTCCTACTCAGGATTTGTAGTTAAGAGAGTCATTCAGTTTAAACCTATGAAAGCATTTTCAGATTTTTAACAATTCTTCAAGTTCAGCACCTTGGTATAAGGTTTTTGAAACTGACATGTCTATAAAGTCTTTAATCAGTCTTTTCATGCAGAGGATGCAGCAGCACACACGTACCACCAGTAGGATCATTCCTACACAGATGGCAATCAGGATGTTCATCAGGATACTGCCCCACCCCCCAAACAATCTCTGGAAAAAGTCCGTCAGTGGATTTGGTCCTGGTTTGGTCATGGCTGACACCTGCTGAATTATCTCAAGATGATTGTCTATCTCGTGTTTGTGGTCATGAATATACGAACAGCACTCCTCCTGGATTAAAGCGCATGTACCTCCTCTCGCCGCTAGGGTGAAGTTGAGAGCCATGCGGTTTTGAAGCACTACAGTTCTCATGGCAGTCAGTTCATCAGTTACCAATTCTAGGGAAGAAAAGGTTGCATTGCTCATTATTTCGAGAAGTTTAGACAATTTTCTCAGTTCCCAGATTGATTTTGTTGCTCCATATGCTGGCAGTACACCTGCCCACGAGATGATGGTATCACCCAAGTCCATATGTGACAGTCCATTTTTCCCTAAGCCCACAGCATGATGGTTTTTCCAGCCTGCATTGATTTGCCCCACTGGATTGACAGGCTTCTTGATTTCTCGTCGAACATTTCGAATTTTCCCTTGAGGTAAAACTGCTGTGTGTCGTATGGCCGGAACCAGGTACCCCCAAAAAATAACTGCCGGACCAATTCTCAGGTAACCACTTGTATGCTTTCCTACCACATACAAAATAACAGTCTTCTACTTTGGTAGTAACTTTAATATGTCCTGGCTCTGGATGAAACATTTTTTTGTGTATCATAGACAGTTGTCTATAAAGGTCAGCATTATGTTTTACTTCATCAGTTGTCCTATGCATCAGTTCAACAAATGAATCATAGCTCGTGTTGCAATAGGATCCTGTGTTATCAGTCTTATTGTAGCATCTATAGGGAACAGTCACATTGCAATTGCTCCAACCCACCTGAACTGTATCATTTTTGTAAAAACACACAGTCCCCTTCTGTCGAACAGAAAAGTGCAATGCTACTTTATCTTGTAATGTGACATCTGATGTATCATAGACTAAGTTTTCCCAGGTCTTGTTGGCTCCTAGGGGGACTGAAGTTAACAATAACCCCCGTATGCTGTTGGCAAAGCTGTGCAAATCCAGCAATTCGAAACATTGAAGGTCTCAGCATACACATGTTTGATTGCCTTGTAAGTGTTGAAGTTTGGGTGCCACTCTGCACGCTTGTTCAGTCCAGTTTGTGTGGCTGAGAAAAGAAATGGCCACAACAAAAAGATTATTGTCACTAGTACAGTCAACAGGATGGTTATGCAATACTTCCGAGGAAACGGTTGCTCTGCATTCCTGTTTTCTCCGACTCTTCCGAATAGGTACATTTGGATCTTACTGGATTTTGTCATCTTTATTTCAGACATGTGTTCTTACTCTCTGCCCTAATAGGACCTTCAGCACTGATGGTTTCTTCACTGGGGTTGAGATGGATCAGTCCTATTGATCTGACTCCCCTTTGTAGCCAGACTTTGTGCTGAGGGCCCCGATGGAGAGGAAAGATTTTTGTCTAGTTCAAAGTTCTTAACAAGTTTGCTGTGCGCCAGGTGGATCCACGAAGCTCACTCTGCTATCTCGACTGCAGTGGGTGTCAAAAGAAGCACCTGGTAGGGACCCTCCCACCTTGGCGATGACCAATTCTTCTTCTTGACAACTTTTATCCACACCCAGTCCCCGGGTGTCACTGCCACTTTTGATGTCTTGGTTTGCTTTCTATCTGAAACAGAATTTGACTACAACAGATGTTTAGAATTCATGACTTTCTTCATATATTCATCTAGTGTAAAATCAGCTTCCTGGTCTGATGACATGAGAAGTTTCCAGTGGGGTATATAGTAAGCCCTTCCAAATAACTTTTCAAAAGGAGTCAATCCTTTTGCTGTAAAGACAGTTCTCATGATCAACAGTGCCAGGGGTAAACAGTATATCCAATTTTTCCATGTCTCAGCTATCAATTTTCTCAATTTGTTTTTTAATATACCATTATGCCTTTCAACTAGCCCTGTGGATGGTATGCACAATGATTCTTTTAAAGAAATGCCAAAATGCTTACTTAACTGCTGTATGGTTTAATTTACAAAGTGTGTACCATTGTCACTGTAGATCCTTTCCGGAATGCCGAATCTAGGGATGATTTCTTTGACAATTACTTTTGCCACCGTGGCTGCATCTGGATTTTTGGTTGGAAAGGCTTCCACCCATCTGGAAAACATACCTACAATAACAAGACAATACTTCTTATTTTCGCATTTGTTCAATTCTATGAAATCCATACAGATAATGTGAAACGGATATGGTGGTGTAGGGAAACTCCCTTGCTTGGGCTTTAACGCCCCCTGTGCATGATGTTTGTTACAAATCTGACACGTCAAACAAAATTATTTAGAGTAGTTTGTAAATCCCTACGTTGTGAACACCTGGTTCACCAGCTGTACCATCCCCCTGTTGAGACATGGCCCTGCCCATGGCTCAATAAAGCTGCATATCTAAACAAATTAGATGGTAGTATCAGTTTCCCTTCTCTAGAGATGTACAACCCCTTTTCGAGAATTGCTCCTCATTTTACCCATCGTTGTTTTTCAGCTTGCGTAGTGAGTGTCTGCATTGTTTTTAATATTTCTAAGTCTAAAATTTCAGAGGGTTGTAATTCCTCATTTAAAAGAAATACTTCTGTGGCTGCTTGTTTTGCAGCTGTATCAGCTCTCGCATTATCTTTTGAAATCCTATCTTGTTGCTTGGTGTGAGCTGTGCATTTACAAATGGCTACTTTCTGAGGTAACTGAATAGATTCTAAAAGATCTAAAATAAACTGTGCATGATTTATAGGTTTGCCAGTAGATGTTATCATTCCCCGGTTTTTCCACTGTTGTGCAAAAACATGTACAGTAGAAAAAGCGTACTGGCTGTCAGTAAAAATGTTTACACATTTACCCTTTGCTAAGGTACATGCCCATGTCAGGGCGATCAATTCTGCTGCCTGTGCAGATAAGTTGTGTGGTAAAGGTTTTGCTTCTATAATCTCAGTATCAGAAACTACTGCATATCCTACTAGGTTCTGTCCTGCAGGACCCCTTTTGCACGAGCCATCCACATAGTATGTCACCTCGGCATCATCCAAGGGAACATCCGTGAGATCTTTTCTAGGTAGTGTCTTTTGCTCAATCACCTGCAGGCAGCAGTGCGGTGTGCCGTCTGCAGGGGTCGGGAGCAGAGTAGAAGGGTTTAAAGTCATGCATCGTTCAATTGTCATGTGAGGTTGGCTCAACAATATAGTCATACAGGAAAGATGCCTAGCAGGGGAAAGATATGCCACCTCTTCTTGTAGTAAAATAATCGTGACTGCATGAGGCACTCTCAAAGTGAGAGGGTGGAATAAGACTACTGAGGCCGAAGCCTGTACTGCCATTGCAGCTGCAACTATTGCTTGTACACAGTGGGGTAAGGATCGTGCCACTGGGTCTAGTTGTGATGAATAGTAAGCAATGGGATGTTGCTTATCCCCATGCTGCTGTGTTAATACTGATGTCATGTAACCCTGCTTAAAATCTACAGTTTGGAAAAAACATTTATGATAGTTTGGCAATTCCAGAACTAATGAGGATGCTATTAATTGCTTCAGTTTGCAGAAAGCAGATTCTGCTTCTGGTGTCCATTGTAACAAATCCTGCGCTGCCATAGGCTTCTTATATATAAGGTCAATCAGAGGTGCAGATTCCAAAGCATAGTTTGGAATCCAGCTCCAGCAAAAATTAGTTGTACCCAGGAAGGACATCATTTCCTTCTTGGTAGTGGGTTTTGGTGCTTGCAAAATTGCTATTTTTCTGTCCTCATCTAATGTTCTACCTTCCTTGGATATTACATATCCCAGGTATTTAACTTGTTTTTTCCAAAGCTGCAGTTTACTTTTATTTACCTTATGTCCTTCAGCAGCTAAAAAATTGTAGAAGTGCTGTGGTATCTTCTTTACAATCTTGCTGGGTGGGGGCTGCCAGCAAGATGTCATCAACATAAAGTAAAATCTGACTGCCTCTTGGTGGGGTGAATCCCGCCAAATTGCTTGCCATTTCTTGTGAGAATATTGTTGGACTTTCACAATATCCCTGTGGTAGTCGCATATATGTATACCTTTTCCCCTGAAATGTGAATGCAAACCAATACTGGCTATCAGGGTGTATCAGTATCGAAAAGAACGCATTGCTGATGTCTACCACAGAAAAATACTTCTGTTGAGGTTTTAAATCATTCAACAGGGTGTGTGGGTCTGGCACCGTGGGTGCCCTTGGTATTACTGCATCATTTACAGCTTGTAAATCTTGGACCATACGCCATTCTCCATTTGCTTTTTTGACTGGAAATAAGGGTGCATTACATGGTGAATCGGGAGATTCTACTAATATCCCTCCTTTAAGTAAGGCTGCTATAATAGACTTTATCCCTGCCTCTGCATCTTTTCTTAAGGGATACTGTCTTTTTTGTGGTATGAATGCTGACTTTGGTGTGATAGTAACTGGTCCTGCTGTACGAATAAGTCCTACATCTGATTTTCCTGTTGACCAGAGAGTCTCTGGTATATTTTGTAAGGCATTTTCTTCCTCCTTTAACAGGAGTGTCAATCAGCTGTCTTCACCAGACTGTAAGTGCACAGCTGGGTTGGTCTGAGTTATCCAATTTAACTTCTGTATTGTGTTCCCTGTTCTGATAGTTCTAGTTCTGTCTGTTTCTCCCATCTCGTGACTTTTTCTCCTAGGTCTGCCCATTCTATATTTCTGTTTTTGGTTAAGCTAACATGGTAATCGATTAAATTTATAAAGTGCAAAGAACTCCTGGGGCAATGAACAGCTGACAACACTGTTCCCTTCTGTGTCCCAGTACAGGTTATGCAATATCAATCTGTTTGCATGATTCTTAAACAATTCTTGCTCAAATTCTTTATCAAGTCCTGGAGTTTTACAATAATACAGGGTACAGTGCAACAGTTGTTGCTTATCAATGTCTAGGGAGGGGAATTTGCTGATGGCTACATTCATTAACTCTTCGGTTATAGTCCCTGGACCAGTTGTAACCAAGTCCTGGCTGTACCAATAAAACATTTCACCCTCCGATTGCACTGCAAAGATATCAATTTGTCGCTGTGCTTCCATACTCTGCATGGTTGGGACTACTACTATACCAAATAGCTGCATGAGGTTTCTGCCCAAGAGGTTTACTGGGCATTTTGCAGAAACAACAATTTTGCTTTTTTGTGCCAATCCTGAAACTGGATCAGTTATTGCAATGTCACGGGAGAGAGGCTCCTGATACAGCTGTCCATTAGCTGCTTTGACCGATATGTAATCAGGTGTCTCTGTGTTTTCTGGTAGTTTTGAGGGATGTATCAGGGTTCGTGATGCCCCAGAGTCACACAAGAATTTGACTTCCCCCCCCTTCTACCAAGAGTGTAACTTCTGGTTTTGTGTCTGCTAAATAGAGCTCCAAGCTCAATAAAGCTAAGTCTAATATTTCATCTTCTTCATTGTCACTTACTTCCTGCACTTCCTCTACTCCCTCTATCACATTCTCATTTGTCCCTTCTTCGCTAGCCCCTTCTAGTGATTCCTGACTACTATACGTTGTTGCCTTCTTATTTTTCCTGCAATCCTTTGTCAAATGTCCCTTTTTACCATATTTAAAACATTCTCCCCTTTTCTTTCGCCCTTCAAAGTCCTCTGATCGTTGATCAGATTGTTTGTTTCCCTATGCATTTTTCTTGCCCTTTTTCCCAGACTGTACTACGTAAACTTCTGCTCCATCTTCTACAGAAAATATTTGAGCTTTATTTTTCTTTTTGCTATTAAAATGCCTTTCGGCATGCCTAGCATATTCACGTAATGACTGTAATCTGTTTGTACGATGATCTACCATGTGTTTTGTAATAAAACTGCTTATTGGTGCAATACTGCCCTTTAAAAATGCATTCTTTAACTGCTGTTCATATGGGGAATCTTGTGTTTGATCTTCAGGAACCTGCATTCCACAGTGGTTATTAAAACACTCTAATAGTCTGGCATAATACCGGTCAATAGTTTCATCTTCTTGTTGGATGCATTGATTAATGCAAGTCCAGTCTGCCCTAGGTTTCCATTTTTCGGAGATGCGGTCTGTAAGACCTTTTACTCTAGTGTCTAATTCTGCACTGCTATGTGGGAGGGGTCTTTGTGCAGCGTCATTGGGATTCCAGTTCACACTAATCATATACCAATCTGGCCCTACAATTTGTCTAACTACCTTTTCTACCTCTTCTCCGTTTAAGTTATAACTCAGCCTCATTCCTTGTAAATCTTCAGAGAATTTTCTAAAATTAACCTTTGGATGGGGAATTCCCTCAGTGGCTTTCTGGATGTCTTCCAGAGTCCAAGGTCTATACACTAAAATAGTTGGGTCCTGATTGTCCTGACCTGCCAGAGGGTTGGGTACTTCTATAAGTGGACATATTTCTTCTCCTTCACTTATAGATCGTGAATTCTTAACCATTTGCTATAACTTGATGCCTTCATTTGAGTTACCTGCCTTTGTTCGAGACCTGGTCTCGATGGGATCTCTAATAAACGGTTTTATTTTCATATCATCTCTATCTTCAGTGACCACAGGATATCGTGGGGGTGGACTAACCTGTTCACTTGCTTCATATTCCGGTAAGGGAGGCGGAGGTGCTGATGCTATTACTAAGTTATTATCCTCCTTATCTAAAAACATTGCTTTTGAATTCTTGTTCTTTTGTTCCCTACGGTTTACTTCCTCAATCCACCTGTGTGCCTGAGGAATTCCTAATTTACGTTGCTTTTTTACCTGACATTTGGAATCGGTTTTGAGCTGTTTAACAAGGTTGATAAGCGAGGATTTTTCTAATTTTCTGTCGAATTCGTACTTATTAACCCTTTTGAATAATATTTAATATTGTCGGCACGCTGCGACTGCATGTATTTTGCATCTTCTGTTAACGGCGGATTTTGGTGTCTTTTTGTGCAATTATTGCCCATTTTGTTCTACCCTTTGATTGTCACGTAACTTCTCTTAATTTTTTAACGTGGTACCATGGATTTTGTTATAGTCTCTTCAGAGTGACTACCTACTTATTCTGTTTCTCCTGATCTATGACAAGACAGTAATCTTTTTTGTCCCTGACTTGTAAGAAAAATATAGTCTGACAAAAACAGTACACATCTAGTCCCTGATGTAAAACAGAAAACAGAAAAAAGTAGATTCACCTTACCTGAGCCTATGTGATTGATCACCAATTCGCGGAGACCCGTCCTTCAGTCGCAGATCAGAAAGTGTCTGGCCTCTTTTGAATGACAATTCAGTCGGAGGACTTTTCAGATAAGAAGAACCAATTTGATTTCTTCCCCGTACGGTTTCAACCACCTGGCCCATCTGATTTGAGGTGAAGAGAGGGTTCTGGTCCGAAGGACCAATCAGTCAAAGGAAAAAAAACTTCAAAGACCAATTTACGTTAGGTTCAAGCAAGGCACCCTTTATTACTTGCAGCAAGGAGACAAAGCATGTATGCACAGGGTTTGTCTAAATGATTAATGACTAGTAGGTTATACTTATACAGTTCTCTTCCTGTCACATAGAAAATGTTACATTCTATTGCTGACGTAGTTAGACACAGCTTTCTGTATGTTCTACAGAAAATATTGTTAGACTTATTGCTGACCAAGTTAAAATATCTGTCATTCTGCAAAACATTTTGAGAAAAACAACCTGGCCTTGGGTTTATGTCAGTCCATTTCAGCATTTCAATTCTTCTATTGTACTGTTCTAATACATGTGTTACATTTTACCTAGATTCAAGGTACATTTCTAGCTTTAGTACAAGTAATGCTGACTACGGTTTAAACTTTCAAGCATCTATTGTTTTCTTTATCAATAGCTTCTATCAGCTGCATGTTTTCTCATGGCATGAGCAGAAATCAATATCCCTTTGTTAATTTTCATGACATTAGCAGAACTGATTTACTTCTTGTTATTTGCTGACATTAGCAGAAAATAAAATGCTTCTTGTTAAGTTTGTAATGGCTGTGCAGATTCATGCAGTGTGAACAGAATTAATGTATTAACCCTTTTAAATCTCAAATGCACTAAATGCACTAAGCATGCATATTACTAATATTTTTCTAACAGTTGCTATGAACACTTGGTCGTCATAAGCCAGTTATCCCTGTAGTAACTTTTCTGACACCTTCTGCTTAAAACCAGAAAGCCAGAAAGACTGCAAAGCCCCACTTTCACAGTCTAAATTCATACTGAAAATCAAGATCAAGTGAGTTTTTGCCCTTCTGCTTCATGGGAGGTTTCTGTTCTTCCTGAGATTACAGTAGGACACCTGCATTACTCTTTGATAGGTGTATTACCCCAGTCATACTCCCCATTCAACACTGTCCATGGAGTGGGTCGCACCAGGACACCCAGGCATGCTGGTGCTTGAAGCCAGAAGCAAGAGCCTTGCCCCCCCCACACACACACACATCATTGGGTAAGTGAACAAATGATAAGTATCAAAATATTTGCAGTTCTTTGCATATCTACATTTCAGCTGATTGCTGGGTACTTGCCTCAGCAGTACAGCATGTGGCTCATGGGCATTTTACCTGAGGTGATTATGTATGAATGCCTTGTATCTGTCCAGCAAGTCAATGATGCACCAGTGCCCAATGCATGTTAAACCAAGTACTGCGTATAGCCTACAATTTGCATGTGTGTGTGTGTGTGTGTGTGTGTGTGTGTGTGTGTGTGAGAGAGAGAGAGCATCAGCAGCCAATGACATGCATGGTACATGTGGCTAATATGTTCTGCTTAATTTCTGCCATTACAAACTGGATTGGCTATCTCATACTAAGAATGTTAACTTCACATAAAATGCCATAATCTACTTCTGCCAATTCCTGTCTTCCCACTTGTAGGTAATGTAACAAAAGTATTTTCAAAGGCAAATCTCTCCAGTACATCAGGCTGCTATTTAGAGTAGAACTGCTGCAGGGGGCAAAGACTCAAATCTGGGCAACCATTATGTATGACCTAATGACAGACACAGACATTCTCTGCATTTAGTAGCAGTAGGAATATCAAGTCTCATCAAGGCCTCTGCTTGTCCCTGGTTGGGGGTTGGCATGATGGTTAAGGTATTTACCTCACAGACACAAGATGTAGGGTTTGATTCCCACCTTTGAAGGAAAATTGGCTAGGCTTAAAATGACCTGCAAGGGCAGTTAGCCTAGTAATTACCTATGAACCTATCAACTATTGATAATGTCTAGGCTTCTAAAACAGAAACCTGCAGAGGGTGAAATTGCCAATACTGTAGAAGACACATCCCATGCAACTCACAAGAAAGTATTTGTGTTTTCAATGACTGTACATGGCACTCATGATGTGGCAGGTGTTATAGCTGCTTATGGTGTGCATGATGTCCCTGGATGCTCAGACAGTTTCAATAGCAGTACAGGCGTCGAATAAAATAACAAAGAATTTACAGTCATACTTTGATATGCTACCAATACACATAGTTCCATATGAATTACAGAAGGAGTCAATTCTGGGCAAATTGTGCGCGCTGAGAAGAGCACTTCTAGGTAATATCAAAGACTGTAGCAGTAGTAATTTCATGAATAATCATACCCTGACTTAGGAATAGGGTCCATTCCTGTCACGGTATTAGAAGCCCAAAAGACTTGGAGAAATTAAACCAAAAGTATATACTTATGATAGATATCTCATGCTCCATGTTAATTTTTCACTAAGTGCTGTTGCTTAATTATTGTTGTCCAGCTTTGCAGATTCCTGGATCACAAAGTCAAATAGTTTGCATGCCAACAACATGACCTGTGGTGAGTACCAACTTTTATTTGTGAGTGTGCACATGCGCACGTGTACATGAGTGTGTGTGCATGTGCATGTGTGAACGTGCTTATCCATTATGTGGATGACAGCTGCATGTAGTTGCTGTGTAACATAAATCCAGCAGCTCATGAGACAGGAAGTATCTTTGTTGATGTCTGCTGCCTCCATGGTATCAGGATGCTGCATCTTTTATACCGGTTCCAATGCCCTATACTCAATGTAATAGTGCATCCCTTGTTAATGTGCATGTACTGCATGCTGTCTATACAATGCATCACTTCCTTTCCCCTCAAGTTGTCATGGCGTGTCACCTGCTAAAGTGCTCTGTATGAACAGTATTCAACTGCATTGTCTGTCTTGCACTGTATTGCTGCTGAGTAATTCTTTAGTATGCATCTTTTATGGTACATAACAGCTATTTTGAGTGTGCATGTAGTGTACATCAGGTACAAACCAGGTACTGGATGCCACCATGCCAGGAATAAGAGGTATGAACATATGAGACACTCATCTCTTACAGGATGCAAATTACCTCAAAAAAGGAAACCTGGTTTGCCTGGGCCAGGAAGAGACAATGAGGATGACAGATGCCTTGCATTTGATTGCTTTCTGCAGAAATCTGGGAATCGGGGGTAAAGGTAGAAAAAAATACAGTAGTCCAGGGAGCCACAGGTTAATGAGAGCATCTCTCGCAGACTATCACTGTGGTGGGATAATGGAAAAGTACCTACTGCACTTGCTATCGCATGGGAAAGCAAAATGAACATAGTAAGGAAAGCCCCAGTGATGGAATATCTGCTGTGCCACAGCTGGATTGAGAAACCATTCATAAGGCATTTGGATTGACTTGTTTAACCTGCTCGCAAAGTAGCTACAGTAAGTGACCCCAGGATGTGCATTGCCACTAGAAAATGATGCAAGGCTATCTCCCATTGCCAAACTCTCACTGTTTCCCAGCAAGGGGGTATGACCTGGTCCTCTTTGCATGTTAATATATGAAATCACCATTATATGCTAGGATACTGATGTAAAGATTGGCCACTTTTGAACTCTGTAACCCTCAGACCATCCTCCCTTTGTAATGCCCCCCCAACATATACACACTCTTCAGGGAGGAGGCATCCATGGTAATCAATGCTGCCAGGGGCTAAAGAACCAACTGTCTGCTGGAATGTGTGTCAGGGGAATCTAGCAGCCCCTGTAACTGTTGTTGCTAAGATTGGTTATAATGATTAGAGCTAAGAGGGGTTAGCAAGGTTGACACCATTAAGCTTGTATGAGTTGCTGCAAAATTCTCATATGATAGTGACCATTAGGATAGATGAGGACATTAAACCTAGAACCTTGAGGACTGATGGAACCACAGGAAAGGAAGACTGGAGATGGGCCTGGATGGCCAATTTTAATGTCTGAATTGTGTCTGCCAGAAAAGAAGCTACTGTAGTAGTCATGCCCAGATGACATCTGATAGACTGAATCATTTGAGCTGGATAAATGAATGACTTCTGGTAGTTTATTGAAACGTCCAAGGACAGACAGACAGAATGTGGAAAGTTTCATGGTGTATTTTAGGTATGTTGGGATGCTGTTCCAGAGTTTAGATGTGTAATAGGACTATAGCTTGTCACCTGCTGAATTATTAGACTTTGTTGTGATTACTTAGAATTTATCGGTTGAGTGATGGTCTATATCTGAAGAGTAGTGCTGCTGGGTATTTTTTAGTGCTAACATGTTTCTGGTATACAAGTATAAGGGTGTGCACAGTAATATGCTGAGAGTAGCTCAAACCAGTTTAGTTTCAGGGTTCTGCAATGATGAGTCTTATATGTAAGGCTAGTAGCAAATTTGGCTACTTTATTTTAATAGGTGGAGAGTTTAGCTTTAAATGTAGTATTTAGGTTAGTAAGAATAGATGAGGCATATAGTAAGGACTGAAGAAGGTAGACAGATGCTACTGTTTGTCTTGCATCACCTGTCAGGTTGTGTTTGGTTTTAAAGACACAATCATGTTTCTGGCATGTTTTTTTTTTTTTTTTTTTTGGCTTGCAGTATGTGTTGGTTAAATGTGAGGTTATTGTCAATTAAGACAGTTTGGGTTATGTTTCAGTTCTTGTGTTGCTATATGAGATTATGTTGGAATTTTTTTATTATTATTTTGGCATTATTTACGAGTGAAGAGTATACATTTTGTTTGCATTTTTAGAATTTAAAAGTAGATTTGCATCATTTAGCCAAATTTTGATAGCTGTGAAAAAATTTTGGCCAATGTCCTGAAGTATTGGTAGGGATGGGGCAGTACATATTAGGGTTGAGTCATTAGCATACTGAACTCTGATGTGAAGTGGGTGGCATTATGTAGGTTTTTTTAAATGTTGAAAAAGAGGGGGCCCCGTACTGATTCTTGTGGGAAGCATGAGTGACCGGTAGGAAGGAGAAGGGATTTTTCCATCTGACTGCTTACTGCCTGTCAGTCAGATAGCTGTGGAACCATGAGAAAAAGGACTGGGTGAGACTGAGGGAAGAAAGGTTATTAAGAAAATGTTGATGGGATACCGTGTCAAATGTTCTTTATAAACCTAAGAATAGTGAAGACACCAGTTTGCTGTCATTCCTATGCTGGTTTATGATACTGGTGAAGTTGAAGAAGGCAGTGGTAGCATTATGATGAAGTCTAAATCCAAGCTGGGTTTTGGTGAGAAGGTTGTTAGAGTTAATGTACTGCATAAAGTATGACTGGATACAGTTTTCTACTATTTTTGACAGAGAAGATAGAACGGCAATAGGTCTATTGTTAGAAAAAAATAAGTTATGTACACACCATAATGTTCTATCTGTGTTGTCCATTTTCATTCTTTCTGAACTGTTGGGTTCATATCTGATCCTCGGATCCAACTCAGCCATTACTAAAGCTTGTGGTAACCAAAAAGTTCTCAAGCTTCTCCCTTACCCATAATGCACTGAACCCCTAACAAACCTCAGATCTTGTTTACTGATTTTACCAGAAGTAGTATCTATTAACATATATAAATAAAAAGGATACATAAAACTAGACATGTCCTGAAGAGGAAACTATATCATGAGGTCAATCAAAAGAACAGTGGTGTCCTTAAAATAATATCTCATTCATCTAGAAGTTTGTAGACGTAAGGGATGGGGGTTGGTGGGCGGGAAGTAGAGGAAGAATGAAAATGGACAACACAGATGGAATGTTATGGTGCGTACATAACTTCTTTATCTGATATTGTCAATTTTCATTCTATCCTCAACTGTTGGAACAGAGTCCCCAGCTACCTAAAATTCTGGGTGGACTCTAAGGAAGGATATTCCTGAGCACAGTTGAGCCAAACGATGTTCTACCCCTTGAGGCCAGATCTAATTTATAATGAGTAATAAAGGTATGAGGACTCATTCAAGCTGCTGCTGCACAAATGTCATCCATGGAAAATCTAGATAGAAATACTGAAGAAGTGGCCATGGATCTAGTTGAATGGGGTCTTATAGGTTTAGCTAAGGTAAGATACAATTTGTCATAGATAAAAGAAATACAATTAGTTAGCCATCTGACTAAATTACTTTGCAGCTGGTTTACCCAATTTCAAATCTGTAAAGGAAATAAACAATTGGCTTGTCATTCTGATTTCTTTTGTCCTATGCAAGTAAAACATAATTGTCTGTGAACGTCCAATAAATGCAGCATGTATTCACCTATGTGTGCAAATGGAAAGAATACTGGCAAATTAATAGATTGATTGACACTGGATTCTGACACCAACTTGGGAAGGAAAGAAGCATTGGTTCATAGCATACCCCTATCCTTATGAAAGATCAAGTTGGGAAGTTTTGAAGACAAGGCTTAAATTTTTGAAATTCTTCTATCTGAGATAATGTCTACTAGAAAGACAGTTTTCCAAGTAAGAAAAAAGAAGTTATGTAGTTACCACGAAGTTCCACCTTTGTTGTCTATTTTCATTCCTACTCAACTGATGGGTTTGGATCCGAGGTGTCAGCTCCAACTTGGCCTCTCTAAAAGCTTGTGGCAACTTACAACTCTCAAGCTTCTCCTTTAACCACAATGCACCCTTCCCATTACCTCAGATCTTGTTTGCAAGCTATAAAAAAAGACATACTTGTGATGCCCATGCACTGGCCCTGCAATCAAGGAGCCTCAATCCTCACCACTAACACTAGTGTGGGGCATCCATATAGGGAAAGGATAACAATTACACATACAGTAGAGTACCGTTTCCCTTAAGAGCACACAGAGATCACAGCCAGTCTGGGGCTGGTTTCTCCCTTTCTCTCCAGGTCCCCCAATAAGACTCCCCACTGGCACAGCCATAGGGTCCAGATCTCACCCTAGTGGGCAAGCTAAAACATCCAGCACCCTCTCTGTCCAATCAGTTCTTCATGTCCCTGCCCATGTAGCTGACACACACACACACACTTTGAGATAAGCATTATATACAACCACACAGACACTCCTGAGGAAGGCTGGCATAGGTTCTCCAGCTGTGCCCCTGTTACCCAGACTATACGTTAGTACCACTTGCCACCACCCACTAATATTTATCAGCTACTAAAAAGTCCCTTAACAAAGGGTGTCCAATTATTACTGTGTAATATTATTATCCAAATGGTAAGTGCAACTGAACAGTCAAGGCTTATTGGAGTGGCTTGGCCAGTATCACTAAACTCATGCAATGTACTCTTAGAGCTTAAATTATCTCTACACAAAACAGCCACAGTTGAAAGGTTTAAAAATATTTAATAATAAATAATAAAAACACAAGACAATACTTCTTACTACACAGTGCTAGTCAAGAGTTCAAAGATCACAAATAAATACTTAAAATAATACAGTAGAAAAGTTCTGACATCAATACAGAAAAAAACACTAACATAACCTTCCTAGTTCCTAGCTATATTTAAGAGAAAACACAGTTCTAAAATAATCTTACATACAGAACACAGGCAGAGTGCTGGTGAGTTGGATGTTCTCAAGTCAAATGCTAAATGCCAACATTCTTTCTGTCCTTAAATTGATAACACAGTACCACTGATTTATTTCAGATTACATCATTTCTTTTTGGTTCCCAGGCTAACAGAAACTCAGAGGTTAATAGCCCTTTTGATCTTGCAGCTGGTCAGGAAGCCAGAGCAATAAAATATATTATACATGTAAATTCTAGCCATTAACTCTGGCCTTAAAACAATACGCAGAATGCCTCCCTCTAGACATCTTGGCTCCGAGTTTTAGATCAAAGAATTTCACAATGCTTGACTTATCAGCTTTCTTACAGCAGAGTGCACTGTTGTTACATTTTTGCAGTTCAACATCCAATACAGTCTTTTCAAATTTAGGAGAGCAAGCCTGTGGCTTACATTAATATTTACAAATGACAGAATTATCTACAAAATTCTATCTAGCTAGGCTGCCAGCCTTTACCTATCTTCACAGTACTCTTACAACTTTATATAGATATGTAAATAAATCAGAGAGACAGAGAAAGAGAGGCAATGCCACATCTAGAGCTGTTAATGTTTGAAAGATATAACAAAATTGTTATATCTGCTCGCTCTTCTAGAATAAACCTAAAAATGGTTGGGGGTTGGTGTATGAGGTGTCAAGGAGGAATGAAAATGGACAAGATAGATGGAACTTTATGGTAAGAACATAACTTCTTTATCTGATATTGTCAATTTTCATTCCGTCCTCAACTGGCGGGACAGAGTCCCCAGCTACTTAGAACCCTGGGTGGATTCAAGGAAGGATATACTTCTGAACTCCATTGAGCCGAAAGATACCCTACCTCTGGATTCCAGATCCAGCTTATAATGAGAGATAAAAGTGTGAGGGGAAGCCCAAGTTGCTGCTGAACAAATAACATCCATGGAAGTTGTTGAGTGGAAACCTGAAGACGTAGCTACAGCTCTAGTTGAATGAGTGTGTACTTTGTATGGCAAAGACGTACTGGATTTGTTGTAAATAAAGGAAATAACAGTCAGTAAGCCATTTAGCTAAGGTGACTTTAGATACCTGTGAGCCCAATTTCAAATCAACAAAGGATACAAACAATTGATCAGTCATTCTGATATCTTTTGTTCTATGAAGATAGAAACATAATGCCTGTGCACATCTAACAAATGTAAGAAGTATTCTCCTTTGTTGGAATAATTCGGGAAGAAGACTGGTAGATTGATGCATTGATTAATGTTGAGGTGTGATACTACCTTGGGCAAAAAGGATGCATTAGTTCGTAAGGAGACTCTATCCTTATGGAAAATCAGATATGGAGGTTTCACTGACAGTGCCTGAATTTCAAAATTCATCTGAAGGAAGTGATGGCAACTAAAATCAAGGTCTCACAAGACAAAAATTGATCATGGGCAGACTCAAAGGGTAGAAGAATCAAGGACTGCAGTACCAGATTCAGATCTCACAGTGGTGTGGGATCTTTAAAAGGAGGTTTGAAAAGAACTGTGCCATGCAAAAAAGTTTTACATAGTTTATAAGAGGATAGTGAATGGCCATCACTCCCAATGTGGAAATTAGAAATTGCTGCCAGCTGGACTTTCACCATTGAAGAACTGGCCCCTTGGTTGAAAAGCAGTGTCAAGAACTCCAGCACATGACTAATTGGGGCTGAGAAAGGGTCTACATGCTTTTGAATAGCCCAGTGTACACATTTTTTCCACTTACTAGCATAAGGTTTCCTAGTGGATGGCTTAAGGGAAGACAACAACATGTGATGAACAGGGGAAGAGGGCATTGATTGTCTGGCTATTACTGGAATTGGAGAAACCAAGCTGTCAACTTGAGGTTTGGAAGGCCAGGATGTGTCATGCCCATCGGGTGAGACAGGAGATCTGGAGCTGGGTACAGAGTCCAAGGCTGGTGAATTAAGTGAGCCACAGGAAGGGAAACCAAATCTGTTGAGGCCAGCTTGTGTGCTAGCATGTTGGACATCCTTAGAATGTGCATTGCTAAGAGAAATCAGTTGGAAGATATTGCTCATTGCCACACCCTTAGTGCTTCTCAACATAGGAGGTACGATATGGTTCCTCCTTGTTTATTGATGTACCAAACCACTGATGTATTGTCTGTTTGTATTGCAACCATTCCTGACTGGAGAGCATCCTGAAAGGCTTGCAATGCTAAAAAGCCCTGCTCTCAACTCTAGTGCACTGATATGCAAATTGGCCTCTTTGGGGGACCACAGTGGGCAATATGGTTGAACCACTTTCTCTTAGCAACGCACATTCCAGGGAAGTTCAACATGCTAGCAGACAAGCTGAGCAGAGGTGCATTCTGTTGCCTCATGAATGGTCCCTCAACCAGTAAGTTGCAGAACAAATATTCCACAAGTGGGGCCAGCCTTGCTATGGTCTCTTTGCATCTCCCCTAAACAGGAAGTGCAGCAGCTATTTTGCCCTAATCCCCCAACATGGGGAGTCACCGAGGTATGCTGTTCTCCATGATTGGCCACCAAATTACTTCACACATATCCCCTGATTCTCCTAAGTCCAAAGTTCCTTCAGACAGCTTCCAGGTTGAAGACCAAGGTCATTCTCATTGCCCCACTTTGACCTCAACAGATTTGGTTTCCCCTCCAGTGGCCTCACTTAATTCACCAATCTTGGACTCTGGACCCAACTCCAGATCTCCTGTCTCACCCGACGGGCATGACACATCCAGACCTTCTGAACCTCAAGCTGACAGCTTGGTTTCTCCAATTCCAATAATAGCCAGGCAATCAATGCTTTCTTCCCCTCTTCGTCACATCTTGTTGCCATCCACTAGGAAACTTTAAGCTAGTAAGTGGAAAAGATTTTTACACTTGGCTATTCAAAAGCATGTAGACTCTTTCTTGGCAACAATTAGTCATGTGCTGGAGTTCTTGACACTGCTTTTCAACCAAGGGGCCATTTCTTTAAAGGTAAGAGTCCAGTTGGCAGCAATATCTAATTTCCACATTTGGTTTGCTAGCCATTCACTAGCCTGTCATAAATGATGTAAAGCTTTTTTTGTGCTGCACAATTCTTCTCAAATCTCCTTTTAAAGATCCTACTCCACCAAATCTGGTACTGCAGTCCTTGATTCTTCCACCCTTTGAGTCTGCCCATGATTGTGACCTTAAATTTTTGTCTTGGAAGACTTTGTTTTTAGTTGCCATCACTTCTGCCAAACGAATTTCAGAAATTCAGGTATACTCAGTGAAACCTCCATATTTCATTTTTCATAAGGATAAGGTCTCCGTATGAACCAGTGCATCCTTCTTGCCCAAGATAGTATCACATGTCAACATTAATCAATGCATCAGTCTACCAGTTTTCTTCCCGAATTATTCCAGCAAAGGAGAATACTTGTTACATTTGCTAGGCATGTATAGATAATTACGTTTCTATCGTCATAGAACAAAAGATATCAGAATGACTGATCAATTGTTTGTATCCTTTGCTGATTTGAAATTGGGCTCACCTGTATGTAGCTATATGCTTACTGACTGTATTTCCTTTATTTACAAGTCAGGTATGACTTTGCCATACAAAGGACATGCTCATTCAACCAGAGCTGTAGCTACCTCCTCAGTTTTCCACTCAAGAACTTCCATGGCTGATATTTGTTCAGCAGCAACTTGGGGTTTTCCTCATACCTTTATCTCTCATTATAGGCTGGGTCTGGTGCCAAGAGGTCAGGTATCTCTCAGCTCAATGGTGCTCAGAAATATCCTTCCTTGAATCCACCCAGTGTTCTAAGTAGCTGGGGACTCTGTCCCATCAGTCGAGGATGGAATGAAAATTGACAACATCGGATAAAGACGTTATGTACTCACCATAATATTACTCTACTTCCCACCCAACTGCCAAAACTATTTTAGATTTATAAGCTCAAATAAATAAATAGCAAACTAGGCAAAAACTACAAACTGAAACAAAAATTTATTTTAGGTTTATTCTAGAAAAGCAAATAGATATAAAAAATTTGTTAGTACCAGCTCTAGATGTGGCACTGCCTCCCTTTCTATCTTTTATATATATATATATATATATATATATATATATATATATATATATATATATATATATAAAGTTGTAAGAGTCATTGTGGGTAAGGAAGAAGCTCAAGAGTTCTAAGTTTCCATGAGCTTTTGCAGCAGCTGAGTTGGATCCAATGCCTCGGATCCAAATCCATCAGTTGAGGAGGAATGAAAATGGACAAAGCAGATAGAACATTATGGTAAGTACGTAACTTCTTTTTTTCAGAGACTTTGGATCAAAATGAAGCAGTCTGATCCGAAGAAAGACTTTTTACTTTTGCTGGTCCAAGGGGATCAGATCTGATAATTTAATTTTCTTTTTCTTGGATGGATTTGAGGAAACTGTTGGATCTGAGGAAGGCCTTTTTGAAGTTTTCTCCAAGGTCTTAGAGGAAACAGAAGAAGAGCTCGGAGACCTTTTTGAAGTTTTCTCCAAGGTCTTAGAGGAAACAGAAGAAGAGCTCGGAGATGAGTGAGACAACTTCTTAGATGTGTCTCCAGAAATGGGATTGCCAAAGGAAGATGGCAAAAGCCCCTTTAAAATGGATTTGTTCTTGCGTTTCACTAACACTTGGGGGTTGAAGGCATGACATATGACACAACGTTCTTGCAGGTGAAGTGGGCCAAGGCAGTAGACACAAAGGGTGTATGAATCAGAGAAGGGAATCCTTTGTCCGCATTCTCCACGCTTAAAACCCGCAGGGGTTCTTTCTTTGTCAGTCATGTTAATTCAGATAAAACAGCTATAGCAAGTACCACCCAGAAGGAAAATGTAGCACAGACAACAAAAGGCAATGAAATGTAAGGCAAAACAGCTATCAACAGTATTGGAAACATTTTTTTTTTAACAAGAGAAGGTGGGAAGGGGCTAACTACAAAGGTAGTAAGGCTTTGATAAATGAAGAAGGGTAAAGGAGAGAAAAACAGGGAGAAAGAAATGCTAACAATAGTATCTACAGTATGCTACTACAATAAAAAGAAAAATTAAAGAATGATTATTGTAGAAGAAAGAAACACAAGTACTTATCTATCCCAAATAGCTCAAGAGTCAAACAACCACACCTTTCACCTAATGGCGGCAAATGAGATCTGAGGTAATGGGGAGGGTGCATTCTGGGTAAGAAAGAAGCTTGAGAGTTCTAAGTTGCCATGAGCTTTTACAGGGGCAGATTCAGATCCGACATCTCAGATTCGAACCCATCATTTGAGGGCGGAATGACAATTGACATCAGATCTTAAGTTCACATTTAGCTGCTGGTTCAAAGGGGGGGAAATGCAGTAATTCCTGCAGTACCAAGTTCAGATCCCATGGTGGAGTAGGGTCTTTAAACAGTGGTCTCAGAAGACGAGTGCCTCTCATGAATGCTTTGCACAGTTTTGTAAAGGCTTCTGAACAGCCTTCAAATCCATTATGGAAATTAGATATTGCTGCTATTTGAACCTTAATGGTAGAGGAGCTAAAAAAGCATGTTATGTATCAGGGCTGAGAAAGAATCAATATGATTTTCTTGTGCCCAGTAAAGAAATATTTTCCATTTACTTGAACAGAGTTTTCATGCTGAAGGTTTATGGGAAGATAAAAAGATATGATGGACAGGGAAATAAAGCATTGATTGCCTGGCTATTAACATAACTGGGGAAACCAGGGCCATAAGCTTGAGGTTAGAGATGTTTGGGTGAATTACGCCTGTCAGATGAGACAGGAGATCTGGAATCAGATCCAGAATCCAAGGTTAGTAAATTAGACAAGGCCATAGGAAGGGGAACCAAACCTGTCAAGGCCAGTAAGGTGCAATAAGGATGACTTTGCTCTTCAACCTGGCAGCTTTCTGCAGAAATTTTGGAATTAATGGAATTAGCAGGTAGGCATAAAGCAAACCAGGGGGGCCAATCATGAAGTAGTGCATTGATCGGTGATTCCCTCCATGGGGGGATTAGGGCAAAGTAGCTGCTGCATTGGTGTTTAAGGGAGAAGCCAAAAGATCACAGCAAGGCTGGTCCCATTGTCCAAAGAGCATTTGAGTCACTTTCTTGTAGAGAGACCACTTGTCAGGTAGAAGAATGTACCTGCTCAGTTTGTGTACTTTCACTCTGGATTTCCCCAGAATGTGCGTTGCTGTCAGAAAGTGGTTGGATAAGATCGCCCATTGCCACACTCTGACTGCTTCTTGACACAAGGGGTATGTTTTGGTCTCTCTTTGTCGATGTACCAAAATACTGATATATTGTCTGTTTGAATAGCAATTGTCCCTGGAGGGCGAGCATTTTGGAGGGCCTGCAATGCTAACAGCACTGCTCTTATCTCTAGGACATTTATATGCAAGTTGGCCTCTTTGGGGGACCAAGTGACTTGGACTGATTTCCCCAGAAAATGCCCCCCACTCCAACTGGGAAATGTCTGTGGTCACTATGGCCTGGAGCTGAGGGAGAATGAATGGACGGCCTTGTATAACCTGATATGATTGAGTCCACCACCTGAGATATCTCTTGCATGCCTGAGTGATTCTTATTTGTACTGACATGCGTTGCTGAAGAATAGGCCACTGTGTTGCTAACATCCATTGAAGAATCCTCATGTGGAATCTGGCTAAAGGTACTAAGTTTATTGCCACTGATATTGATCCTAGAGCCTGAAGGACCAAGTGGGCTGAGATCTTGGTACTGCAAATTATTTTTCTTACCTGTAATCTGAAAGTCTGTAATCTTAAGAGAGGAAGAGATGCTATCACCGATTTCATGCTGAAAACTGCACCTATGCATTCTAAATTTTGAGTTGGTTGTAAGTGAGACTTGTCATAAATGATGGTTATCCCCCAAATCAGAGCAAATCTGGAGTGACCTGATTTCTTGCCCTTATTAACAGATGCCTGGTTGGATGGTAATGAGCCAGTTGTCTATGTATGGAAACATCTGGAATCCCTGAAGTCTCAAGTGAGCAGCTACTACTGCTATGCATTTGATAAACACCCTGGGGGCTGTGGTGAGGCCAAAGGGAACAGCTCTAAACTGGTAGTGACTGGCTCCCAGCCTGAAGCGTAAATACTTTCTGGATTGTCTGTTCATGTTCTTTATGTGATAGTATGCATCCTGAAAGTCTGTTGAACAAATTAAGTCGTCCTCAGTCCGAATTTTTCTATGGCACTAAAAAGAATCTTAAATAAGTTCCAGATTCTATCTAGTCTGGCGGGTACTCTTGGATGACTCTTTTTTTCTAGCAGCCTTTGTATTTGAATTGGTGCTTCTTTCATCTGATTGGGTGGAAAATCAGGAATTTTTCGTAGAGTTGGAGGTGGAAGGGAAAAGGGTATTATATAACCTCTGGAAATAATCCTGTACACCCAGGTATCTTTTGTTATGTCTAGCCAGGCTCTCTGGTGCAGGAATAGTTGACCTCTGATTACCTCCAGTGCTGGACAATCGTACATCCTTTCAGGATCGCTGGTAGGGTCTGTCAGAGCAAGAATCCCTGGACCCCTGATTTTACAAAGCCTCTTCCACTGTGGGTGCATTGTCATCCATTACAGTTCCCCTGTTTTCCTCTAGGGGAACTTTCTTCATCTGTGTCCTGGAAAGGACCCTGGGACTTACTGAACCGCATCTTCCAACCATCTTGTTGATTCCTCGAAAAAGAACTTTGAGGGGTCAAAAAATGTCCACCCACTGCAGACTGGATCTTTCCATCCTTCTCACACCTGGATAACGTGTCCTTCATTTTGGGGTCAAACAAGGAAGTGCTGTCAAAGGGAACATTGACAAACAAGGATTTGAAGGGCTCCACAAAATCATATAAGTGCATCCAGGCATGCCTTCTGATGGAAATGCCTGATCCTGCTGCCCTAGAGGTGCCTTCGGCTGCATACAAAATAAGCATCATGGTTGAATTCGAGATAAACTGAAGGATAGCCAGAGAAGCCACAGATGATTGGGCCTCTTCAGAAATGCTTTCTGAAAGGAAAGTTGAGAGTTCCTTGATCAAATCCCTTTGCAGCCTAGTAAAATGTGCCAAATAGTTCAGCTACATAAAGACAAAGGTTGCTGAAGTGTAAACATGCTTCCCAAACCTTTCCTATTTGGCAAGTTCCTTCTTGGTGGCCACTGCCATGACCATGGCATCCACTGGCACCTGTTTAGCCCAAGATTCCTCCCTGGTAGGTGGAGCTAGAATCCTGTCCGGCCTTCTGGGTACTGGTTCAACTGTGTCAGGCTCTTTCCATGCCCACCAAGAGACCAAATCAATGAGCTTGTTGGCAGACGGAGTAACCCAGGAGATAGATGGGCCAGCTCCAAATGCCTCCAGAAATACTGACTCCTCAGGTGAAGGTTTGCTGGAAGTCCAACCACCTCTATGTTTCAGGATCTCAAGGATGTCTCTGAATGAGACGTCATCTGGAGGTGATCGTGAGGACTCTTCACCTTTATTGAAGTCTGTATCCTCAGTGACTGACTCTTGTGGAGAGTCTAAATGCCTCCTCTTACACTTTCTTTTCCTAGAGGCCTCCTCAATGGGGTGTTCTGGTGAGGTGTCGAAAGAAACTCTGATACCCTGCTGGGTAGTCAGGAGCTCTTGGGCTGGCTGCCTCTGTGGCACTGAATGATGAGACTGTAAGTGTACAGACATCTGGGAAGTGGACTGGAAACCCAATGAGGTTGGATCCCTCAGTTCTGTCAAAGCAGAGAAAACCCTCTTCACTACCTCAAAAGCCAACCACCCCAAAGAACGAGAAGACCAGGCTTCTGGACCATTGTCTCCTCCCACTCCGAAAGCAATCTCCCTGAGGAGGAAGTCGAAGCCGAGCTATCCGGTGCAGAAGCACCAAGGCACAGAGACAGTTCTGAAACCTTCAGAGTCGACTCCAACATCTCAGATCTGACATCAAAACTGCAGTTCTGAGAGTCCTCCAGATCAGAAAAAGTCAGAGCCATAGCACTCAGAGTCAACTTCAGATCTCACAATAAAATCATCCTTGGATCCGAGACATATGGACACAGAAGATGTGGATCCAGGGACTCTGATACAAACAAGGTAATTAGAAAAGGACTGTGAGATGGTGGCGTGGTCGATGGATGGGCTTCCTGACCCGAACCGGTAGGAGCCGATAGCACACACATCTGGACCCACACTGATGGAAACTTCCTCATCATCCAATCATCATTTTCTTTGGTCAAACTCCTAGATGAATGAGACAATGCCAGGGAAGGAGATTTTGTATGACACCTCTCTAGAAATGGAGAAGGCAGTCAAGAAGGTACAGAATCAATTGATGTGGAGTATCAGGTCCTAGGCAAAGGTATAGGATCCTCAGTAGTCAGATCTGACAGTTTCTTAGTCAGATCCGAGGATGTAGAATCCTACGACCGCTTTCTCTTTGGAACCAAGGGGAAGAGGTGTGAGAACTCCTCAAATCTGACTTGGTCCTCTTCCTAGAAGGTTTGGAAGATGGAGCCAAGGAAGTAGAAGGAGCAGGAGATTTTGACTCTTTGTACATCAGACTGGAAGATTGAGCCTCTGCAATAGCCTCTCAGAAGGAAGAAGGCAACATACCTTTCAAGATTAATTTATCTGTCCACCGATGCAAGTGGATTAAAGTTATGGAGGATGCTACAGTCTTCCTGAAGGTGTTGTGGGCCTAGTCAATAGACTCAGAGACTGGGTGTCTGAAATGGGCAACTTGTGCCAACACTTCAACGCTTTTCTTAAAACCAGAAAGGCCCTTCTTTGCTATTCCTAACAAAAGAAAAACAGATGAAGTTTTTTTTTATATACAGGAAATAGAAAGGAAGATAGCAAGTACCAACAATAGTAATAAAGGGTACACTATCATGTAGAGGAAAAAAAGGGAGAAAAGTGTACCAGTGATGCTAATAATATAAATAATAACAGTATAAGGATAAGGGTATGACAGAAAAAGACAGAGTATAAGGAAAAAAATATAAATTATTTGAAGAATTCAACGACAAAGCTCAGGAGCTATGGCAACCATGTCTTTTGTGAAAAGTTGCAAACAAGATCTGGGGTATGTTAGGGGTTGGTACATTGTGGGTAAGGGAGAAGCTCAAGAACTTTTTAGTTACCACATGCTTTAGTAATGGCTAAATCAGATTCGAGGATTGGATCCGAACCCAACAGTTGAGGATAGAATGAAAATTGACAACATCAGATCTGTTGTTGATTTGCCAGCTTTGTGGAGTGGTATTTTATAGGATTTTTTTTTCAGATGGATGGGACATATCTTTAGGATATGGCTCTGTTTATCAGTATGGATACAAGGAAAGCCATGCCATCAGCTGCTATTTTTAGATATTCTGTTTGAAGTTGGTTGACAGCCAAAAAGGCTGATTTTACTTTCAGTAGAAGTTTTCTTATAGTAGAAGTGAAGACTGCGAGGAAGGAGAGTAAATATGACAGGTTAGGACAAGATCGGGGATTGGGGGGAGAGATTAATTGCTTTTATTATTAATAAAAGATAGTACTTTCTGTATAAAGTAAGATTTGAATTAATATGATGTTAAGTGATGTTAGAAGTAGAAGCAGAGTATGTGGTGGTTTGATGGTTGTATTAGTTTGTTTAACTATGACAAAAAAGTCTTAAAGATTTTTTTGGCGTTTATATTGGAGGTTGGTATAATTGCTTTTTAGCCATCTAAATACTCCATTTTTGAGATTTTTGTGATGCCTAAATGAATCAAATATATTTTGTGTACTGCTTTCATGGCAGTCTTTCCAGGCTTTGTCTCACTGAAGCACGGGTTTTTTAGTTTCTTTAGTTAGCCATGATGCAGAATGTGATTTAACTGTTTTTGCTCGTACATGGCTTATACTCTTAAGAATATTTACAAAGGTTTCATTAAAAGTATGAGGCAGCAGTGTCAACTGTTACAGATTTAAATATGTGCCAGATATACTGGGTAAGAGTACTGATAAAGGTCTTTGTTAAATGTTGTTATATTACATATTTGGTTATAAATTATGCTTTTGGATTGGGTGCCTTAGTTTGTGAATGCATAACTGAGAAGTCGACCACTTATTGTGTCTGGCAGACATACAAATGTTTGACTTGTGTTTGGTTTGTTGATAAGAATCCAATATAAAGTTGAATATCAGTTAGCCTTTTTAACGATTCTAGTGGTGGAAGTGATTAGCTGTTTAAAACCATGTAAGTTAATCACTTCTGAGGGAGTGTTTTTGCTGAACAGCAGACATTCTATTTTGAGGTTATCTAATTCATAGGTTCATAGATGAATACTAGGCTTAATGCCCTTCCAGGCCATTTTAAGCCTAGCCGATTATCCCATCAGTTAAAATTACCCATACCTAGTTTCAGGGTCTATATTCATATACTGCTTCTAGGATAGTGGATAGTTCTGGGTGAGATAGTGATTATTTCTAGGGAATATCACTGAGTGTTTGTAAGAAGAACATAGAGGTGCTGACTCTGTCCATAAGTAGTACAGGGGTCAGTCCTGGGGTAAATATTCTCATTCCCATCTATAGATCCAGGTTACGTTTGAATAGGGACAATAATTAACTTTGTTTTACATGGAAAAGTAATCTGTTCCAGAGCACTGGTAACCTCTAAGAGCTGTACCTGTTCCTCCAAACCATTCTGTTTATGTTACAGAAGTTTATGTCCCTGGAACAAGTATTTTTGATACCAACTGACTTGTGGATATTCAGTAGGTCCATCAGTACAGGGTCAAAGGAAGCCTTATACGACAGACACAGATCCCCTCTCAGCAATCTGTAGGGTACCAGATACAGTGACAGTGCTTTGAGGCAGTCTGTGTGGGACTTATTGGGACTTATTTTAAAGCCCTGCATTCTCCTTATGAGGAACTTGTGTGGACATTTCAGTTGTTGCATATGCCTGGCCAAATACATGCCAAAGGGGGCATGGTGCTCAGTGATAGGCCTGATGAGAGCAGAGTAAAGGGGAATGGGGGCAATGGCATCCCTGGACTTGAAGGTTATCACTTTGCTTATAAGCTGTGCAATATAGAAGGACTTTCCTACCACTGTGGATACATGTTGATCAAATGTAAGGTTACTGTCCACATAGGTTCCCAAATCCCAAACTACATGGTCAAATCTTAGGGGCATACTGTCAATGTGGTAATTTCCCAGAGTAATGAGTTTCCCAAAGGATGCAATAATTTACTTTTTGGTATTTAGTTTTAGTCCATGGCTCTGGCACCAGTTATTAATTTAGGACAAGCCTTCCTGTAGAATGGCTGAATCATATGGGGATTCACTGACTGCTTCTAATTTCAGTAATCTGTAAACTTAGTCATCCAGAGACCCTTTGTATTTGCCTTCACTTTAGAGAAATAGATGTCCAGTACAGTGACTTGTGGGACTCCACTGGTGATTGGTGTTTTTGTACAGGATATTTCCTCTATCCTAACCTCTTGAGTCCTCTCTGTGAGCCAATTTTCAGTTCAGTGTGTGATGCAGGGGTTTATTCCCAGTTGGGTAAGTTTCACACCTATGCCTGAGTCGGGTGCTGTTTCAAAAGTTTTGGCCAGATCTAGACAGATGGTATGCACTGTATAATAGTTTTTCATTGAATATGTTTAGATATCCAGAACAGGATATCTTCTGGTGTTGAAATTTTGTTACCTGGTAGAATATATATAACTGAGATGCACTTTCTGTTGCTGATTTTGAGTAGTGATACGGGGAGTTCTGTACTGTTAAGTTTTGGGATCTGCAGGAAGAGGAATGTACTTCTAACCAACTTTTGTAGGTAATGGCCAAACTATACTCACATTTGTTTTTCCTGCCGAACCTGAGTATATTAAATCCAGGGGGGATGACTTCATTATCTAATATAATTTTCTTTAACACAGTTTCAGTAATAAACAGTATACCAGGAGAGCAAGTAACTGCATATGCATTAATGTCTTGAGTTTTGTTACACATACTTGTAACATTTATGTCATTTATGTTTAGCAAACAAAAGTTGTATACCTAACATAATGATAGATTTGTGTTGTCTGCTTTCATCCTTCCTTAACAGATGGGTCATAGGATCTGACCATGGATCTGACTTTGGACACTCAAGATACTGGATCCCAAGCTCATGCTCGTCCCCTTACTCATAACCTCCTGCAAACCAAACATTACCTCAGAACGAGTTCACCTGAGGGAAAAAAAATTGCATCTTGTAATAAACAGGAATAACAACACTGCTATAAATGATTATCCAAAAGATTACCAGCCAGATTCAATAAAGCCTTCATGGTACACCATGTACATGTCATAGCACACCATGTTGGATCCAGTAAGCAGTGTGCACTGCCACACAAACAAGGTAAACACCGTGACATGCTAATTACAGCATACGCAGCTGAATTGTATCCTAATCAAGTAATCAAAGATGAAGGAGCTATTCAACAAGCTATAAAGCAACCGTGTAGACTTAGTACTGGTTTTCCCTGTGAATTCCAAACCCTATTGGTATACAGCCACGGAAACTAGGCTACACAGAAAGAATGTTAGGGGCTGCTGTTACTTTAATTCATTTGTATGTGCAACAGGCTGAAGTCTATGCTGCTGTTGCTGTTGCTGATAGACCAAGGATAAGAAGGAGAAGAGTTTTCAGACCTCATTTAACTTATAACCTACATGATGTGGAACTTGTAAAGCACTACAGGGTGGATACAGAAACACTACAGGAACACTGCAACCTCTGTCATCCTCAACACAGAGCCATAGCAAACCAAAAGGAACCCATTCCAGTGGAGACAAAGGTGTGGAGACAAAGGTATGTGTAGCATTTAGAAACTTAGCTACAGGTACCTTTCAGAGGCCAACAGTGGACATGCTGGGGGTGTCAAAGACATCAGCATTCAGGATCCTCCATCACTTCCTGAATACTATGCTCCAACATGCCTATGACCACATATATTTTCCCTGTACTCCTGAGGATAGGGCCAGAAATATGCAGGAGTTCTACAGTGCAGCACATTACCCTGAATTACTAGATGCCAAAGATTGCACACATATAGACATTAAGGCACCACCTGGGGAACAGGGTTGGCTCTACATAAATAGAAAGTGCTTCCACTATATTAACTGCCAAGTCATGTGTAATGCCAAGGAAATCATCTTGACCATGTGTGCTGGCAACCCTGGCAGTTACCACGACTCACATATCTGGCACACCTCCCAACTGTATCAGATGTTCGCTAGGGGGGATAACCCACAGGATCATTTACTGGGGGATGCAAGTTATGCTGTGGAACCATGGCTGATGACACCCATCAGAAATGCACACACATACTCACTGAAGAATGCTATAATGAGGCATATGCTCAAACCAGAAATATCATAAAGCATGTGTTTGGGCTGTTGAAGTCACAGTTCCAGTGCCTAAATACATCTGGTGGTGCATATATTTGGGCTGCTGAAGTCACAGTTCCAGTGCCTGGATACATCTGGGGGAGCCCTGCAGTACAATCCATGGGCATGTACTGAAATATTCACAGTACGTGCCATGCTACACAACATCATCCTGAGAAAACAGCTTCAGCAGGATCAACAAGAAGAAGCAGCACATATCCCATCACCAATTCCAAGGTCATCATAGCCACATGCAGATGAGGTGTTGAGTCAGAGGAGGAACCACCAGCTGCTGTGGGTGGAGGCAGATGTAGGCATACCCAATATGTCCTTGCATTGGCTAAGAGACAATGCATAGCACACTCCCTTACCACCTAAGGGCCTAAACCTTTACCTACCCATGTATTGGCTGTGTACTGCTTGCATCAGACAAAGTCATCCCTGAACTAAAACTGTTGCAAGTGTTGCATTTACAAGGTAAGTATTGAACCTATTGTGTAATAATATGAATGAGTGGCATATCCTTGCATTTCATTACTTGGTAATGTAAGCAAGTAAAAGGTTGGAGATTTGTACAGAAATGAGCAGAGATTTATTTGATGTATATGTGATCATTATTAAGTAGTAAGTGTCAGGCATCAAAGATTCAGTCATACCTCTCAAAAGTACTGATGATCACTACATGCCCACAGTTTAGCACCATATGTCTGTACTGGAAAATCATTAAAGAGAGACATTAGAAAGTAATGATACATATTGCAGTTTCAGACTTTACAACCCTCATGCAATCATTCACAATAAAGATGGGAAATGCTGATGCTATCATCTGTCTAACTTGCTAAGGCCAATATAAGTCAAAGGTAGAACTACAATTTCAACATCACAAATGCAGCTATATTAAGCACTAAGTCAGCTTATGTATCCCTGAATCCAAAAGATACAAAACAGGGATATGGCACAGTTATCTTCACTTGCACAGGGTGTTTTGTGTGTGTGTGTGTGTGGGGGGGGGGGGGGGGGGGCAGGAAGCCTATGCTGACATAAAAGGGCAGTGAATGTAAGTGCATAAGAAAGAGAAGCAGGCAGACATTTGGATAAACCAACAAATGGCCAGTGAGACAAAATGAGTTTTAAGCTGCATGGCTGAGCCATGTAACTGTTGTGTGCATGTCTGAAGGGGTCCCCAGGTGAAACTGGTGTGTGAATGTCTGCATGAACACAGCCAAGCTCTGTGCTAGCTCTACATCTTGGTATGATCAGACAGGTGTGAGCTGTGCATGGTAGAAGTGGCAGTTCATCATTGTTGTTCCCAACCATGAGAACTGACTCTGCCATGCCCAAGGTCAGATGCACTGCTGCTACCTGAAAATGACTGATGTCTGCTGGACAAACTCCCTTCACAAGGACACCCAGGACCACAACCTTATGAACTACCATGTCTGGTTGTGGACAGCTCACCCACTAATGGAGCAGTGGACGTACTGCCACAATGGGAGCGTGATCGGGCACAGCCACATTGGCTAACAGCAGATGATGTGGCTGACCTATGCCCACAAGGATGCTGTCCCCCTCCCAGCAGATGTTCCATCACAGACACTGCCCGTTCCATCACAGATACCCCTCATTCCAATGCGTCATTCATTTGATTCATTAAATTGGTCACACGGTGGAAGCAGTCAAGCGTGTCAGCCTGTGCCACACCTGCAACCCTAAGCATTTCTCTGGAGCACCTATGGGAAAATGCCTGTGCCTCCATGATGGCCCTAAACATATGTTGAATGGCACAGGAACAGACACCTGGATCAGGTGGAGGAAGGACATCAGGCCTCCTCTGAGCACCCCTAACAACCCTCCTGTATGGCACCTTACCGACACTTTGGTTACAGCCAGAGTCAACAGGCACTGAAGCCGCAGTAACCACACTTCACTGATCAATTGCCTCGCCCTCAACTTGTCCAATATCTGAGGGCTAACTGGAATGGGTAGGTGTACACCTAGTGGCTATGTCAGATGGAACTGCAAGTGATGGCTATATGTCAACCTCAGTGTCAAATTCAATGCCTGCACACCAGACTGTGCTTTTGGCCACCATAATCATCAGAGTCTGCTGACACATTGATGGTGGTAGAAGTCCCACAATTCCACTGTCAGGATCACCTCTGATAAAAAGCAACAAACACAGGAACAATTATTACCTAAACTACTATACTCCAATGTATGCTAACAAAACAACAGTGCTGCCACTATTAGACAGTGCAACAATACACACAACAGTCCTGACAACATCTCACACTAAAATATTTCTTTAAATTGCTCATCAGTACTGACATAAAAGTATTTGTGTTACAATCTTCAGATGAAATTATCCTCTGAAGCCAGATGGTCCTGGAAGAAGTTAAGCAAAAGGTAAGGACAACATAATCACTATTAACAGTAATACAGGGGGTAATACTTTCAACCCTTTATATGTCCATTAACCATATTTTCTACAAGAACTTGGATGACAACTTTGACCTAGGTTAATCAAGCAGAATTTGTTAAGTGTAGCAATCTTCAATCCCCCCCAAACAAATGCTTGTGACACAGAAGCAACGTATTGATTTCAGTTGTCTTACTATACAACAGTATTAAGCAACTGAGATACTAAAACCTACATGGAAGCTCTTCCTGGGATATGCTTGCTATCTCTGAACTGTCACACCAGTGTTGAGAACATGCTGTTCTGCATCTTCCTGGGAGTTGTCTGGATCCTTGATAGTGGACAGGAACTCTTTATTTGGTGTTAGTGGTGGCACTATAGCAGGCCCCCTGGTACACATCCGATCACAGCCTACTGCAGCTGGTGTCCTCCATGCAGATATGATAATGTCAGTGGCCTTATAGTGCACCTGCTCATATGTCTTGCCATGGCCACCCATAACATTAACATCGTCCACAGTCTGCCAACAAATCTGTATTCTGTGTGACATATCTCCCTGTCCCCTTTCAAGCATGAAGGCACCATGTTGCCTAAAAACACTGACAATTACTTGATTTTCAGCATCAGTGAAGGGTGGTCTTCAAAGATTGAGATGCCTGGGTGTCATAGTCCTAAGTGTCCTAAAAGACAACATAAGGTAATACACATAAGTGTCACATAACTACAAAATAACTGTTCCCAGATAAAACAGGGAAGGTAGCATCTCAGTATTATCCTCTGGAGAAACATAAAACAGTCTAGAGATTTCAAATATGAATAAGGTGGATGAAACAAGGAGAGTAACAATAGCAAAATATCCTTGTTTGTGCCATAGCAGAAATGAAGCTTTGACCCTCCCCCAAAAAACAGGCAAATGACACATTTTGCTAACAAACCATTTTTGAAATGGTAAAAGTGCTATCTAATGAATCGTCCCTGAAACATTTCTACACATTTATCACAGAACATTCTATTTTAAGGCATTGCCAGTCATGTATACCTGTGAAATGCCTTGACAAACATGCCAGTGGCATCAGTACACTTCCAACTAATACATACAGATAAAAGTGTAAAAGTCTTTGCTTCAGATTTTTCTTAATTACATTCCAATATATGCAGAATGTAACAGACAAAATGCAAGCATACCTTCTCAAGTTCAATAATCCTCTGTGCAGATATATTCCAAAGTAATAGCCTCTGTTCAGTGTTCTCCGCATAAACATGTCTCCTCATCTTCAGTTTTCCTAGCTACATGGTTGCCTTTTTATATAGTGTAGATTCACGTCTGTTAGCACAGTGAAGATGCAAATGAGGTGTGAATTGATTAGAATTGCTGAATCCTAAATATGTGGCTCCATGTAGAAGATATAAACATAGTGCAGGCACTCCCTTGGTATTTGTTTTGAATGGATTGCAACTGTGAATGATTACTGGTTGGGAGAAGGAAAACATAACAGCACTGCAGGCTGCCCCACATCCAGTGAATGTGTCAGATGAGACTTACAAAGTGTTAGATGTAAGGTTGAAAATGTAAGTAAGCAGCACACAATGCACAGGTTATGTTCATTAACATCCAACCTCCCCGTCATTTGTTGGCAACTACATATGATATTTCCATTTAATATCATCACACATTTTAATGCCGGTGACATAGAATGGCTTACAAACTACATGTCTCAGATTACTGGTCAGATAAGAGAAGAATGACCAACAAACACAGAGAGATAAGACAGAGCTGAATGTTTTGCAAGCAATAATCATAACTGGTTGTGTGATCACTTAGTGCATTACATCCAAAAATAATAGATGCACAAATAAAAGTTGTATGGTTTCATATTACTGTAGATGATGTTGCAGATGGTTGTTCATAGGTTCATAGGATGATACTAGGCTATTGGCCCGGAAGCCCTTATAAGCCTAGCCAAGAATTTTGCCCATGTTCCCTCAAAGTCAGAAACTGTTTCCCCTGTCCAGATAGGGTTATAGGATTATACTAGGCTATTGGTCTGGATTGTATGTATGTACGCAGAATGATTTAAGTTTCTTGCTGCAAAGCTGTTTGTGTGGCAAAGAAAGACAGGCACCCTTCCTGTGCTCTGAAGTTTCATTGGAGTGAGAGTTCAAATCCAGATCTATGTAGTTATATCTCATGTGAATCAACATTTTCTAGTGTGTACGTCATAGATTGATTTTCCTCATTTCAACTATTTGAACCTTTTTTCTTTTTTTTTCTTTTCTTTGTTTTTTTTTAAATTTTCTTTGGGGGAGCAGTGTTTGCAAGATGCAGCGCTTAGAGCAATTATGGAAATGGAAAAATAAATTTTAGGTTTGACTGTGCTTATCTCATTTGCATGAAGTGTGCACAAGCTAAAAACTGGACCACCAAGGAAGCAGACGGAGTACCTGCAGACAGGTCCCAGACAGCCAAAAATAGAAACCAGATACATTCAATTCTGCTGGGCACAGCGCAAACCTACTAAGTGGCACTGGGTGGCAATTAACACAGAGACCTTAAGAATGATTAGTACATTAGGGAATGTCATGTACTTAGCCCTGTGGCAGCAGGTATAAGTGTAGGGCTGGAGTACAGGTGGTCCTTGGTTCAAGTACAGGATGTGCATTTTTTTTTTACTGTTGTGACAGTGCAGTTTATAGCAATGAACTGATAAAAAGCCAAGTGTTATTTCAACATTCTTGAGCCAGTAGGTGTAAGTGTAGGACTACCATACACATGGTATTGAGTTCTAATACAGAATATTCCATACACTTTTAATGTTGTTACACTTCCCATTATATTCACTCTTACCTTTAACACTTTAGATAGTGGAGCTGATATAAATTATATGTGAGGGATGACACACCAGTATTGTGTTTTCAAATGTATGACTGAGGGTATACTATGTACTGTATTTCTGTAAATATAATTCTGCTACCTGAACTTGCATGGGCTTCTCAATTGCCTAAGATCCACACACAACTGGATCTATATCCAATAACCTTGTCAGGTCACATACACACATACATGTGTAACAGCTCATGCTGTCACCTCATTTATGTATGATTCCTGACTATGTCTGAGCAGCACTACTTCTGTGGCAAAGTGGAAAATTAATGCTATGGAAGATAATGTTTTGTCCCTTATGCCTAGGTTTGAATCCCACAGTGTAAAACTCAAATTCTCACTGTATAAAAGTAAAAACACATGTGTCAGGTCATTACATTTATGCCCCCAGTGCGTATCTGCAAACCTACCACACCTAATAGTTACCTTCTAATTTCCAATATATATTTCCAGGCTACATCAGTAGACACCCCTCAAATTAAGTCCAAGTGTCAGCCTAACCTTCCAATTGCAATTATTTCATTCCTCACTGCATGACACTACTGCTCTTTGCTTACCATAATGAAAACACATTACTCAGGTTTGCACACTATCAGTAAATGCAATAACTGGAATTGGTGGGAAAGCATCAGTCTCCATTGCTGTAGTTCTGCTGATAGACATGACTGGAATTAGTGGGGAAGTTTCCAGG
The DNA here is from genome assembly GCF_019279795.1 of Protopterus annectens. Lineage (NCBI taxonomy): Eukaryota > Metazoa > Chordata > Ceratodontiformes > Protopteridae > Protopterus > Protopterus annectens. The sequence goes on from NC_056745.1 coordinate 1,253,363,159, forward strand.
TTCAGGGCACAGATGTAGGGTGCCCAGGATAAAACAACACAGACAAAGGCTCCTGCAGGGGGACTATTCTGGCTCTCAGTACAAGTTTGAGGTGTTGAGTAGTTTGGCCTAAGCTGTTCCAGAGCCACTGGTATCCCACTCACTGAAGAGCAATCTAGGCATCATTTTAATGACCTTTAGAGGAGAAAAGGGGATACTCTCAATTGTTGGTTGGAGGAATTTGAGATTGAGGACATCCCACAGCTGTGTTACTATAACATAAAGAGAGTACTTGTAAGACTTAGAAAGTTTAATATAGACAAGAATGGTATGCTTACTACTCTTCTTTTCTTTTCTGTTCTTTCCCCAGCTGCCACTGAGCATGAGTACAATGTTCTTGCCCATGTTGCTCGATTAGAGAGACTGAGGGAAGCAAGTGATATGTATGCAACAGAACAGAAGTGTTATTATACCATTAAAAGTTAAAGATAGCTTTTTTGGTATTTTATAGAGTTATGTCAAGTTGAGCATGCATATCCCAACTGTAAAAACAAGTATGCATGCATTAGTCTGTATTACAAACCAATTGCAAGAGTCCAATATTAGACTGTAGTCAGAGGTTGTGGGTTCAAATACCACAATTCACAACTATACAATACTGTTATTTCTTCAATAATATTTACATTAAATTAAAATCTCTATACCAGTGGCACAGAAGCCCTGCTGTAAACTGTAATGTGTATAACTGGAACATGCATGTATACAATATATGCACATTTCAAGGATTACTTTCAGCAATCTGTAGTATAGTGTATATCTGTTAGAAGATATATTTAAATGTAATACTTAAGATAAAAGAGTTGTATAATTGTATTAATGCATTGTATGTCACATATGATGGTATTAATTTTATTTTTTTCTCTCACCCCAACCCATATCCCTCTTTTTTTTTTGTTTTGCTATCATCTGTTGTCAAAATGTCTCCATGTCATTCATGTGTACCACATCACTAAGTGTTCCACAGCACAGTGAGGTAGGCCAGCCCCAGTGGATTAGCCTGACCCTACTCCACTGGCTCCAGCACTGATGCCTAGCATATTTGGATGCCAACCTGGCAGCACTGCCTTTGCTGCCCTGCACCACCTGCTCCCTTAAGTAGTCCTGCCCTGGAGGCTGGTGCAGTGGTACTCTCCTGGAGCAGTGGTGGAGGTTGTGATTTCCTCACCCACACTGAGTTGCCAGGGATGGTGAGTAAGGTTCTGCACCGCACCATTGGTGCACATCTATGCTGGATGGAAAGGCTCCTCTCCCTCATGTTCCATAAGAGGAGGAGAAGGAGATGTCAAGCACACCAGCCACCGGCGGAGTAAAGTGACAGTGATGACAGTTCAGCGAATGAAGACTTCCTTTGCACTGTCTCCAAGCTTGATGGGCATGGACCAGGGTTGTCCTTTCCCTCACTCCAGTCATGGTGTCCCCCAACCATTTGTGTCCATCACCATTCCTGTCCCTTGTCTTGTTTGTCTTGTATGTATGAAATTGCTTCCTCACCTACCCAACTTACCTGACCCCAGTATACCTACTGTATTTCCCTTCCCCAACATTGCTCTTACTGGAATCTAAAAAAAAATATTGGCACCTGCCCCCCCCCCCCCAAATAAATGTCCCATACATAGCTCTCCATTTTGCACGGGTCTTCTTGGTACACTAGATTTAGATTTGTAAGTCTTAATATCTAGTGTTACTTACCCTGTGTATCAGAAGACATATTGTTTCACCTTTATATCTCCTGCTTTTATGTTTTTTAACTCAAGATATATAAATGTATATATATATATATATATATATATATATATATATATATATATATATATATATAAAATGTTTATGTATTTTTTTAATCTCTTTTTGCAATTAATCTAATCCAACAACTGTTGTATTTTGCTCTGTTGCAATCATTTCCTAATGTTTTCTATATGTGCATTTTTTTGTTTGGAGATTTTTTTCTCCATGGGTCTCCACTGAAAATGGGATTTTTTGGCCCATTCAGATATTACCTGGTTAACAAAATAAAATAAAATACAATAAATAGATTTTGTGTAACTGGCTGTACAACATGACTGCATTGTGGTCACCCCTCTTTGTGGAGCTGACAGTCCAAATTCAGTTAATATTCTGCACATATTTTCAGTTTACACTGTTAAAGAAATAAATAGCTATGATTCCTTCCTACCTCCGTCCTGCAAGTTCCTGTATTTTTTTCCCTTTGTTCCTCCGCGTGCTTGCTCCCCATTTCATCACTTTCCTATCTACCCCATTTTCTCCACTTTGATCAAAAAATAGAATCTCATACAATATACATAATTAGCAGAAAAAGCAATAGATCCCTTCACTTATTGGGCTCCATGTTTGTGTGGAGGTGGGCAGCAACAGTGAGCAGTGGCAAAATGCTGCAGTTACCTCTGCACAATGCCACTTAAACCTGCTGTCCTATGCCAACACACAGCAACACATATACTATAAAGAATTCATGCCATTGCATTATCAGTGTTTAAAAGTGTTTAAAAGTATAAGAGATACATCAGGATTTGAACCCAGTATCATTTGGGCTCAAAAAGAAATGTGTCAATCCATTTACACCTGCTGCCACAGAGTCGGCTAAGCAGCAGGTATGTTTCATATACTCAGTAGTAATTCTCAGCTTTTAGCAATGCAGCTCGTATTTGTGCAGTGCTTGGCTATGTACAAACATGAATAGTATTGGAAATGTGCATCTCAAATGTGCAAACACTTTGCAAAACGTCGAGCAAACTCGCTGCTTGCTGAGCGATGGAAAAGTAAATATTAGGTATTACTGCTGTTTACTGTCCATTTCCTGTCTATGACATGAAATTACATGTAGAAACATAACAAACTGAAGGCCCTATCTAACAATATGTCACATATTTACAATACAGACATGTTGCCTCCCATAACCACTGCAACCCTGGTGTCTCAGAATTTTTTTCCACACATATATCACCTACACTACAGAAATTATTATCAAATGTGTGATATGCAATGCACATATATCTAGTAAGATGCAGAACTAACAAAGAAGGCCTCTGGCTAACGAAGTTCACAGATGACTGCAAACTAGGAGCCATAGTCAAGTCCCCAAATGATGTGGACATCCTACAGAAGGGCTTACTGAGACAGATGCTTGGTGTCAGAGCCATGGCCTCAAGCTCAATGCCAAAAAGTGCAGTGTCATCCCCTTTGGTAAAAACTCTGTACCCATGATCTACCACATAGGTAGCAATCTACTTAACACCGAATGCGTGATAAGAGACCTTGGGACCTAGGTGGACAGTAGTCTCTCCTTTGATAGTCACATCGCCACAGTAGTCAGGAAGTCCTTCTATGTGGCACACCTCATCATAAAAGGGTTCTCATCCAGGAAAAAAAGAGGACATTGGTCCCCTCTACTTGTCACTCATTAGACCCATTATAGAGTACAACGCCCCTTTTGGAATGTACCTCACAAGACATCTGCAGCAGCTGGAAAGGCCACAGAAGTACCTCACAGAGGATTACTGGCCTCAAACAAATGGCATACAGTGACCACCTCAAAAAACTCCACCTTTACTCCGTAGCATATCGCCTACTCCGAGGTGATCTCTGCCTAACATATAAAGCTATGTCAAACCCAGAGCTGTTGGGCATGCTACACCTCAAGAAATCCCAATCCCTCTGAGCTACATGCTCTAGGGACCTAAACCTTGTCACCACAATAAACAGGACATGCTGGAGGGATAGATTTCTGTCCCAGAGACTTCCTATACTCCGGAACAAGCTACCCATCTATGTCAAGCAAAGTTCTTCATTAACACTCTTCAAGAAAAATCTTGATGAGTGGATGGGAAAAAGGAAATACACCCCGGGGATCACTTCTGTGTCTCTGCTGGACAGTGGCACAGGAAAATAACTTTCTTGGGTGGCATAAGCTATGGAACCTTGCTGGCTAGGCTTATATAGGCCCTTGGGCTGATAGCCTATTACCTACCTATGAACCAGAACTATTGACCCATACACCTAAAAAGTCTGATCTGCAAGGCTAGGGAAGGAATCAGCATGGACCTTATCCACAGGGACATAGGTGACCTTCAACACACTTGATCTGACCCATTTTGGTTTTGTCATGGGTAGATCTTACTTAGCAAACCTAGTGGACTTCTTTGATACTGACCCCAAAGACCTGGATGAGGGTAACAGGACATACCACATGTGATGAGTTATCCAAGACCTTTGACACTGTCCCCCATTCATGTATCATAGAGAAAATCTCCCATCTTGGAATTAACCCATACATTACTAGATAGATAGCCAACCGTCTCACCAACAGAACACACACTGTCAAAGTTGGGGATTGTACCTCCACCACTAGACCACCTACCAGTGGAATACTACAAGGATCTGTGCTGGGCCCTCAACTGTTTGGAAACTATTTCTCTCAAGCCTAGGCAAAGGTAGATGGCCTGTGGTTTACCAAGCTTGCAGATGACTGTTAACTGCACTCAGTCATATACATATCACAGAAGAGGCTGACACAAATGATTTGTGTCAAACTCATGGCTGAACCTTAAAGCAAACAATGCCCCATTTCCCCTTTGACAATGAAGTACCCCTGCTAATTATGACATATAGAGCACCCCTCTAAGCTCACAAGCAATGCTGCAAGACTTGGGAACACATGCTAAATGCACTTTAAACATCAATTACTATATGTGCATAGTGGTGAGATTCACAGTCTACATTGTGCACCTCATAAATAAGGTCATCACATCCAAGACCAGGGAGGTCATAGCTGTGCTGTACTCTACCCTTATCAGACCACTAATTGAGTACAATGCTCCCTTCTGTCTGCACTTCACCAGACACCTGCAGAAGCTGGAGAAAACACAGAGGCTTGTGACTGGGAGAATCCAGGGCCTCCAAAAGATGACATACATTAAAAGACCTGTCACTGTACTCAGTATCATGCAGGCTGCTGAGAGGTGACCTATGTCTGGCCTACAGTGCGGTCTCAGACCCTGCTGTACTGGAATTGCAGGACATCTGCAAATCAACTGGGACAAGAATAACTTGCTCCAGTGATCTCAACCTAGACTGTGAGATAAATAGAACATGCTGGGGAGACAAATATATCTTCCATTGATTGACACCCCTCTGTAATGGCCTCCCATTGCATGTGAAGCAGTGCTTCTCAATGAACCTATTCAAGGGCAACCTTGACAACTGGCTGGGTGATTGTAAATTCACCCCTGGGGTGGCATCTATTTCCCTCATGGACAGGGCCAGTCAATGCTGCTCACAAAATCACTCTGCTAACAATGACCATCTAACTATGCTCAATAAGGGTACTTGTGTTTTTACACAGCTAGGCTTGTAAATGCCCTAGGGCCAATAGGCTAATAACCTCCTATGAACTTATGAAGCTATGAACCTGTGCAGGCCTCCCAACATCTTCTTTCCAACATGGTCCGCTGATGTTATCCACTATAAATTGACCTGCTGTCTTGTAAAAGTCAGACTTGTGCCATGGTGCTTGCGTAAAATGCTGAGTTCTGTAGTTTGTGTACTTAGGTAGGTAGGGATTATTTTCTTGCTGCAGTCAACTGTGTGTGTGAGTGTGAGTGTGTGTGTGTGTGTGTGTGTGTGTGTGTGTGTGTGTGTGTGTATGTGCGTGTGTGCGTGTGTACTCTTGCTTGACATTACAAAGAGCCTTTTACAACAGCATATGAGACACTGTTATTACCATAGTCTCCTCAACAGACACTGCTGATGTTATCAGCTATAAAGTGTTGTCTGAGATACTCCAAGTCAGACTTGAGCTGTGGTGCATGCCTTAAATACAGACGTCTGTAGTCTATGTACTTAGGTAGGGTTTCTCTTCTCACTGCAGTCAACTGTGTGTGTGTGTGTGTGTGTGTGTGTGTGTGTGTGTGTGTGTTTGTGGTCTTGCTTGACATTATAGAGAGCCTTTTACACCAGCATGTGGGACAATGTTATTAGCATATTCTCCTCAACAGACAATGTTGATGTCATTAGCTATATCGTGGATATGCACTATTCCCACTAGGGCAGGGTCAGAGACTGGCCTGGAGGCCAGTCTGAAATCACCTCGCCCAATACAATATAGATTACAGTGACATGGCTTTCAGTCTATCCACATACATCATGGCATGGTTTGTAGACCCTGTGTTTTCTTGATGAGAAAGGCCTGTGTTCTCTCCATCTGCTGCATGTGTCTGGTGAGGTACATGAAAAATATAGCATTATACTCTGTTAGTGTTCTGATGAGGTTTGAGTACAGTGCTGTCATACAATACTACAATCTGAATATGATAGGGTGACTTATGATTCCTCTACTGAATTCTCAAACTTTCGACCTATTGCCTTACTCTCCCCATTAGCAAAGATTATGGAAAGATGCATACACAAACAATTTCTCAACTATCTTCTACAAAACAGATTACTAGCCAATTGTCAACATGGTTTCAGACCTTCCTATAGCACTACAACTGCCCTCCTCTCTTTCACAGACACCATAAATAACAATAAAAACAACAATCTTTTTTCCTCTGCTCTATTTCTAGATTTGTCAAAAGCTTTTGACATGGTTAACCATAACATACTTCTTGATAAACTAAATCAATATTCTCTTGGCTCACAAGCACTTCAATGGTTTAGGAGCTATCTCCAAAACAGGCAACAAGCAGTGCTATGGGAAAACAACCTTTCTTCCTTACTACCAGTAAACATTGGAGTTCCTCAAGGCTCTATTCTAGGTCCCCTTCTTTTTTCTTTATTTATAAATGACCTACACATGAATACACCTCAAGCCATCTGCATTCAGTATGCTGATGACTCAACTTTAATCTGTTCTGCTAATAATATGTCCTCCCTCCAGTCCCTCACCCAAACAGTCTTCCACAATGTAGAAAAGTGGTTTATGGAACACTCCCTTCTTCTTAATGCCAAAAAAACAAAACTTCTTCTCTTCACTCCTACTCACAAATCTTCCACACCTTTCTTTACCATCTCCTCTAATAATGCTACCTGTATTAACCCAGATATGACCACTCGCCTACTAGGTGTAACTATTGATAACCATCTTAATTTTGATGACCATATTAACAACACCATTAAATCAGTTAACAAAAAAATAGGTACTCTCTACCAAATTAAACCCTTTCTTACCGCAGCAGCTAGAAAGACCATTGCCCAGACCCACCTGCTCTCTACCCTTTTCTATGCCACTGCTATATATACTAACTTATCAAAGAATAACTTGACCAAACTCTCTACCTGTTATAATAGTATATCTAGATTCATTTCAGCTACTCCCTTTAGAACTCACCATTGTCTCAACCTCTTGCAACTTGATTGGTTAGAACTAAGTAACCACTTACTCTATCAGCAACTACTTATCGTTCATAAGTCTCTTCACTACCCAGAAGCTACCCCAAGCCTTACAAAACTTATCTCACCTTATAAGAACCTAGCTACTCTACGCTCTGCTAATAAACTTCTAGTAGCCTCCACTAAATCATACAATAAAGCTGGTGACTCATTATTTGCAAACTCTGTTGGGAAAATCTGGAATCAGCTCCCTCAAGAAATAACTAACCTAAACTCCACACCCCTATTCAAAAAACACATCAAAGAATATCTTAAAACTCAGTGGCTTTGTCCTTGTACTAAACCCGACTGAAATTACTTCTCCCTTTCTCCTACCTTCCCTCACTATCCCCTAACTGTCCCTCTAAATTATATAACTAATTGATGCCAGCTACTTCTTTTATATTACATTTAAAACAATTTGTTTTATCTTCCTTCTGCATGTTTGACCATCTTGTGATATTTTCTTATAAGTTATTATTATGCTAACTTTAGTATGTTGCATTCCGGAAATTTGTATTGTTAACCAGCTGTCTTTGGTTAACTTGCCTTGTGCTTGCTAACTGTTTTTTTGATTGTTACATTCTTACACAAGCCTACCATTGTACTTTTGTAATCTGCTTTGCTTTTTTGCTGTAAATTGTTTTCGTACTTCATGAAATTGGAGCTTTTCTCCCCGGGCCTCTACTGAAAACAGATATATGTCCAGCTAGACTAGCCCGGTCAACAAATGTAAAATAAAAATAAATAAAATAAAAATAAATGATGTGCACAACATAGGCATTCAGTACCAGTGTGGACACTTGGTGGTCGAAGTTCAGACTGCTATCTACATGTGTTCCCAGTGCTTGCATCACTGGGTTTCAGCATAGAAGGACTGTTGTCATTGCTGTAATTAGCATGGAATTCCACCTACTTTTCAGAAGGACAACATAAAGACATATTTCTGCATTTATTTGTAGATCTTGTGGCTTTGTCACCAATCATTTGTCTGTGTTAGCACCTCTTGAGTATGTTATCATCATTGGTGGACTCACCCAATATGCAAGAATCAGCAAATTTAGTAAGCCAAAGGCCATATATTTTAGCCTCAACTGTCAAGAAATAGACTCCAAACATTAAAGGGCCAAGCACAGATCCCTGGGGTGCATCAACAGTGACAGCTCTACTGGTATAGGTTGATTCACCAACTTTTAGAGTATGTGTTCTGTTGGTGAGCCAATTGATTACCAATCCATACCTCTTAACTGTACAGATTTTTGCAGAATGTCCAGATTTTTGCCTCATATATTTGGTCTGTTTCTTATAAAATTGTGGTTTTCTGCCATATCATTGGTAAATCATTGTGGGTTGAACTCAGGAAATAATGACAGACATTTGAGATTCAGACTTTATACCCTTCAGAAAAATCTTGCTAATTCAAAACCTATTATTCTATGAACTTTCTAATTTTGTAAGAGCAGTATTTAAAAATTATTTCTGAGCCTTTGTCCCCCCATTATTTATGACTTTGTCCAGATGTTTGTTCTAAAAGGTTGAGAGGTATGTAACCCATCTAGTGATGTAAGGGTTAGTCCCCAGCTGGGAGAGATTCCCAATGATATCTGTTTGGGGGATTGTGTCAAACCCCTAGGCCAGATCAAGATAGGCAGTATGTACTGTCTTACTTTAATCCAGGCCTATCACACAGAATTAAGGGGCTGTGACATCATCACAGATTGCCTATAGCATGGCTCAGCACATAAACCTTCCTGATACAGTTGAGTACACACCTCAACACACCCTCCACACATGCTATCTTCCCATAGAAGGGTGTACATCAACATGTTTCCATGTGAGTTGGGGGGAGGAGACAGCACCTGATGCATGCATGTACAGAAACATCGTGACTCGCCTCAACTGTGAGGCTGACCAACTTGTCATCATGGACCTTTTCTAAATGGACAGTATTAATATCCCTGCTGTGTGCAACAAACCTGTGTGTGAGCTTTTAATGCTATATTGTGTCTGTTACATCTAATAGATGCCCTCAAAGAGGTCATTGAGGGCATGCATGATGACAGCACTATCATCTTGTGGAATTTGACCAGGCCAAGGCATCTGACAGAAATCCACACTGAAGTATTTAATCAACAGTCAGATGTGGCCATAAACAACTATATCACCAAGTGCGTAGACCAGTGAATCACATATGTGGCATCTCACTATGTTCAAATGTGTGAAGTGACCTATATATCAGGTCCAGTGAGCAGGTCTGTACATCAGGGCTGTTTGCTAGGCCATTCCCTGTCCATTATTTATGTGATGGACATCTCAGGTGACATTGTGTGTCCAAACAGCTGCCTGAAGGACTTCAGATTGTGGGCAATCATTGACTCCAACTGTGATATTAGCATAATACAAACTGTATCAACACATACCAAAGATTGCTGCCACAGCCATGCCAACACAAGAAAACATGGGGGGATTTGTGAAGTCAGGAAAACAAACACACAGCCCAAGTATAATGTGGACATCACACCCTATAATCAGACCAATATGTATGTGACCTGTGTCCTGGGGTAGATTGTAAGTGTAACATCCACCAGCATGTGGTCACAGTGCTGACTGCTCCCTTCTATGTCACACAAGTACTGGGTATGTGAAGGGCATCCATGTCAGAGGCCATAATACCTCTGCAGTTCCCAGGATTCATCACACCAATAACTGAGTACAATGCACCCTTCTTCATGTACCACTCTACACATCTTCCATTGATGGGCAACTGAAGTGTACTAACTTTGGCACAGTGTGCTATCACACAGCTTATTGGCCATACCGAAGTATTCTTCTTATTCTGATGGTGAGGAACACCAATCAAGTTGTTACACCAGATGCATGCATGCTACCTGTTCTGGTGATGCACACACTACATACATAGGTGTTTGACAACATTAATGGCATGGATATCATTCACGACAGTGTGGATTGTGCCACACACATGCACACACACACACACACACATATATATATATATATATATATATATATATATATATATATATATATATATATATGCCATGCACACCAGCCAACTAGCCTGTATTGCTCAATTGCTCATAATGTTGCATACAGGTATAGCAGTGTCACTTCTAACACCTCTCCACCAGAAGTTACAGTGGTGCCAGGACAGTGTGTGTGATTACCCTCACCGAGTGTGTATGTATCATAATAGTTGTACAAGTGTGTTTGTGCAGAATCATCTCTTATCACTCTAAGTCATGTATGTTATGGCAGAGGCATGGGATTACTGGTGATATTATTCTGATATTGTCCATAATTGTGGTTGGTTCTTTTAATGTTGTCCATGAGCTTTTACCTTTGTCCCACTTGCTGGAGACCTCTGCTAAGATTACACTCATATTCAGGCAAACCAGTTTGCAAAGCTTCACAATATGCACCCTACCCCAACTGTATGTCAGATCTCTGATAGATGAAATCTGCATTATTCATGTAAGGATGCTTACCACACACACACACACACACACACACACACACACACACACACACACACACACACACACACACACACACACACATACACACACACACACACATCCTCCCCATTGTAATGTAACCTTGTGTGACTGTCACACAATGCACATTTTCACTGTGTATTCCCTACTGTACCATATAGATATGTGATTGGTGTTGCTGCTACAACCATCTTCCATTGACATGCCCTCATCTGCTGTACAAGTTGTTTCACCTGTTCTCTTTCCCTGTGTTCATTTCTACAAATCATCTGTGTGTCCCTATTCAATACACACACTTTCTGAGAGTGTTTATTTTACATGGCAGTCCATGTACCATTACAGATCACATACAGAGCTTCAGTACAGAATGCTAAGAATGGGATATCACAATACTCTGCACTATAGATACACTGTCTTGTACTGTGTTTGGACCATGTTCTTAGCATTCATACCTCTCTACTGTCCAGATTTTCACAGAATGTCCATATATGTTCCTTATCAAATTTGTGGCTTTCTGCCATATCACTGGGATGATCTCAGGACTGATGTGACTCAATATTACATAGATTTCAGTTTCATATATCAAATCCTTCAGAACATGTATCTTAACACAAACCCCTGGTTATTCTAGCAAAAATGTCAAATATGTCCCTATTTGTGGATCATTGTCTCCCTATTATGCTGGCCTTTGTCCAGATGTCTTGCAGTAAAAGATTGAGAGCTATCTGCGAAGCCTTGGCGATCGTTGTGGCATTCCACCAAAACTGCGGACCATCACTGATTTCAACAAGAGTGCTATCCATGTTCACTTGCACATTTTCCTGGCTGGAAACACTGTTGCCAGCCAAGAAACCTCGCTGAAACGTGGTGCACAGCATGAATATGCATTGCGTGCTGCTGCTTGCTGTGCACCATCGAGCAAACATGTAAACTCCGTGTAGGCTTCTTATTGAATTTCGAGGTATGAATGCTCAGAAACTGATCTGGAGATAAAGTGTGCACTTGAATGATCTTAGAATAGTCCAGTCATGTCAACCAGGATAAAATAACAACACATTCTGTAATAAGGTAGGAGGATATGTGAAAAGGAAGTTGAAGGACAGAAGTAGACAAAACAGATCTATCATTGTGATGTGTTTAACTTTCATATCTGATGTTGTCTCTTCCATCCATTCCTCAATGGATGGGACAAGGTCTCCAGCTAGTGTATACCTTGGGTGGATTCACGGAAGAATATTCTGGAGGAGGGCTGAACCAAATGCTGCCCTATCTCTGGAAAATAAATCCAATTTATAATGGGATATGACAGTATGAACATTAAACCAAGTGGCTGCAGCACAAATGTCATCAGTAGATTACCCAGAAAAGAAGGCTGTAGAGGTTGTTACATACCTAGCAGAATGAGCTTTGACAGGCTTTGTTAAAGGGAGACCTCTTTCTTTGTATACATGAGTTGTGCAAACAGACAACCACATGGATAAGGTGACTTTGGAAACTCCTTGACCCATTTTATTTGCTGAAAAGAACACAGAGTTGATCAGACTTTCTGAATGATTTTGTAGAGTGAATGTAAAACCGAAGCAGCCTATAAACATCCATTAAATGTATCATGTATTTTCCTTTGTTAGGAAATTTTAGGAAGAAAACTAGCAGACAAATGCTTCAATGTAAGTATGATTCAGTAGCTACCTTTGGTAGAAAGGAGTTATTTGTTCAAAGGGAAACTCTGTTCTAATGAAAAATAGTGTACAGAGGTTTACATGTAGGGGCCTGGAGTTCTGATACCCTCTTTGCAGAAGTAACTGCTACCAAAAACAAAGTTTTCCATGTATGGGACTGAAATTCCACCTTTGCTGCCATTTCAAGTGGTGGTTGAGTCAGTGCGTGAAGTGGAATAGTAATGTCCCAAGGTGGAGTCAGAGCTCTAACAGGAGACATGCAAAGAAAGCCTAAGATGATTTGAGAGAAGCAGTGGGTGGCTGATTTTTTTTACAGTGTGGAAGCTGAAAATAGCTGATAACTGAACTTTGATAGTGGAATAGCTAGCACCATTCTGAAAAAAAGACAGCCTGGAAAGTCTAAGACTGCTGAAACTGGTGCTGAAAAGGGATCTAAATTTCTTTCCACAGCTCAAACTGAGAACTTTTTCAATTTGCTTTTATAAATCTACCTACTAGATGGTCTCTGGGAGGAAGTAAGAATATGGATAACTTTGAGAGAAAGCCTGGACTGACTAGGCATAATTGGAAGTGGAGAAACCAAGCAATTAACTTGATGGCTTGAGTGTCTGCAAGAGGCAGGCTGGAGGGGAGAGAAATGAGTTCCATACTGGGATCCAGCACCCAAGGAGGGAGCTTCAAATGAGGCCATAGGTGGGAGAACCAAACTTTTTTAGGCCAAAAAGGGGCATTGAGGGTTACTGTGACCTTCTCTCCAATGCTTTTTGAAGAAATCTTGGGATGAGAGGTTACAGAGGAAAGGTGTAAAGGAGACCATGGGGCAAAGTCTGATTCAGACCATCCGTATGTGACTTCTTCTCCCGGGGGATCACAGCAAAGAACCTGCTGCTTTTGGTGTTTTGGGAAAAAGTAAAAAAAGATTGCAACATGGTTGGTCTCAGGAGTGAAAGATCTGCTCCCCTATCTTCTTTTTGAGAGACCACTCATGAAGCAGGTGACTGGATCTGCTCAAGCTGTCCACTAGAACACTGGACTTCCCCAGAATGCGAGTTCCTAAAAGAAAGCGATTAGAAGATATCCCACATTGTCAGTCTTGCATGGCCTCTTGTAATAATGGATAAGATCAGGTTCCCCTTGCTTGTTTATGTACCAGACTGAAATGGTTTCAGTTTGGATAGATATCAGTCCTTGAGGGAGGGCGTCCTGAAAGGCCTGTACCACTATGAAGACTGCCCTCATCTCTACAATGCTGACATAGAGATTGGCCTCAGAAAAGCATCATGTATCTTGAACTGTCCTTCCCCTGTAGTGCCCCATCCCACCTCAATACTGAAGCATCCATGGTCACAGTTCTTTTGGGCTGGGAAACGACAACTGGGTGGCCTTTCAATGCTGTAGGGGATTCAAGCCACCAGCAGGTATGATTTCTGTAAATGTTTGTAAGTCATACTGGGAAAGACACTGACTGTTGCTGAATAGACCACTGCACTGCTAGGGTCCTCTTTTTTACTCTCATGTGATATGTGGCAAAAAGGATTAAGGTGATGGAGGCTGCTATTGAATCCAGTAAGTGAACTACCATTCTTGACATTGGTTGTTGGGATGAAGGGAAAATTTGAGCATGATTGTGAAGTGTTGATAATTTGCTCCATGGAAGTCTTGCTGTCTGGGGGATTATGTCCAGGTGTGCCCCCAATGAACTCTGTTACTTGTACAGGGCAACATTTTGACTTGTCCAGATTGACTGTGATTCCTAACATAGAACAAATTTGGATCAAGGTGTCTCTTGTTTGGATAAACAGTTTCCTGGTGGGGGTAATAATAAGCCAGTCATCCAGATATGGGAACACTCAGAATGCTTGCAGCCTGAGCTACACTGATACCATCGCAATGTATTTGGTGAACACCTGGGGGGGGGGCTGTGGTGAGGCCAAAAGGCAAGGCTCTAAATTGGAAATGACTGGCTCCTAGCCAGAAGCAGAGATAACTTCTGTATCACCTGTCTATCTTCATATGGTAGTACACATCCTGAAGGTCTATGGAGAGCATCCATTCATTCTCAGAAGTGGAAGAATGGATTGAACTATGACCATCCATAAATCTGATTGCCTGACACATTGACTGACATGGCTGAAGTTCAAGATTGGCCTGAGATCCCTGTTTTTTTTTTTTTTTTGAGGCACCAAAAAGAATCTTGAGTAAGTTCCAGATCATTGTTGGTCTGGTGAGGCTTCTTGGATGACTTGCTTGTTTAGCAGCTTTTGCACTTCCTTGAGTGCTGCATGTCTTTGAGGGTATACAATGTTTGGTAATTGTTTTGAATTTGGGGGAAAAGACAGAAAGGGAATGTAATAGGCTTTGGTTGTTACCCTGTACATCCATCTGTCATTTGTGATAGACATTCAGGCTTTAGGGTGCAGGGAGAGGCTCACCCCGACTGCCTCCAGAGGAAGGCAGCCAGACAACTCTCTCTTCAGGAGAGCTGATACGGCCTCTTGGTGAAGGGAAACCTGAAGCCTTGGTTCTGCGGTCTGCGTAAGCCTCACAGGTAATGTCCACTGTTAGAACCCTCACCTCAAATTGGGAAGAGGGGGTCTGTCTCTAGATGTGTTAGGAGAGAACTTCTGGGATTTCCAGAACCATAGTATCTTTCCCAATTTCTAGTTCATAGAGAAAGACCTCTGAGTGGTAGAAAACTGTATTCCAACTGTAGAAAGGGACTTTCCATTTTGCTCACTCATGTATTCTGTGTCCTTAACTTTGGGCCAAAGAGTGTTGAGCCATTAAATGAGGCATTAATAAAGGGCATCTTAAAGTGCTCCTCAAAGTCACACAAGTGCATCCAGATATGCCTTCTAACAGTAATGCCCATGCTTACTGCTCTAGAAGTGCCCTCAGTAGCATTAGAGATAAGACATATTGAGACATTTGACAATGATTGTAGGGTGGTTAACTGACAGTCCAAGGTTTTCTTGTCCTCTACAGATGTAGACCCAGACAGGTATTTGGAAATTTCCTTGCCTTCTGAAATCTAGTGATATTTTCCAAACATTTCATTGCCCTCAAAGCAAAGGTAGCTGGAGCATATGTCCACTTCCTAAACCTGTCCATTTCCGTAGATTCCCTGTTAAGGTGATGGACAGAAGAGCCTTCCTCTACAAGCTCTTTCTTGGTGGCTGCTACCACCACTTTGGAATCCATTGCAGGCCGCTTGCTGCAATGCTGGTGATCTTTTTGGGAGACCAAGTACTTTTCTGGCCTACGGGGAATTTGTTTAGTCACGTCTGACTTCTTTTAACCCCATTTAGAGATAAGGTCCACCACCTCATCTATGGGCTGATCTAACCAAGATGTAGCCAGGCTGGACCCGAAGGCCTTGAGGAACACTGACTCCTCTTAGGAGGGGGCCTCGGAGGACTATCCATCCTTCTGTCTGAGAAGTTCGAGAATTTCTCTGAACAAGATATCCTAAGGGGGGATCTAGGGGACCCCTTCCCATCATCATAATCTGTGTCCTCTGTGAGAAACTCCTGGGGGGAATCTATGTGCCTCCTTTTACACTTACAGTTCTAAGAAGCTTTCCAGTGAGATGTTCTGGAGAAGTCTTGGAAGAGTCTTGCAAGTTCCTTATGGGAACTGACTCAGGGCTCATTGTTTCTGTCTGTCCTATGTGCATTGAATGAGAGGGATCAAGATCCAGGGGTGTTCTCATGGAAAAGGTGGAGCTGAGCTGTTAGAGTAGTGTGCATGTCCAAATGGGAGAGTGCTCTCTTGACAGCTTTGAATGCCAACACAGAGGGAAATCCGACGACATGAATAGCAGCAGCCAAAGATACCTCACTAGACAAACCCCTAAACTCCCCCCCAGCTCAGATATGAAGCTGATGCCAGCATCAAGTTGTCCGGCACTAAGTCTCCAAATTGAAGGGACAGCCTCAAACTTTTAGACTCGAACCAGTTCCCCCAGATATGGCACCAAAGTTTTGGCTCTGGGATCCTAGGGGTAAGAGATGTTTCTGGAGTAGAGGATAGCCACATTTTCAGGTCTGGGGCAGACAGACTCTGGTTAGCACTCAGATCCATAACTCCCAAGTCTGACAAATAGATTGGGATAGAGCAACTGCTGGATGAGTAGGAAGGACATAGCTCCCGGGTCCAGCAGTGGCTGGAAACAGGAGGAACACTAAATGAATGTAGGTTAGGAGACATTTCCACATCAGCTTTGGAAAGGCTCCTGGTTGACCTAACCAATCGCAGAGAGGAGGCAGTGGAAGGAGGTCTGGCTGAGAGATGGCTAATCCTCTCTTGTAGAAAAGGAGATTGGAGCTGAGGAGAAACTACCTCCAGCAAAAAAGATTAGTTCAGAAAAGAGAATCGAATCCAAAGTTTTGGATGATTTAAGATCCAGAGCTGGGGATGCCAGAGAAGAAGAATGGTCCAGGAAAGGTTTCCTAGACTACTTAGTTTTCTCTTTAGAGGATTTGTCTTCTTTTGATTTGTTTGCAGCCTTTTTTGATGAAGGAGAAGCTCTATTAAACATTTGCTGAGTCTTGGACATTTCTCCCACAGGGGTAGGGAGAACTCCCTTAAGGATTAATTTATTTTTTTCTTTCAGCTAATGCCTGGGTACCAAAGGTAATGCATATATCACACTGTTCATCCAAGTGAGAAGATCCGAGGTAGCAAACACATTTCAAGGGTGCATCCAAGTATGGTATCTTGTGACCATAGGCCACACATTTTTTTTAAAACCAGAAGGTTTATCCTAGACAAGAAAGTCACATAAAGAAAAACATTAATATACACAGTTCAAGTAGAAAAAATATATAGTATGTATATATAAAGCTATAGCTACAGTTTTATTTTTTATTTTTATTTTTTAAGAAAGATAGTTCCAAGGTGCAAGGAAATAGAAACAGGAAAAACTGTAAACAAAGTTTTTTGAGTTTAGAAATCTAGGAATTTAGATATTATAGCTATAAAAGGGAAGGTAGAGTAAAAGTTATAAGATACCAGGGAACAAAATGGAAAATGAGATTAAATCCAAAAAATTCTTACTAAACTTCAAGCACGCCTGAACAAGGAGATCTGTGTCTGTCTTGAACGAGTGGCAAACAAGATGTGCAATAATGTTGGGCTTTGTATGGGGTTATGAGTAAGAAGAGGAGCTTGAGCTTTGGATACAAAGTTTTGAGTGGCCTAAGTCGGATCCTTGGTCAGATCTGAAGACCCACCATTGAGGAATAGACAGAAGAGACATCACATCAAGGGTCTGGATTCGGACATAGAAGAGGAAGTACATCTACAAGCATTTGTAGTTATGTTGGTTAGGTTACTAGGTTGCTGTTTAGTGGAGCTGGCGTTGTGCAAATATCCCTGCTCTGTTTCTGGATAGAATTATTGTCTTCAACAATGTAAACCTATTTACAGTTTAGCTTAGGTTTTACTACAATTTAAGTTGGTAAGAACTTTCACTTGATATATCTGTAGCTGAAGAGGTCAGGGAAAGTAGAATGGTAGAGGCAAGGTGATACGTTGGGGGAGATCTGAGGTGAGTTATGGTGTGGTAAATGTGGGTCATTAGGGATAATATTTATCTGTATGGGAGAGATACAATAGCTAGTGAGGTGGGTCAGTGCAGTTAGTACACAAAGTAGCAATATATTGGTTAGATGACTTGTTGGTAGTGGTGATAATAGGGTTAGATTAACCTTATTTTATATTGTATGGAGGAAGATTAGTGGGATGAATGGAGGAGGGAATTTGCTTCAGATTTTCTTAGAGCTACTGTAAAGCAGAGGGCTCAGAAGGGGTGAATAAAGTGCAGAACAGTATGGAAAAGAGAAAGAGTGTCTGGAATTATAGATAGATTAGATAGACAGAGATAGATAGATAGATAGATAGATAGATAGATAGATAGATAGATAGATAGATAGATAGATAAAGATCCAAGAGCCCTTAGAAAATTATCCTAAGAAAGCCTGTCCTGGACCTGTAAAAGGAATCCAGTATGTATTGCTTTGTAAAAGTATTACACAGGCTTATGTAGTTGCCTCTAGAATACTTCTAGGGTCTACCCCTTTCCAATATGCCAGCTAAGAAAATAAGGCTGTATTAGAATGTACCTTAATCCTGCCTTAATGTATTTTACAATGGTGGGAATAATAAAAAAGATATAGTAAGAAACAACCAACAGGAAATAAAGGCTGTTCTTTTCCAGTCCCATACAAGAAATTCCATGACTGTATAGTTTTACAAAAGGATTCAGTACTAACAAAATAATACCCCAGTTGCAAAAGCTGGCCATATTATATAGAATCTATTCTCCCTGCCATTAATATTTTGAAAGAAATGAGGGAGACTGTTGGCTAGATACAAAATATACTCTAAAAGTAGTAAGGGTATATAGAGGATGTTTTCTGCAGATAACACTGTATGCATGGAAAAGTAAAACGGTGGCTCCACCATTAATGGCTGCAACCAGGATATTTTCTTGCATATGTGGAAGCAATAAATCAGATAATCTACCAAAAAAATGAACAATAAACAGCTAGAATAGCTATTTCAATTGTAGACAGAAATAACTTTCCAGCAAAATGTAGTGATCCTAATTAAGTGTCACTTGAATAACAGGTGACATATGTACCAACAGAAAAACCTCTTTGTGGAACATCTTGAGTAAAGTCTTAAATGAATAGGGGGATCCATGAGTAGACATGGTGAAAAGACTGAGAAATACCCCTTGACAAAAAACACACACAAATGTTTGAGAACTAGAGGTAATGATCCTGAATAGGGCTCTGGTTGTAAGTGTAGCACCAACTAGAAAATCTTCTCTACTGGTTAAACATAAGACTTCCTTGTAAAATGATTTCTTAGCTCCTTTAGTACCTGCTGCATGTCCTCATGAAAAAAGATGCCTAAAAGGTATTAGAATTAAATCATTCAGGCAGTCAGTTGAAGTTGTTTGAGAATGATGTGTATCAAACTCCCCCTTGTCTTGTGTGACTAGATCCACTCTGTGAGGAAACTTGTGGTAACTGCCCCAGTCAGTTCCAAAAGAAGGAGGAAAAAGAAGTTATGTCTTACCATAACGTTCCATCTGTATTGTTGATCCTCATTCAGTCATTACGTATGGGTATCGGTTCCGAGCTCGGAACCGAGCCGGCCATTTTCCAAGCTCGTGTCAGCTTCAAACTCTCAAACTCTCGAGCTAAACTCTTACACACAATTCCCCTCTCCCTATTACCTCAGAATGAGTTTGCAAGTTAAAGAAGGTAGAGGCTACCTCTGATCAAATAACCTAAGAGAACTGGATGGTGAGATCCACTAGAAACCACAGGAGGGGGAAGGAGGGAGGGCCGTAATGACTGAACGAGGTTCAACAATACAGATGGAACGTTATGGTAAGACATAACTTCTTTATCTGTTATTGTTAATCCTCGTTCATTCCTTACGTATGGGACAGAGTCCCCAGCTACCTCTATTCCTGGGAGGCTGTCATGGAAGGACATTCCTCAGCACCATAGAACCGAAAGATGCTCTTCCCTTGGAGGCCAAATCCAATTTGTAATGATTGATGAAGGTATGAGGCGTAGCCCAAGTTGCAGCTGCACAGATGTCATGTAAAGAAGCTCTGGCATGGAAGGCAGCAGAAGTTGCCACCGACCTTGTTGAATGAGCTTTCATGGTAGTAGGCAACGAGATGTTACATTGTGTGTAAATAAAGGTCACACAGTCCTTCAACCATCTAGCTAATGTGACCTTAGCAACGGATGATCCTAATATAGGTCCAGAAAAGGCCAAAAATAACTGGTTAGATTTACAAAAAGGTTTAGTCCTGTTTAGGTAAAAACGGATTTGCCTGTGTATATCAAGGGTATGTAGGCAATACTCTCCTCTGTTTGAATGGTTGGGAAAGAAAACTGGCAATTTGATGGCTTGATTAATGGACATTTCAGAGATAACTTTAGGCAGAAATGATGGATTAGTACTCAGAGACACTCTATCTCTATGAAAAATCAAGTATGGACTCGACACATAAAATTTGAAGTTCAGAAATACGTCTGGCAGAAGTAATAGCAACCAAAAATAAGGTTTTCCATGACAAATACTTGAGGTCGCAAGAAGAGGCTGGTTTAAAAGGTGCCATTGTCAGAGCTTGTAGAACTAATGATAAATCCCATGGTTGAATAGGTTTTCTAAAAGGTGGCTTCAGATGATTCACACCTTTTATGAAGGTCTTGCACAATTTATCGGACATAAGAGAGGAAACTTGGACACCCTCATGAAAATTAGAAATTGCAGCCAAATGAACTCTTATGGCAGAGGCCAATAGACCCGATAGAAACAAGTCGGCCAGATAGTCTAGTATTATCAACACTGGTGCTGAAAAGGGGTCTACTTGTTTATTTTTCAGCCAACAGGTAAATCTTTTCCACTTGCTCACATAAGTAATTCTAGTGGAGGACTTATGAGAAGCAATGGGAATATCACTACTGGTAAAGAAAGATCATTCTGCCTGGCAATCAAGGGAATTGGAGTAGCCAAGCCATTAGCTTCAGGCTGTTCAGGTTCGGATGAATCAGGTTCTGTGGGTGTGAGATCAACTCCAGGATTGGATGGAGGATCCATGGTTGATCAAGTAGGTGAGGCCAAAGGAATGGGAACCAAATCTGTCATGGCCAATATGGTGCTATGAGGATTATCTTGCTCTTCAACCGCTGGGCTTTCTTCAGAAACTGGGGAATGAGAGGAAAGGGCGGAAATGTGTAGAGAAGACCTGAGGGCCAATTGTGGACTAGAGCGTCCCTGGGTGACTGTCCCAGAGGGGGAATCAAGGTGAATTAGTTGCTGCATTTGTAGTTGGCCAGGGATGCAAAGAGGTCGCAGCAAGGACGGCCCCAGCGGTGGAAAATCTCCGCCGCTATCAAGAGATTCAGGGACCACTCGTGAGGTTGCAGAATGCACCTGCTGAGTCTGTCTGCTATCATGTTGGAACTCCCGGGAATGTGCGTTGCTAGAAGAAAACGGTTGGTAGCCATCGCCCATTGCCATATCCTCTTGGCCTCTCAACAAAGGAGGTATGATTTGGTTCCACCTTGCTTGTTGATGTACCAGACCACCGCCATGTTGTCTGATTGAATCTCAATTGTCCCAGATGGCAGCAGGGGATGGAATGCTTGCAACGCCAGAAGCACCACCCTCAGCTCTAGAACATTTATATGCAGATGTGCCTCCGGTTGGGACCAAGTGCCTTGGACTGTCTCTCCCTGACATAGCCCCCCCACCCCATCAGGGAGGCATCTGTGGTCACTGTGGCCTTGGGTTGCTGGGGGGAAAAGGGACAAGACCATTGAGAGAGATTGTGTGTCATCCACCAATTTAAATCCTGTTTGCACCTGTGGGTTACTCAAATCATGGCTGAAAGAGGAGGCTGAAAAGGATACCATTGGGTGAGCAGCAGCTATTGTAGAAGCCTCATGTGAAACCTGGCCAGGGGAACAATGGTGGTGGAGGCTGCCATGGAACCCAACAGCTGTAGAACTGAGTGAGCCGTGGATTTTTCCTTTGAAAGGATTGGAATTAGTTGTTGCATTATCCTTAAAATTCTGTGCTCTGGAATAGCAGCTCTGCAGTTTTTTGTGTCCAAGATAACCCCTATGAATTCTATCAACTGAGATGGGATGAGATTGGACTTCTGCCAGTTTATGGTTATGTCTAGCCTTTGAGCAGTGAGGAGAGAGTATGTCAGACTTCTTCCAGTAGATGTCTGGTGGGGGCGGAAATGAGCCAGTCGTCTAGGTACGGAAACACCTGGAATCCCTGAAGTCGCAAGTGAGCTGTGACAACTGCCATGCACTTTGTGAACACTCTGGGGGCTGTAGAGAGTCCAAAGGGCAGTATTCTGAACTGGTAGTGACTGGCTCCTGCACGGAAGTGCAGAAATCTTCTTGATGGCCTGTCCACCTTTATGTGGTAGTATGCATCTTGAAGATCTATAGAGCACATCCAATTGTCTTTTTCCAAAAGTGGGAGGATAGACTGTATAGTGACCATCTGGAATTTTTGTACTATCACAAACTTGTTCAATACACTGAGGTCCAAAATTGGTCTCCAGTCCCCGTTTTTCTTTGGCACCAAAAATACTCGAGTAGAATCCGGATCCTATCTGGTCTGGAGGGACTATTTGGATGACTCTTTTTCTTAGCAGCTTTTCTATCTCTAGTGCTGCTTCTTTCCTTTGACTGGGTGGAATGTCGGGAAGATTTTTTGAGGGGACGGGACAAAGATCGAAGGGGATATGATAACCTCTGGTTATGATCCTTTGTACCCAAGAATCGGTGGTGATGGTCAGCCAGGCAGAAGGGTACAAGGAGAAATGTCCCCCAACCACCTCCAGAGGAAAGGAGTTGGGCCTCTCTTCAGGAGCGCTGGTAGGATTGACCAGGGAAAGAATCCCTGGAACCCTGGTTACGCGGTCCCCCTCTGTCCGAAAGGAGCATCTTCCCTGTGAGTTTCCCCCTCTGCCTCTGGGGGAGAACTCGGCCTGTGTGTCACAGAAAGGACCCTGAGATTTCTTGAACTATATCTTCCCACTCTTTTGGTTTTGGGAGAAAGCACGTTGAGGGGAAGAATAACTGACACCTAAGGCAGAAAGGGTCTTACCGTCTTGTTCACATCTGGCCAGTGTGCTTTTAACTTTGGGCCCAAACAACGAGGAGGGCTCAATGGGGGCATTAAGAAAGGAAGACTTAAAAGGTTCCACAAAGTTGCACAAGCGCATCCAGGCATGTCATCTCAAGACTGCAGCTGAACCCGCCACTCTAGCTGCTCCTTCTGATGCGTGAGATATCAGTCGCATAGAGGAGTTAGATATAGACTCAATGGTGGCCATCTGAGAGGCCACTATGTCACGGACCTCATCAGACACTGCAACACCAAGGTTTCAGAGAGTTCAGAAACCAGATCCCTTTGAAGCCTGGTAAAATGTGCCATATAATTCAGGGACCTGATAGCAAAGGTCGCTGAAGCAAAAGTGTACTTCCCTATTCTGTCCAGGGCCCGGGACTCTCTGTTAGGCAGATGGACACTCTGGCTTTCTTCTTCTGCCAGATCCTATTTTGTTGCGGCTGCCACCACCAAAGCATCTACAGGAAGACCTTTGGACCAATGGCGATCTGAAGTAGGAGGGGACAAGATCTTATCAGGCTTCCGGGGAATAGCTTCAACAGTATCAGGGGCCTTCCAAGCACACTGCATGATGAACTTGACAAGTTCATCGGCAGGTGGAGTAACCCAGGAGGTAGGGGGCTGGGCAGGAAAAGCCTGCAGGAACACAGATTCCTCAGGGGTCGGATAAGAGGGTTGCCAGTCACCTCTCTGTTTCAGGATTTCAAGGATATCGCCAAAGGATACCTTAGAGGGTGACCGAGGGGATCCTTCCCCCTCATCGAAATCTGTGTCTTCGGTGAGAGACTCCTCTGTGGAGTCCATGTGCTTCCTCTTACATTAACTTTTCTGGTAGACCTCCTCAGCAGGAGAAGCTGGGGAAGACAATGGAAAAGGGAATTCCTGAGGGAATATGTCCTGAGGCCCTTGCACCCGGTGTCCGCTAGGTGCGACTTGTGAAACCAGTGTACCAGAGGAGGGCATAGGTATAGACAGTCTGGTATCACCAGCAGCAGCAAAAGCCTTCTCCATCAGTTGAAAGGCTGGTCCACCCGGAGAGGAGTGTATGTCAAGGACAGGGGGCACTACTCCCCTAAGTGGCTCAGCCTGCCGACTCGGAGTCCATGGATGGCTGTGGAGCAGCAAGCTATGCCTATCACAGCTGACATCCTGGGTCGTAGCAAAACTTTCCTGCCATGAAGGCAACTGCGGTTCCTTAGTGAGATCCATAAAGGGAACTGCAGAAGGGGAAGACTGTACTATATCCATGGACTTCAAAGGCAATGAAGGAGGAGAATAAGATGGTGTCTTTCGAGATGGGTGATCACCTCCCAAGGAAGGATAGTTCCTGGGGGGTGTGGAATACCTCTGGCCAAGAATGCCTGGTCCACAAGACACAACACGTCATGTTCAGACAGACTTCTAGTGGACCTCACAGAGACTGAGGGAGAAACAGGCCTGTCCACAAAAGAGGCAGACTTGGTGCCCATCTCATCTGATTGCACCAAGGACAATGGTGCAGAGAAAGACTGAACTACCGTAGTCTGCACCAAAGAAGTCATCGGTGCCGATGTCATTATCTGCACCGACACAGGGATCGGTGCCAAAGTGGTTGTCAGTGCCGGAACTGGAACCGGCAAAACTGGAGTCAGTAATAAAGGCCGCGGTTCCGAGGAGCCGATGCGGTCAAGGTCTGCGCCGACTGAATGGTCAGTGCCAATACAGTGGCAAAGGTCTGAACCGAGGAGCCCCTCGGTGCCAATATGTAGAAGGCTGCAGGAGAGGACGGAGCCGAAATCACTAATGGAGCCAAAGGCCTCGGTGCTGAAGGTCTGGGCACCGAAAGCACTGGGGCTGACTGAGAGAGCTCTGGAGCTGAAATTTTAGCCTTTTTAGATTTTGGTTGTTGAGAGTCCCCAGTCGGGGATGAAGGCAAGGATTTAGCCTTAGTAGAAACATAAATTTTCTTATGGGCTTTAGGAGGGGTTGAGACCTCTGGCCCAGAAATAGCCTCTGAAAAGGGAGATTTTAGAAGTCCCTTAAGTATCGGCTTATTTTTCCTTTCTAACAAAGTTCTATTAGAAAAGTTTTCACATATAGTACAATGTGGTTCAACAGATAAATGGGAAGCTCCCAAACAATAAACACATAAAGAGTGTGCATCAGAAGTAGGCAGTTTGTGTCTACAATCAGAAAACTGCTTAAACCCCAGACTACCCTTTTTATCTGTCATATTAACAAATAGAAAAGTACCAACAATGGTGCAAGAGAGTACCCGAAGGTATGAAAAAGAAAGGAAAGGGATTACCAATGATGGTAAGGAGAAATTACCTCGCAGTAAAAAGGGTAAGTAAAGGACAGAAAAAACCTGAGGAAATTATGAACACTAGATGTGATAGGGTAAGAGACAATAAAATATCAACTTTTCTGACAGAAGAGTAATTTGAAAAGCAGTTAAACAATTGACTGTACTTAGCTCAAGAGAAGTAGCTTGACACGACTGGATGGCAATGCGGCAAATGAAATCTGAGGTAACAGGGAGAGGGGAATTGCGGGTAAGAGTTTAGCTCGAGAGTTTGAAGCTGACACGAGCTTGGAAAATGGCCGGCTTGGTTCCGAGCTCAGAACCGATACCTATTCGTAAGGAATGAACTTTCAGTTATGTACTTACCATAACTTTAGATGTATGGGATCCATCTCGCCTACATTCTCAACAGATGGGTTCAGAGCCAATCCTCGGCTCCGACTCGGCATGCTATACAATAGCACGAAGTCTCTTATTGGCTGAGTTACCTCATATCCCAGGATGCACCACTACTGCTTCCCCAGATCTTGTTTGTCCGCACACATGCACACACACATAGACTGTTGTTATAAGATTGCCAGGTGTTTCAAGAGAGGAAACAGTTGTATTCGGACCGTCCGGTCTCTTCTGGCCTCCAAGGCAGGGGGAAGGAGGGTGGGTTATTAGGAATGTAGGCGAGATGGATCCCATACATCTAAAGTTATGGTAAGTACATAATTAAAAGATGTAATGTGATCCTATCTCGCCTACATTCTCAACAGATAGGACAGCATCCCTAGCACCTAATTCCTGGGTGGCTCATTGGAAAACGGTCCAGAGAACCGTGGAACCGAAGGAAGCTCAACCCTAGATGCCACATCCAATTTGTAGTGAGAAATAAAGGTGTGTAGAGAAGACCACGTAGCAGCCGCACAGATGTCATTAATAGAGAGCTTGGAATGAAAGGCTGCCGAAGTGGCCATAGCCCTGGTAGAATGAGCTTTCACTGGAATTGTAAGCTCTTTATTTGAAATGCGATAAATATGACTGATACAGTCTCTGATCCACTTGGCAATAGTGACTTTCCTGATTGCTTTGCCCAATTTATTGTCTGAAAAAGACACAAACAGTTGATCTGATTTTCGTGCTTGGTGTGTCCTATCCAAATTGAAACGTAATTGTCTGTGCACATCTAAGCTGTGAAAGTATACTCAGCTCTGTTTGTATACTTAGGGAAGAAAACTGGTAATTCCAGTGACTGTTGCAAACAAAAGTTAGAACAAACCTTTGGTATAAAGGATGGGTTTGGTCTAAGAGATACTCTATCCTTGTGAAATACCAGGTATGGTGGTTTGACACATAAGGCTTGAAGTTCTGAAACTCGCCTGGCTGATGTGATAGCAACTAGAAGGGCAGTCTTCCATGAAAGAAATTTCAAGTCACAGGTTGCTGCCGGCTCAAATGGAGGTGTGGTTAATGCGGCTAACACTACATTAAGGTCCCACGGTGGTGCGGGATGAGATATAGGGGGCCGTAGAAGCCAAGCTCCTTTAATAAAGGCTTTGCACAACTTATTGCTCATTAAAGGTGGTTCTACGTTCTCGTGAAAATTGGAAATAGCTGCCAATTGAACTTTGATGGTAGACACCGAACAACCCTGGTTGAACAGGGAAGTTAAAAACTTCAGAACCTCTGACACCGAAGTTGTCATAGGGTCTAATCCTCGGAGTTGGGCCCAAATAGCAAACCTCTTCTATTTACTGCTATACATCTTTTTTGTGGAAGTCTTGTGGGCCGAGGACAAAATATGCAAGACTTCAGGGTCGAAAGAATGGCTCCTAACTATGGTCGGAAGAGGAGTAGCCAAGCTGCTAGCTTCAATGAATGTAGGGACTGATGGAGCTGTCCTGACTGATGCATCAGGAGGTCCGGAACTTGGTCCAGGAACCAGGGACCGTCCAATGCATACTTGCGAAGAAAAGGGAACCAAACTTGATGAGGCCAGTATGGGGCGATTAGAATCATTTTGCTTCCCAAGTGAATCGCCTTCTGAATCACCTTGGGGAGAAGGGGAACCAGTGGAAAAGCGTATAGCAGACCGGAGGGCCAAGGTTGGACCAGAGTGTCCTTGGGCATCTCCCCCGGAACTGGAATGAGAGAGAAGAACTGCTGGAATTTTGCGTTGAGGGGAGTTGCGAAAAGATCGCAACATGGAACTCCCCATCTGGTGAAAATCTGTGTTACCACTTTGTGATTCAGGGACCATTCGTGAGGGGAGAGAATAGTCCTGCTCAGTCTGTCGGCTATCACATTGGATGTCCCCGGAATGTGTGTTGCCACTAGAAAGCATTTGGTAGCAATCGCCCAATCCCATACGTTCATGGCCTCTCTGCAAAGGGGGTAAGACTTGGTCCCTCCTTGCTTGTTCAAGTACCAGACTACCGACATGTTGTCGAACTGAATGGCAATCGTCCCCCGGGGGAGGTGATCGTGCAATGCTTGCAACGTTAAAAGCACCGCCCTCATTTCCAGGATATTGATGTGGAGAAGATTCTCGTCGGAGTGCCACATGCCTTGGACCGACCTGTCCAGATAATGTCCCCCCCACCCTGTCTGGGAGGCGTCCGTAGTCAACGTGGCCGAGGGGGATGAGGGAACGAAGGGTCGCCCCTGATCCAGGTTGGAGGAAAGAAGCCACCAACGAAGATCCTGTTTGCATGTCTCTGTGATCAATATGTGGTGACTGAGGGGGAGGTCTTGATAAGACCACTGGACTGAGAGGAGCCACTGGAGTATCCTCATATGCAACCTTGCCAAGGGGACGAGAAGAATGGTGGCTGACATGGAACCTAACAGCTGCAGGACCATTCTCGCTGGAGTGCGACATCTGAGGAGTAACGCCCGAACCTGAGACTGCAATGTTGCTAGCCTTTCTGCAGGATGATAGACTCGCATCTGCCTTGAGTCTATTTCTGCACCAATAAACAGAATATGCTGTGATGGCAGCAATACGGATTTTGTCCAATTGAAGGTGATTCCTAAGGAGTTGCCTAGGGAGATAGTGGCTGCTAGAGTTTTTAAGAGTAGATGCCTTGAGGTGGCAGTTAGGAGCCAGTCGTCTAGGTATGGAAACACCTGGAATCCTAGACTTCTCAGGTGAGCAGTCACCACTGCCAAACATTTGGTGAACACCCTGGGGGCTGTGGTGAGACCAAAGAGCAGTGCACGGAACTGGAAATGACTGTCCCCTAGGCTGAAGCGCAAGTGTCTCCCCGATGCCTGATCTATCAGAATGTGATAATAGGCGTCTTTGAGATCTATGGAGCACATCCAAGCACCCTTCTCCAGAAGCTGGAGAATAGTTTATAAGGTGACCATCCGGAATTTGGACTTTTTCACTGATTGGTTTAACCTGCTGAGATCCAAAATGGGCCTCAAGTCCCCGGTCTTTTTTGGTACTAAAAAGAATCTTGAGTAAGTCCCTGATCCGGCCTGATCTGCGGGGACAGGTTGGATGACTCCTTTTTGAAGCAGCTTTGAAATTTCGATGGCTGCCAGATCCCGTTGACTGGGTGGCGGGTCGGGGATTCTTTGGGATGGTGGGGGGGGGGGGTTGAGAGAAGGGAATGGTGTAACCTCCGGCGATGATTCGGAGCACCCATTGGTCCTGAGTGATACTTTTCCAGGCCTTTAGGTGCCTCGAAAAACGACCCTCGACTGGCTCCGGAGCTGCACAGTCGGGCACTCCTTCAGGGATGCTGGAAGGAGGAGGAGCTATGAAAGGACTCGCGGTCTCCAGTGTTGCGGGGGCCTCCACCGCCTCTTTGACGGTGTCTCCCTGAAAAATTTCCCCTTCCTCTGCCTCTAGAAGGGGAATCGCTCTGCTGCGATGAGTAAGGCTTTTGAGACTTACAGAACCACATTTTCCCTCCTCTTTGAGCCTTGGGATAAGGTCTGAAGGGAGTGGAAAACCAGGCCCCTACGGCAGTTAAAGTCTTACCCTCCTGCTCGCAGCAAGTCAAAGTGTCCTTTACCTTGGGTCCAAAAAGGGAGGACCCATCGAAGGGGGCGTCGGCAAAGGAAGACTTAAAGGCCTCCGCAAAGTGACACAGGCGTAGCCAGGCTTGTCTCCGTTGAGCAACACCTTTGCCCGCCGCTCTGCTCGCTCCTTCGGCTGCATACGAAATGAGCCTCATGGACGAGTTGGATAGGGAGGACAGGGTAGCCAACTGGGAGTTAACCGTCTGGGCTAACTGCTCAGGTAAGTTACCGGAGAGGGTATCCGAAAGCTCCTTGACCAGATCCCTCTGCAGTCTCGTAAAATGCGTCAGGTAGTTCAGAGACCTTAATGTAAAGGTTTCTGAAGCAAGGGTGCGCTTCCCGTATCGATCCATGCTCCTAGACTCCTTATTAGGAGGATGGATGGACGTTGAAGCCTCTGCCACATCTTGTTGGGTGGCAGATGCCACCACCAAGGCATCTACAGCCACACCTTTGGAAAGAAAATCCTTATCCGGGGGTGCCGACAGGAATTTATTGGGTCAAGCTGGCACCGGTTCAACAGAGTCCGGGTGTTCCCATGCCCTTCGAGAGATCAAATCAAGGAGCTCATCGAAGGGCGGAGACGCCCAGGAGGCGGAGGGCTGAGCCCCGAAGGCCTTGAGGAACACCGACTCCTCAGCAGAAGGGGGTTTGGACTGCCAGTCTCCTTGTTGCTTAAGGATTTCCAAGATGTCCGCAAAGGATACATCATCCGAGGATGACTTGGGGGACCCTTCCGCATCATCGAGGTCGGTATCCGAGGTGAGAGACTCATCAGGGGAGTCGACGTGCTTCCTCTTGCACTGTCTCTTCCTTGGGGGTTCCTCTGAAGATGTTTCAGAGGGACCTCCAGGAAGAAGGGAACCCCCAATGGGGGTAACCTCAGGCCCCAGGGCTCCGCTGTCATGAGACAGGGGGATTGCAAAGGAACCAGTCTCCGCGCCAAGGGAAGGTGGTGGTGAGATGGTAGAAGTGGCCAGAGAGGACTTGGCCAAGGCACTCCTCATGGCCTTGAAGGCGGGACCCCCAGAGTCCTGGGAAGGTTCAACCCCCAAGGCCACAACAGCAGTCGGAACTCCCGCCGCCGATGCGCTGAGAGGGAGGCTCAGAACCGAAAGGATCGGTCCCAAAGCGTCCCCCCCGGGGCCGACAGAGGAGGTCCGCGTACCGAACACCGACCCGAAGGGCGGGGTTGGAGTTAGGGTCGGAACCGACCCGACAACCTCCACCGGCTCCACCAACACCGACTCCAATGGCGCCGAAGCTGTTGGAGGAGGAACCGAGAAGGCAGGGTGGAAAACCGGCTCCAGAGCCAACTGGGCTGGAGCCGAGACCAACTTTTGAAAGACCGGAGACTGAAAAAGCCTTTGAAGCACCCTGTCTACATCCGAATCGGACATCCTCGAGGACCGAGAAGAGACCGACCGGGTCCGAGTCGACTTCTCCGCCGGTTCCGAAAGACTGGGGGACCGGCTCCGAATGGTTTCGAGAAGTATCGGCACCAAGGGAGATTCCAGCACCACCGCAATTTCCCTCGGAGCCGATGTGGACTTCGGCACCGAAGAGGAAGAGTCTGAATGGGCAACCTTCATCGGCTCTGAAGGCAGTGGAGCCGATGGAGATGACTCGCCTCTCGATGCCCAAGCTCTCGGCTCCGAAGCCAGAGGAGTCGAGGCTGGAGACATCGAGGCAGACTGTTCCGCTCTCGGCTCCGAAGTCCGTGGAGCTGACGGAGAAGCCTGCCTTGACTTTTTTGTTGCCGGATCCGACGGGCTGGTTGGAGCCGAAGATTTTTTCTTCCTCGACGGGGAAAAAGAAGAAGATAGGGCTTCCTCAAAGGAAGGGGTAATAAGCCCTTTCAA
Organism: Protopterus annectens; assembly: GCF_019279795.1. NCBI lineage: Eukaryota > Metazoa > Chordata > Ceratodontiformes > Protopteridae > Protopterus > Protopterus annectens. The sequence goes on from NC_056745.1 coordinate 1,253,394,633, forward strand.
AATCAATTTATTTTTCCTCTCTTGGAGCACGCGAGAGGAAAAAGCGTGGCAAACGCTACAGGATTCCTGAAGGTGCTTCGGCCCCAAACAGTATACACATAAGGAATGATCATCCGTAATGGACATTTTATAGTTGCATTTCGAACATTTTTTAAAACCTGATGGCCTATGTTCTTTTGACATGGCTATCTACTTCAACACTGACTATTAACAGAAAAAATAACACGTAGACTAGGGCAAGGTCCCTCTAAGTTAAACGGGATCACTTGCCAACAAGAAAAAAATACAATTTACCACAGAAAAAAATTTTAAACTGCACAATTCCACAATGAGTAGCTGTTAACAGCTCTAACTAAGGCGCGTGGGCTAGGCAAGGCCGCTCTAACTTAAACGGGATCCTCGAATAAAATACAATCTCACCACAAAAAATCAAAATACTCAGTCACACAACAATAAGTAGCTGTTAAAACAGCTTTTGGGTAAGTTTAGCGAAAATTCTGACAGAAAAATAATCACTAAGAGGCACTTAGCTCAGCCAAGTCCGAGACCACGTCTATGCTGTAGAAGCGGCAAACGAGATCTGGGGAAGCAGTAGTGGTGCATCCTGGGATATGAGGTAACTCAGCCAATAAGAGACTTCGTGCTATTGTATAGCGTGCCGAGTCGGAGCCGAGGATCGGCTCCGAACCCATCTGTTGAGAATGTAGGCGAGATAGGATCACATTACATCGAGGATTAACAGTATCAGATACAATGTTGCCTGGGCCAGAAGGAAGACACCACAATTTTTTGGGAAGTCCTTCTGAATCTTCAGAATGATCTTGGGTATCAGTGGAAAGGGTAGAAATGCATACAGGAACATTTCCAACCACAGGAATGAAAATACACTTGTTTTGCAGGCCTGCCTTCAATGAGTCCCGGTGCAGAATTTACTTATTTGACTGTGTTGAAAGGTGGCAAACAGATCTATTTGAGATGTTCCCCAAAATTTGATCCATTAAAGAAATAACCCTCATTCAGTTTCCATTTATGAGGGCCTGTCCTGTTGCTGTTTAGCTTGTCTGCCACTGCATTTTGCACTGATGGTAAGTAAGATGTTTGGAGGGTTATACAATGCTGTAGTGCTAACTCCCAAGCCATCATAGCCAGCCTGCACTGGGGTAAGGACCCTGTGCCCCCCTGTTGTTTATCTACCACTTCACTGTGGTATTGGTCCCAGAACCTCAGATCATGAAGAAATTCCATGGCTTGTAGCTAACAACTCTGACATTTATGTTCTTTGGTTTGTCCAACTTCCCACAGGCCTTGCATCTTTATTTCCAGAGAAATTGCAGCCCAGCAAAAACTGAGGTATATTATTGCCTCCACAAATGCAGTTCTTCCTTGATAAAGTTCAAAACTGGAATCTGAAAAATCCCAGAGGATGAATATGTTGGGTCCACTTTTTTAAAGCACGTTTGTCTCTCGTGTATGACCTGGCAAGAGGAGTCATAATAATTGTAGAATACATGAATCTTGAGCATACCTCTCAACTTTTTAGATTTTCACAGAAGGTCCAGACTTTGCCTCTTTTATTTTTGGTCTGCTTCTCATAATATGTGTGGTTTTCTGGCAAATCATTGAGGATTGAATTCACTAAATAATGACAGACATTTGATTTTCAGACTTTATATCCTTCACACATATTAGTGCAAACCCTGTTATTCCAACAACTTTTTAAGAGTAATATTTTAAAATATGTTCCTATTTTTGAGCCTCTGTCTCCCATTATTTCTGGCTTTGTCCAAATTTCTTGTGCTGAAAGGTTTGATCCAGACATATTTCGGGCTGAAGTCCCATATTGATTGGGGATCAAGAAAGTTTGCTGATACAAATTTAACTTTTCCTGTGTAAGGAATACCTTTGAAGAGAAGTAGCTAGAATGCAGTCTAAAAGCACAGTCCTGTGTGATGGAGTCAAGGAGTATTTCAGAACTTCTATCTGTAAGTCTAGATTTGTAAGGAGTGAAAAAACCCAAGTTAAGTACTCAATATCTGACAACTTTCTGCAAATATCAGTAAGTCATCTAAAAAAGGAAAATTGGAATGCCTTGCAAGTCTGAAATAGGCTCTCCATGGAGCTAGACATTTTGTAGCAACCTAGGAGCTGTAGATAACTAAAGGGTAATGCAGACAGTGATAATGTGACTCAGGCACAGAATCATGGGAATGTGATGATAAGCATATTTTAGGTTTAATGTTACCATAAAACTCAGATGAGGAATGACTGGAAGCAGACCACGAAGGCTCAATATTTTGAATTCTGGTGCTTTCACAAATGGTTGAGAAAGGGAAAATCAAGAACTGGTCTCCAGGAAAGCTCATTCTTTGAAATCAGAAATATTCTGGACTATAAGCCTTCCTCCCTTTGGTCTAAATGGATTAGTAGTATGACTTCTAAGGTAAGCATGTATTAGATAACCTGAGGAAAAAAAATTATTTGATTGGAGGGTATGGCGGAACCCCCTGAAAGGAGATGTGTATTCAGTGCTAACTGTAACCCTCCTAAATAAGTATTAGTACCCAACAGTTGGAAAATGAAAGCCTCAAGAGAAACTAAGGAAGGACATGCAACATGGTAGAGTCAAAGGAACCACCACAAGGAAAAACACTACTCTGTAATCTCCAGCTCTCCTACTGTCCATCCTTTGGGAGTGTACACACCAACCCTAATACACCCCTGATCTCTCAACAGCAAAGCAATCCCTGGATGGGCACTCTCACATTGGGATACTGCATATCTGAAAACTGTAATTAAACTCACAACTCCTCACCAGTTACTCTAAAACAAAAAACTAAGTGTGTATGTGTATTAATTATTTTCTACGCTTAAGTATCACTGTATTTTTTTTTTTGTTTTTTGTATTATTTCCTGGAGTAGTAGCTCTAATATTTTAAAAGTAGTAAATTGTGCACACTCCCCCAAGTGTGACTACCCCTTCCTTGATGTAATCACTCATCCTCTTTTATCTCTATTCCATAGATAGCTAAAGTAAACAAAACATAGAATCTCATGGTAGTTGGAAATAATTCTGATTAAAAGATTCATGCATGCAAAGTATGACCTTAAGTTCAGATCTTCTAGCGTTGTGTGCCAAACCACAATCTCCTTATTTTTGTGTTCCCAATACTGTAAGAATTAAGCATTTTAGCTAACTCTGAAATTTGCTGCCTCACTGATTGTTTTTTGAGACTTAGAGATACACTGTCTCTGGGGTTCCTACCCGCTCTGTTCGCCCTCATTAGGCTCGGGCTCACTTTGCTCTCCTACTCTACCCCCAAATTTCACCAACCCCTACTACCTCTACATTTAAACCTCACCACTCCATACCTCTTCTCCTTCCTCTGATAGCTTCACCCACCTACTTCTTACAGTCACACAATTAACTCATTATTACAACTATCACATCCTATCAACTTACTGCTCTCTTTACCTTTCTTATATAAACACATCTACCCCCTTCCAACTCTTTACCAAGCCAATACTACTTGTTCCCCCTCTCTAATGACTTCATCTTCCAACATCACACATATATACTCTACAATATAAAAGCCTAAACATTCCCCCTACTCACTCATCTTCACCTTTAGCTAACTTTGACACATTTATACCTTGCCATCTTCCTTCTTCTCATCTGCCTTTTTCAAAATCATTTGCTACAACCTGCTTTATTCAATCTCTTCTCTTCCTTGTATTCTTTCCATTCCTAATCCTACTATGATTCTCCTTACCCTCCTTACCTTAATCCTTCTCTCCCTCTCTTCCCTTTCATCATATCTAGTACCAATTCCACCTACACTCTTCCCTCCTACCCATCACACCTCATCTATTTCAAATGGAAAATAGTTTCTTCTTTAAACCTAAACAGTATCAATCACCTGTATATTTGTCTAACATAAAACACACTGACATTATGTCCAAAATTAAATTCTCCCTTTCCTGTATATTCTTTAAATTCCTGCTACTCTGTGGTGACATTCAGCTTAACCCAGGTCCCAATTTCACTTCCCCATCCCTAACCTATACTTCAGCTTCACAAAATAATCTCAAATTTATCTCAGTAAACATATTGTATTTGCAATAAAGTCTCTGAATTACATGCTTGGATAACACTATAATTCCTTGACATTAGTAATCACTGAAACCTGTCTCAAACCGCACATTAAAGATATTGAAATACTTCCCCAGGGTTCAATATGTTTCAGAGCTGATAGACTCCAAGGAAACAGAGGTGGTGTAGCTATAGTTTATCCAAACTCTATCTCTTTAAATCCTCATAACCATCCTGTACCTTCTTTTGACAAAGCTGAACTTATGATCAAATATCTTAACTTAAATAGCAATAAAAGTCTCAGCATTATTGCATTATACATACCCCCTGGCAACATTCTATCAACACTTGAAAATATCCTAATAATTTTATTACAAAAACACAAGTGCTTTCCCCAACAGGCTTCTTCAGGTGTATAAAACAAATTACAGGCACACCTGCCTTTATACCAACAATCATTGCATCACATGGTTTAATATTAATTCTCTTAAAGAAATAAAGCAACAGTTGAATAAACTATGACATAAAACATGACTAACATAAAAAATGTCAGTATAAAATACAAAATACTGTGTTAAAAGTAAAAAAAAAAAAAAAAAATATATATATATATATATATATATATATATATAAAACAGATATACACAAATAAAAGAATAAAACATATATAAAAAAAACATAATATCACCTGCGAAGTGGCCTATTCTTAAGAATAGGTCTCAGTGGTACACAATCATTTAAACCATGACCAGTATTTGCTCTTAGTTTCAGAATCCATTTAGTTTCTAAATTCTCAGTTCGGACTCTGATATCACCTCCCCTCAAGTTAACACAGCTTTTACCTAGTACCCTAAATGTAAAGATACGTAGTACATCTGTCTCCTTAACATGTTTTGCTAGAGCATTGAACATGCTGCCCTTTTTTATGTGGTATATATGTTCTCTTATCCTATCCCTCAGTAGTCTGTCAGTTTTGCTGACATAAAATTTGTAACAGATCTGACAAGTTGCTAGATAAACCACATGAGATGAACCACAGTTAGCACTGGTTCTAAAGGTGTAAATTTCTCCAGTGTCTGGATGTTGAAAGACTGTGCATTGATCAATAAACTTACAATACTGACATCTGGTACAAGGTATAGTTCCAGAATTATCACTAGTCATAATTTGGTCCCTGGGATTACAAAGTTGTCTCCTCAATGATTTCTTATTTTTAAAAGTAAATTGTGGATGCTTTCCTATCAGATCACAAATGTGTTGATCAGAAGTCAGAATATTCCAGTTGTTATCTATGATATTTGTATAATGTCTTATATTTCTCAAATAACTGAAGCACATTTTTAATTTCTGTGTGGTCTTTACTTTTAAAATAGGGTCTTCAGTTTGTTCTGAAAAATAAGGTTTGGCTCTACTCTGTCTGAGTTTTCTAACAGTGCTAATGATCCGGTTCACAAGCTTCTGGTCATAACCTCTTTCTGTTAGTTCTATAGCTGTCTTATCAAGTTCTCATGACCCATCCTACTACCCCTCAGGCTTTACCCTCCTTTCTACATTTCCTTCAGCATACCTTAACAATGAAATATTCTTTCATTCCATTCTTACTCTACCCTTTCTCTTTGAAGAAACTATGACTGTATCTACTGTAAAAATGGTTGAGCTAATGTCTTCATATAGTGTTTTCTAACATTATTGCTTATTCTTCATGTATACTATAAAATGCTTGAGCTAAAGTCTGTATAGAGTGGGTTCTACCATTATTGCTTAATTTTCATGTATACACAAAGTGTACTTATTTGTTGTTGTGATGGTCTTTGTAATCAGTGTAAATTTGTAATCTTGCTGATGTGCTTCTGGAGCTTTTCTTCCCAGGCCTCCACTGAAAATGGGCACATAGCCAATTAGACTTTCCCGATAACACATGTCAAATAAAAATAGATAAGTAAACCCTAGATCTGGACTGAATATTCAGCTTATAAGGAGAAACAAAGATATGATGACTCACCCAAGTAGCCACTGCACAAACCTAATCCAAGGATATTCTGGAAAAGAAAGCTGTAGAAGTAGCCATATTTCTAGTAGAGTGAACCTTAGGTTTGCAAAGCATAAGTGAAAGAGATATAGTCTGATTGCCACATGGATAAAGTCACTTTCAATACAGTTCTGCCCAGTCTGGGTCTTGAAGAGGAAACAGATAATTGACTTGATTTTCTAAAGGTCTTGATCCTACCCAGGTAAAATCTCAGTTGTCTATGCACATCCAAACAATGCAGAAGGTATTCACCCTTGTTCGAAAAGTTGGGGAAAAACACAGGAAGGTGAAGAGAATTATTGAGATTACTATCTGAGGCCACATTGGGCAGAAAAGAAGGATTAGTGCAGAGAGAATCCCTATGTTTATGAAACACCAGATAAGGAGGAGAGGAATCAAGAACTTGTAGCTCTGAAACTTTCCTAGCTGAGGTAATAGCCACCAATAACAAGGTTTTCCAAGATAACAACTTTAAGTATAATGTAACAGAAGGTTCAAAAGGAGGGCCTGCAAGGACTTGCAACACAAAAAGTAAACCCCAGGGAGGAACCGGATCCCAAATGGTAGAGTGTAACAAAAAGGTACCTTTGGGAAAAACTTTGGAAATCTTGAGAGCTGCCATCTGCACCTTAATTGTAGAAAAGCTAGAGCATGAATAAAATAATTCAGCCAGGCAATCCAGAATGGATTCTAAAGAGCAGAAAATGGATCAAATCCTCAAGATTCCATCCACTTTGCAAAACGTCTCCATTTACTAGACTATACCCTCTTAGTAGAAAAATTTTGGGATGAAGACAATGTATGCACAACACTATCAGGAAGCTTGAAATTCCTGGCCATCAAGGGAACTGGAGAAGCCATGTGGTTGGCTTGAGGAACAGCAGATTGGGAGGGTTCAGACTCGCTGAATGGGAAATGAGATCTGGAATAGGGTCCAGAACCCAAGTGAGGTTTTGCAGAAGAGGCCACAGAAAGGGGAGCCACACCTGACAAGGCCAGATGGAAGCTATGAGGATCACTGTCACTCTGCAATAGACCATAATAAGTGATGCTGTCATGGGGGCAGTGAGGAGCCACTCATTCAGGTAAGGAAGACTTGAAAACCCTGCAGCTGAAACCAAGCTGCGACCACTGCCGTGCACTTGGTGAATGCCTGGGGGCAGTGGTGAGACCAAATGGCAGGGTTCTTAACTGATAATGATCAGCCCTCAGCCTGAAGCACAGAAACCTCCTGGAGCACCTATTTTGATATGAAGATAGACATCCTTGAGGTTTACTGAGCACATCCAGTCTTCCTTCATCATCAGATGTAAAATGGACTGCACTGTGATCATCCAGCAGCTTGGTCTGTTTTACAAAATGATTCAATTTGCTTAAATCCAAAATAGGCCTGAGATCCTTGTTCTTCTTTGGCACCAAGAAGAACCTTGCCTAGAACCCAGATCTCCACTGGTCTGGTGGGACCTCTGGATAATTTAATTTGCCTGCAGCTTCTGAATCTCTACCACTGCCTGCAGTTTCTGACAGGGTGGAATGTCTAGGAGATGTCTGTAATGGAATCTTGGAATTTCTAAAAAGGGAGGGGCATAACCTCTGGATATACTAGTAAAGTACGACCAGGAAGTTCCACGGTCGAGGTAAACCACAGCAATTGCACGTTGCCTCCTTGTACAAGGTTGTACTATTATCACTGTTACCAAAAAATTCCACGCTGTAAAATATTCTCCAAATGTCTGCAGCAATAATGGAAATTTATTCTTGTAAAAACAGATATACGAACTGGTACAGCCAACACAACGCAGTGCAACAAACACAAACAATGATTTACCCGGGTTTCGTCCGCCAAGACGAACTTCATCAGAATAATAACCTCTGGATATAACTCTTAACACCCACACATCTGAGGTGATGGCTTCCCAAGCTTCTGGGGGAACAGCCAAGTGATTCCCGACTGCCTCCATAGCGGAACAGATGGGCAACCCTTCAGGGACACTGAAAGGGCCTGCTGAAGAAGGTTCCATGGAAACTGTGATGCTGCAGACCACCCCTGCCCCACAGGCAGCATTCAGTATGGCCCCCCGATCTTGGGAAGAACCCTTTGAAGGATTACTTGGGAAGACTGCAATGACTTTCTAAAATAAGAGACATTTGCCCACTTCTGATTCCTTGAAAAGGTTTGCTGAGGGGTAGCAAAATGCATTCCTACTGCAGACAGTGTCTTCCCTTCTTACTCACTCCTAGTAGGAGTGTCCTTAATCTTTGGCCCAAAAAGGAAGGCCCATCAAAGGGGGAATTGATAAAAGATGTGTTGAAGCAATCCACAAAGCTTCACAGTCACATCCAAGTGTGGCGGTGCATGGCAATTCTGGAGCCAGCCACTTGGGACACTCTATCAGCTGCATTAGAAATAGGCCTCATTGAAACATTAGCAATAGATAACAGGGTAGACAATTGAGTCACCAGAGTCTTCTAAATTTACAGAAACTGCAGCTTCTTTTAACATTCATTGACACTTCAGACACCAGATCGCTGGAGTGTAGTCAAGTAAGATAGTTAAGTGCATTCAGGGCGAATATCGCTGAGGCATAAGATCACATCCCTAGACTGTCCAAAGCCCTAGATTCTCTGTTCAGGGGATGGACTGAAGAACTTGCCTCAGAGATTTCCTTCTTGGTAGTGACCAACACCACAGTCATATCCATGGTCGGACCTATACTCCAGTGATGTTGATCCTTGGAAGAAGCAAGATTTTTGTCAGGCTTCTTAGGAAAAGGCTTCACCATATCAGTCTCCTTCCATGCCCTTTGAGTAATTAGGTCTACGAGCACCTCCAAAGGGGAACCAACCAAAGTGTGGATGGGTCCACACTGAAAGCCTCCAAAAATACTGACTCCTTCAGATAGGGGGCTTCAGTGGTCCAGCCCCCATATTGGTGAAGAAGCTCTAAGAGGTTGCCAAAGGGGACATCATCCTCTGCAGAGACTTAGGGGACCCCTCTCCTTCCTAAAGGTCAGTATCCTTGGTGATAGACTTTTCAGGGGAGTGAAGGTGCTTCCTCTTGTACTGCTTGTTACCTGTGACCTCCTGCTCTAGTCAGGGGAGCAGATTGGAGACCAATGGGCATAGGCTGTCCTGGAGCAGAATGATGGCTGGTTGCAGGCCCAGATAAGAAAGGGGATGGAAGTCCAGCTGGGAATGCTCAACTCATCTCCTTAGAGGAGAACATGCTCTCCATGACATCAAAGGTGGAAGTGGACGCTGGCCTTCTGGACCCAATGGTCCCAGTACCTAAAGATACCTGAGACACCCCCTAGTCCAAAGGAGCAACACCTCACTCCATCCGACTGGAGCCAAGCTATCACATGGTGATGCTCTGAGAGGGAGGGATGATTCCAAAGCTGGGACTGTCAATGCTGACCCAAAAACACCAGCTTTGACACCATGGCCCTGAGGTCCAGTTGGCTCTAAATTAGTCAGAGTTGATGAGACCAAGGTAACAGATGGATCTGAGGAAGATCACACTGTTAGATATGGCACTAAGGCTGGGAATACAGACAGGCCTAAGGACCTTGGATCCAAAGGAGGCAAGGGAGGAAACCAGGGTGATGGAGCTGAGGGTCTAAGAACAGGTCGCAGACCAGAAGGGATAACACCTAATTGCATCTGGGGCTGCAAAAAGGACCTCATCAGCTGCTCCAAATCAGATGCTTTGAAACTGCCCAATGACCTTGATGACTGAGGGGATGAAGCAACTGATGGGAGCTTGGAGGGTCACTTGAAGGATGAAGAATCCATGTGCCAGATCCCAGCTAAGGAGACTCAAAACCAGGGTGGGGAACTTGAGGACTCCGGTGACATTTCCTGTGGAGAGGACAGGGTAAAGGGTGAGGCTACCTGACCCAATGGAAACCCTTTAACCAAAAAAGGACTGGGAGCACTAAGAGACAGAGCCTTACTCGTAGGCTCCAAGGGGACAATGCCAGTGTTGGGGCACCCAGAGGCCATGGGACCTTTGGATCCAGTGAATCAGAAGGGGGACCAGGAGCAGAGACAGAGGAAGAACTCTTATGATCTGTCTTGGTTGTCTTGCAGTCTTCTTTAAAAGAATCATGCTTATTAGATCCAGTTCTCAAAGCCAAAGAACCGGAGGAAGAGGAACCAGCTGGAAAAAAGGCCTTTAAGGACTAACTTCACTCTTCATTGACTGACTGCCCCTGACCCAATCTCCTCACAGATGGAAGATGGGGAGTCCAGATGGGTAGCCCCAATCAATAAATGCACTTATTGTGAGCATCTTGAAAGGGCAGCTTATTCCTCAAGCAACACATTTTTTAAAGCCCTTATCCAGATAAGGCAATCCAATACACTAAAAGCAATTACCCTAAATACACTGCGAATCAAACCCTATACCTATGGCAGGAGATACCACTACCAGAAAAGTAAGAAACACTGCAGCAAACACCAATAAGGTTGGGAAGGCCCAATACTACTCCACACAAACACTAGAAAAATAAGCTTAACCTAGCTACCTGTCCTAAATACAATTTTTCAACAAGGGTAAGGAAGAAAAAATCTAGTGAAAGGACTACCATAAAAGCTATTAGAAAAATGATATGCTATCTTGGAGCTGGATTGAGTTGCTGACAGGAACCAGAGTACAAAGTGGCCCACCCCCTCCAATTTATCTTGCTGTTTTAAAATTAGTGGCTCTCCACTTAGGTAGCTAAAGCTTAGTTACCCCCTCTTTCATAAATAATTGCTTAGTGCACACATTAACCCATTTTTCTATCTTACCTTTAAAAGCTGAAACATCTACTCCAAGACCACCAATTATTGAATACATTCTGCCTCTCAGTAGTCATCTTGGGATTACTGCTACTGTTTTGCTCCTTGTTAGAGAAGGATCACAGGGACAGTATTTCCTGGAGACTGTTGATCACTGGAAAGCCTAATAACTGCTTCACAGGTGCCAACTTGGAATTTATGCTTACATTTTGCTCCTTGTGTGAGGAGAAGCAGAGTGCATTGATTCTTGACTGTTTTTGGTTGGGTAGTGAGTGTCTGTGCTTGATGTTCCTGATTGGTCTGGTTGCTCTTCAAGGCATCTACCAGGAAAAGGCTACAACAAGCCTATAGATCTTGCTTCATCTGGGACAAGACTATGGATCACCAAACAGGCTGTGGCCTGCTTCTCATTTTGGGATTGGTGCTAATGTTTTGCTTCTGGTGAGAAAGAAGCAAAAGAGCATTGTATTCAGAAGAGTGAAGCTGTGGTGAGACCAGCACTAATAGCATACAGGCAGTAGTCATTTATACATCTCCCCTCTTTTCATCATTCTTGACAAGCTAATTCTTTGTTTTCAATAAGTACTGCTTGATTTGTTTTTAACTTCAGAATATCTACCTAAATACCTCATCCATGAATCATCAGAGTCTACTTATTAGTTTCCCCCTTCAGTGTCCTGTATAGACACAGACATCTTGAGTGACATTTTTCCTGTAAAAGCATGACTGAAATTTCATCAGTACCTAGGTGCAAACAGGACAACTAGTTTGCAGTTACAAGCACTGCCCCCAGGGTTGCAAACTGGATATGCCTGACATTACTTTACATTCTCACTTTAACTGTCTAGTTAATAAAAAGGGTCTGTTGCCATGGATATGAAATTTGCCTCTATCTCCATGATCAGCTTGGTGGATATAGGTACCCTAAGGCAATGTAAAAATTGCCTCATGTTTACTGACAACCAGTTAATTCTCAAACAAACTGATACGGTATGTGAAAGATGTATTTACACAATGTCATTGAAGGCAAAGCTCTCACATAAAAGTACTCTTAATGTCAATAGGATTGTCAGTAGTACATATGCTGCACCCCTCACACACAATACAAAGCAGATATATAGACCCACATATGCAGAGGCACTTAAATGTAACCATCCCAAACCCCAAAGACCTCCTAGACAAAGTACACATAACAAACATCCTCAGCAGCCCCAAATGCACTCTTTCAAAACAACACCCACATCAACACATGGAGCCACATCTCATGGAGCCTCTGCTTCTAAGCCCATAAGGCAAGCCACCACACAATCCAACATTCTGGTCATTGGAGACTCCATTGTGAGACACACTAATGTCCCTCTCACCACGCTGAGTAAGGAGAAAGTCATGGTCAGTTGCTTATCAGGGGCTATGATCCATCACATTATGCACGCACTCAGGTCATTGGACAACAAGTGTCAGTATGACTCAGTCATAGTCCATGTGGGTGTAAATGACTCGAGATGTACCTCCCTAGGCTATATGAAGAGAGACATCATGGAGCTGGTCCCAGGTTGGTATGAGTCTAGCATTGAGCAGCATTTTACCTTCTTCAAGGATGATGACAATACGAAAAAAAGATGACTGAATTTAATAATTGGCTTAGTTTCTGGTGTCATTCTAAGGGGGTGCTACATTTATCATCATGAAAGGAGAAGGACAACAGACCACTCTCCCCTCTTGGCTTTTGAGTATTAGCCAAAATGTTGTCTTCTTCCATAGTGCCTTTTTTAGGTAATGCCAAACTGAAAGTACTTCCAAAATAGCAAATCAAAACCAAGAAAATCTAAAGGTATTACTGCTCAATGCTAGGAATCTAAACGTCTAAACAAAAAACTTCACTCCTTAGAAGCTCTCTTCACCCTAAAGAATGCTGATGTCTGTGCAGTCACTGAGACATGGTTTAAAGCCGCAGAGAGCACACCGACAGTGCAAGGTTATAATGCCTTCCACGCATACACAGACAGCGACTAAAGGTAGAGGTGTCTGGATTTACATCAGAAATAAATGTACCTCAAGACTAGTCAACCAGGACAATGCACATTAGCACTCCATGTTCAAATCACCAGAAGCAAAATCCAATACCATTTCCTTGCAAACTATAGGTCCCCTTCTATGACCCAGGAAACCCATGCCATGTATTTAAACTTATGGAAACACTCACCATCCAGCCCAATACCATATTCATGGGTGACTTTAATTACCCCACTATTAACTGGGAATCCCATATGACACTAAACATACAGGCAAAAGATTCCTGGATTTTGTAAACACAAACTCCATGGACCAGATTGTCAATACACCAACCATGGGTGCAACCATACTGGACCTGGTCCTCATTAATATGGGAGAGTGCTGCACACCCCTTAGTGTAAAGTCTTCCCTGGTAAGGTCAGACCACAAAATTGTCTCCTTTGAAGTAAAAATAAAACCTGGACTCCTCAGCTAACCCTGGAATATTCAGGCTAATTTCCTGCTATTAAGTGATAACCTGGCAAAATTTCAAGCTCCCATAAACCCTGAGAACATTGCTGCCTATGCAGAAATGTTCACAGAACCTTTTACAAGCATGTTAATAGTAGCATAGAGGCAGCTGCACCCACCAGGAAGAAATACAGAATTAACTCAAAAAACAAGCCACAGAGGTGGAATCACAAAATCAGTAGGCTATATAACAGAAAGAAGAAAATTATGGCAAAAATTAGGAGGTGCAGCACCCAGCAGGATAAAAGCACTCACATCAAACTAAACAAACAACTCAGAGAATGAATAAAGACTACCAAAGCCAAATTTGAGGTATGTTTGGCCTCCCAGGCCAAGGATATCCGGAAGGCATTCTTAAGATGTGTCCACAACCTCAAAGGCAATGTGCAATTGTGTGCAGAAGCAGAAGATATAGCAAACCTACTTGTCATCAAATCCAGCTCCAGCTTTACCCCTCTCTACCCCTCAACCTTCCCTCAGGAAATACCATCAAATATAACTCCCTTTGCTGTCACCAGGTAACAGGTCCTTAATGCTCTCTCTAAGACCAGGAACACTGCACCAATGGGCCCAGACAATATCCCAGGATGCCTTCTAAATAGCATGAAACATGACCTATCAGGCCATCTGGAATTGCTATTTTACTGTAGCTTCAAAACAAGCTTCATTCCTCATGAATGAGGAACAGCAACGGTCATCCCTCTGCACAAAGGTGGGCCATCTTCAGACCCTGGAAACTACAATCCCATAAGCCTCACTATCTCTTATGCAAAGCCATGGAAAGAATTATTAAGGAAATGATCAATAATGATATAGTAAACCTCCAGACACTGGACTCAACCCAAACCGGTTTTTGTCATGGGCAAGATGTGCCTACACAACCTGGTGGATTTTTTTGAAAAGGTCACCAAAGCAATGGATGAAGGCAAAATGGTTTACACTGCCTACCCTGACCTGTCAAAGGCATTTGACGCAATACCCCACTCAGGCATTGTTGACAAACTCAAGAGGTTAGGTACAAACCCTAATGTTACCTAGTGGATAGCCAACCAGCTCACAGACAGGACCCAGGAAGTTAGAACTGGGGAATCCACCTCTGCAAAGAGACCAGTCACAAGTGCAGTCCCTCAGAAATTGGTACTGGGACCGCTCTCTTTTGGCATTTACTTCTCTGCAGTCAAGGCCAGTGTCAGTGGCCTCTGGCTGACTAAATTTGCAGATTATTGCAGATTAGGAAATGTTATTGAATCCAACACAACACAAATGCTCTCCAGAAATGACTGACACAAAAAAACAACTGGTGTCAGTCATGGACTAAAACTAAATGTCAAGAAGTGCATAATAGTATCTTTTGGGAAGTCATCCACCCTTTGTAACTATCATATTGACAACACACCCCTTAGAGTTGAGCCAGTATTCAAGAACTTAGGGACACACACACACATAATAATCTAGCCTTGAACCATCATGTGTCTAAAGTAGTGAGGAAATCATTCTATGTTGTGCACCTTACAAACAAAGATATGGCATCTAGAGTCAAGGAAGTCACTCTTCCACTGTATGTGGCATTCATCAGACCTATTATTGAGTACAATGCCCCCTTTGGTATGCACCTAACCAGGCATATCCAACAATTGGAATGTCCACAGAGGTTCCTCACTAAAAGAACACAGAGTGTAAGTAATGTGGGTCTATATTAGATAAACAAAAGTTTATCTTAGTGACTGCTCTAATAATCGAAAATCCCAGACAACGAACTTGCTATTGTGGGGGGCTGTGCCTCCCTCCCCGCTAAATATATATACCAATTCCGAGATTGCACTACAGTGTGGAAAGGGCAAATATTCCGATCTTCACTGTACTGCAATCTCACAAAAAACATATCGAGGTTCGGGATTTTCGATTATTAGAGCGTTCGTTAAGGTAAACTTTTGTTTATCTAATATAGATCCAAGTAATGTGTCCTATGCATATTGCCTCAAGGTCTTATCCCTGCATTCTGTCTCCTACAGGCTGTTGAGGGGAGATCTATACCTAGGATACAGGGCATTGTTATACCCCACTCTAATGGACTTCTTGCATATCTGCAAAACAAACAGCACTAGAGTTACCCGTTCTAAAGACTTAAACCTTGCCTGTGATATAAATAGAACATACTTGACAGAGAGGTATTTATCCCAGAGACTATCCCATCTCTGGAAGAGGCTCCCCATCCATGTGAAGCAGAGTTCCTCCCTAACCCAATTCAAGTGTAACTTGGAAAATTGGTTGGGGAACAGGAAATTCATCCCTGGTGTCGGACCTATGTCTCTAATGGACACAGACAGCCTGTAAATGCTTCATCTCCCAGGCCCCTGCTTGTAAATGTTTCATCTCTCAAGCCCCTACTTACACTTATCAAGGTACCAGAACTTGTCAAACATTTGGGATGTATGGCTAGGCTTCAAAAGGCCCTTGTGGTCATTAGACTAGTAAACACCTATGAACCTATGAGGGATTGGTTGAGAAGTGGGGGATTGTGGGTAAGGGAGGTGGAGCCCAATGAGTTGAAGTCTGAAAGATTTGGCCTGTGTTGGATCAAAAACCCACAGGTTGAAGCCAGATGGAGAAGACAACATATCAATCTGTTATCAAAGGGAAAAACTGAGAGCCAGTCTACATGATAGACTTAAGAGATGTACAGGCACAAGGGGAAGGAATGCTACACAATCTGCCCCCCTCCCCTCTTTTTTTTAAGGATCCCTGTTTTTTTAATCTGTCCTTCCTGCCATTTTATTTTTTAATCATCTTTATTGAATTATCACTTATGACACAGGCAATCATACATATATATGTAAGTGAAAACAAACCATATTCATATATTCTCAGTTACAGATATTGTACATTACATATAATCTTCTGCACGGTCAATGTCAATCCAGCATTACATAGCTCACTCAATTCCTGCCTTCTCTTAAACCTCATTCCTCTTACAAAACATTATTCTGCATGTACTGTTCCCACAATTCCCATTTTTTCTATGCAATTTGCTCCTACCATTTTCTAAAGATCCCACTTCCAGTTCTTTTATCTGTGTACTTAAGTACTTCAAATATGGTTGGTTTAGACTTAAAAAAATAATTTCCTTACTACATGAATTTGCTCACCCAGCATTTCTGACAGTAGTCTGTAGGAAGTTTATAAAGCCTGGCAACTCATTACACTCCCAAAAATATGTTCCCAATTACTCCTTTCTTCCCCATCACAGTTCCAACATTTGCACTTTACCTGAGGAAAAAATCTCTGTAGTCTGCTTGGGTGATAAAAATACCTATGAAAATACTTCCAAGCAAAAATCCTAACTCTTTTAGATTTTGTTGCATATTTAGGAGACATGCATATATCCTCCCATTGTTTTTTTGTGAATTGCTTATCCATTATCTCTTCCCAATCTCTTCTAAGCTCCTTTGATTGATTCCTGTAGTTATCATGCAATATTTTATATGCCTCACTAATTATTCCCTTTTTAGCAGCAGCTTCTGTTATAGATTTACCTAAAAACTCTACCAGTGCTGGTCTTTTATCCTGCTGTCTCAGTTTTGATCCCTGTCTGCCAGAAGATGGCAGGGATTGATTATTTTGTCTTTATACAAAAAAAAAAAAATCCGAGGATTTATAAAATTTATAATATGGAACTTGAAAAGTCTTATTAATTTCTTCAATTAATTTCGCACTGTAATCAAATTGTTTAAGAATCTGAGTAGCAGCAAAATGAAACAAAATCTCCATGTTTAATGTAGGCCTTAAAATCTCATACTTTACCTCAACAGAAAACTTTTGAGTTCATACCCAGGCATATCTTCTCAAAACAATAGCAGTAGTAGTTGTCCTATATACAATATCTGCACGATCATACACACTCTTCAGAACATGTTTAGATAACCGTCACAAGTTAAAAATTGTAGAATTCAGATAGGACCTACATTCTGAAGGAAGTGTGACAGAACAATTCCTTCAAGCTATTAACAGAATAAACTGGATGAAGGAAATTGTTTTATGAAATCTAATACCTTACCTTCTAATCTACAGGAAAAGGTCAGGATTATTGCAAGCAGCATTTAAAACATCCTCAAAGGCTGGCATATTATGAGGGATGAGTGCAGCCGATGGTAAATCCATTTGCAACATATCATAATATCAGTTCAGTGGGAATATTCATTATTTTCACAAAATACATCACTCATCTTGGTACTAGTCTTAGAAAAACAAAACTCCTCTAATGGAGTTGGACAGGACCAACATTCCTCTGAATGAGAGGATTGGGAATGAGAATAAAAGAATGAAAAAGCTGCGTCTCTGTCTTTGCCAGAATTCTCTGACATATTTTCCTCGGGAATGTATTGACCTAGTTAGTCTTCTGGTATGGATTTCTGCTCTCCAGAATAGAAATCCTGTAGTAAACTCCTGGCTAAGGTAAGAAAATCATTCTTATGAACAAATTAAATGTCTTTTTTTTATTGGGACATCCCTGAAAGGAGACCGACTGACAGTTGCCACTTCATCCTGATTAAGAGGTCTGTTTCCCCACCCCTTCCAAGAAGAAGCTCCCTGAGATACTCCCTGACCCAAAGAATATGGTTCTCTCATGCCTAGATTAGGCACTGCAACAGCTACAGAAGAAGTATCTAACCCCCCCCCCCCCAGTCCATGGTAGAAGAAAGGGGTACACCATAGGAACACAGAGAAACCATTAAGTGGTCTGAGAAAAAAAAATGTCCACTATAGAGTTACCCACCAGTGGCTAAGGCACTATCTAAGCCCCTGATGTAAGCAAGGGCTTCTATTCTGCTTTTTTTTCTTTTAGGAGCAGGAGAAGAAAGAGCAGGACTGTTCTAAGAATCCTTGCTGTAGAAGAGGAAGAAAACTGATAGCAGCTAAGATTTGCTGGGAGAGTCAGTCAGAAGATAAATTGTTGGGATTATGTTCACAAGCAGCACTCACTTACACTTCCCACACAGTCTCTCACAATTCATATGTAAAAGTACAAGCAGTACACAAAACCCTGTCAGAACTCTTAAGCTCCTTTCACTGAAAGTGCACTGAGAGAAAACACGAAATGAAGATAATGTCACAAAGTGCACATAAGCACGAAACATAAAATACATTTCTATATGCTTATATATAACACCTTCTAGCAAAATGTCTCAAGCAGTAAAATACATTTCTAGATGCTTATATATAACATCTTCTAGCAAAATATCTCAAGCAGTAAAATAATGAAGGAAAGTTGTCACAAAGTTTACACAAGCACCAAAACACTCAGTTTGAAGTACATAAAACCAATTCTCAATCTATAAATCCTTACACTTCAGTTAAAATGTCTCAAAAGCTGTACATTTCCTCACAAAACAGCCCCACTATTCAATAATAAGCCCAACTCTAAAAATATCAGATTCTGGCAAGAAACTTCAGAAATTAATAAATTTGCTGATATTCTAGAGAAAATAAAAAATACATCAACAATATTTTAAAAAAGGCTATATTTGGAGTGTGGAAGGGTTCTCTTATGGGGAACCTATCTGCTAGAAATGAAGCCTGTAGCCAATTGCTCTTCCTGTAAAGCTTTAGAACAACTGTATTTTCTTCCACCTCCATCAGCAACAGTTAACACAGACTCCTGCTTTCTGGGGTGGGGTGGGGCATTTTTATGGGAGAATAGTCCGAGGGACACGGAACTCAGGCAAAGGCCAAGCTACACATCAGCATTCTAAACAGGAGGGTGGTTCTCTTCATGTGGTTCTCTTCATGTTGCAGGAATTTCATAACCTCATTCCTCCTGTAGTGATTACCATTCAAACAGACAACATCTGACATATGGTGCATAAACAAGCAAAGAATAATGAAATGCTACCCCCTTTGCAGAGAGGTCATGAGGGTGTGGCAATAGATGATGCGTTTGCATCACTTTTTGGTTGTAACACACATTTCAGGGGAAAGCCATCTGCTTAGTGAACAAGTTCATCAGGTCAGTCCTAATTCCTCATGAGTGATCTCTCAATTCTTCAGTAGCTCAGCAAATTTTCCTGTATTGGGGCCAGTCTTTATGTGACCTTTTTTGCAGCCCCATCCAACAGCAAGTGCAGCAGCTACTTTGCCCTGATCCTCCAGAGAAACAATCCCCAAGAGATACTCTACTCTGTCAGTGCTCCCTCCCAACTGGACTTCTATACACCCCCCATACCCCTTACCTCCAGATTTCTACAGAAAGCAGTTGATTTTGCAAAGCCACTGTGATTTTCATTCTCACTGCTTCAGTAGCCTTTTGGATATATGGATTAATTCCTCTGCAAGAAGCACTTCACATGGCTGTGGCTTTCTCCCACACCTTCACAATGACTGCTGACTGGACAGCACAGAAGTGAGAAATCACCAGTCAGACAGAAGAAATTCATAGCTCTTAACCTGCCATCTCCAACACAAGGACAACTAGCCTCCATAATGTGCAATAAATGGGCAAAATGTGGAACAGATACTAACTGCTTGCTAACAGCTTCAACTAGGAAGGTCATATGATGGTTAAAATATGATAGTTTTACTTATCAAAAAGATTTTTTAATGAATTAATGTGATTCATTTCTGTTTGCCAATAATATCAGTTAAAATATTCCTAACACTGGATGTGTGACAGACCTTTTCAGTGTGGAACTTTGAGGAACATGAACTTTTTAAGACCCGAAATGAGGTACATTCCTCGCAATGGGATATATTTGAGAGGTATGAAGAAATCACACATCCAATGAATCCATCAGGAAGGCTGACTGATGGAGAGTGAATTCTAAGACCACTTTCAGCATGAAAGAGGGATTAGTGTGTAACACAACCCTATCCCTGTGGAAAATAAGCTAAGGTTGTCTCACCATGAGAGCTCACAGCTCAAAGACTTGCCTTGCACATGTCAGAGCAATAAGCAAGAGAGTTTTCCACATTAAAAGCTTCAGATCAGCTCATACCTCTTAACCTCTTAGCACAAGAAATCTGGATAAAGCCAACATTATTGGGGGACAAAAGCCGAAAAATAGGAACAGACTTTAAATATTTCTCATATAAACTTAGGAAGTTGCTAGAATAGTAGGTTTTGCGTTACCATGTACTTTCTTAAAGACATGAAGTCTGAAACTCAAATATCTGTCACTATTTAATGACTTCAGTTCTTAGTAATTTGCCAGAAAAATATACAAGGAACACACCAAAAATATGAGGCAAAAGTCTGGATATTCTGCGAAACGTTAAGAGGTATGGATCAGCCTGAGTGGCAGGTATGAATGGTGCTAAGGTCAAGTTATTCTAGAACATAGTTGAGATACCATGAAGGAGAAATTTGCTTGTGAGGAGGTCTCATATGCAATACTCCTTTCATGAACTGTTTTAGCAAAACAGAAGAATGAGGGGGATCCAACAGCAGACAAGCAGAGATGGCCGCTAAATGTACTTTAATGGATGCATATAATATACCATCCTGAAGTAGCTCACCCAAATACTTCAAGACCAGACAAATGATAACCTCAAGGGACTGTTTGTTCCATTTAGGCACAATTTATTAAATCTCATCCATTTGTAAATATAAGATTTTCTAGTAGCAGGTTTTCTGGCCCTCTTTAACACTTCCTGCACATCCTCAAGAAGCAAGTACCTAAACCGTTTCAAGATGGAATCATTCAGCCTATTAGCTGCAGTTGCTCCAAAGTGGTGTGCACCAGTCACCCCTGAGACTGGGTCAGTAAAGCCAGAGTGTGGGAAAGTATGTGGTAATTGCCCTTGGCCAATACAATTAGAAGGGAGAACCAAGACTGGCTGGGCCAATATGGGGTCACTACAGTGATTGTTGGCATTTCTTTTTGAATCTTCAGAAGCACCTTGTGAATCAGTGGAAAGCATGGAAATGCATACAGGAACTTCCCTACTCATATTCCCTTCAGTAGGTTTTGTTTTATCCTCTAACAGTTAATAGTCCCTCTTGTCTGGATTTCTGATTAGGCACAGTGAAAATAAGCCTGTCTTAAGCCTATTTACTGTCCTCTGTCCCTTTCTCTGCACTAGCAAGGCTATGTTACGCACATTCTCTACTTTACAGTTTTATTGATTGTTTTCTGCTGATTGCCACAATTTGGTTTCTGCCCACTCTGTTTGCCCTCACTCTGCTCAGGGTCACTCCGCTTCCCTACCCTACCCCCACTCTCACACCCCCCACCCTCCTGTAACTTATAGCTAACCAAACAACACCCCTTCATGACCTCACTCCTCTAGCAGCAAATCATTTTTCTTATATAATTACACTTGTATTGCTTAACTTTGCTTTCACCTCCCGCCTTTGTCTCTTTGAACAAAGCAGACTCAAAGGCACTAGAGGCCTTATTTCTCTCCTCCTGCCATACTATACTGTTTTCTGTTTTTTTTTCATTTTTATCTCCTTCCTCCAATTTTACTTCTTACAACCTTTAGCTTTAACCTTTTCTTTGTCAGTTCTCTGTTCCACCACACTAACATTCTACTCCCCCTCCATAAGTCTTCTCATCTCCTTTCATTCTCAGCTCCTTCGAATAACTTTAATTACTTTTAGATAACCAACTTTAATCCTGCAAGTCAGCTATTACCCTTAAACCTTTTTTATAATATTTACTAGCATTCCTACCATGCCTTCAATAAAACCTACCATCTCTTTCACTCTTACACTAGCTCTGTTATCCCTTGCCATTTATTTTACCTCCTACCAATCCTACCTTGTCACATCCTACCCCTCTCTTACTCTACCTATTATGCCAAACCATTGTCACTATAAAGCCTCTGTTCACATCTCCCCACATCTTTTTGACACCTCTCTGACACTACTCTTCTTAGATATTTTCACACCCATAGCCCTGATAATAACCTTTACATAAATTACAGACTTTTTTCTAAACTAACATTTCTTACCATCCACTCCCTTACCCATATTAAACTCCAGTCAGACATACATCCTAACCCAGGCTCTCCTCTCACCACTTTCTCTAACCCACCCCTTCCACTAACCCCAAATACTAACTTCTCCCCTACCAGTTATCTACCTCTAAAAAAAGTAACTCTACCTCCTCATTATAAATGTCAACATCGGAAGCCTCCTTAATAAAGTTAATGAATTTCATGCTGCCGTTGCCCTGTCCTCTCGAGACGTAGCCATTATTATTGAAACCTGGCTTATGCCTCATATAAAATCTGAAGAATTACTTCCAATGAGTACACTATCATTAGAGTGGCCAGATTATCTAAACATGGTGGGGGCATTGCCATCATGTTTAAAGATAACCTTAATTTGGTACAACTTAACTCCACCCCACCCAATCTCCCTAATTTCAGAAATATTAGCTGCACTGCTAGATATAAATAAACATAAGTCCATTGTCATTATAGCTATCTACCTCCCCCCTGCAAATAACCTCCATAACATTGAAAATATCCTTGAATGGGCCTCCTCTAACTTTAGCCACAAAACTGTAATACTTGGAGACTTTAACCTTGATTGGCTTACCTGCCCCTCTTATTCTCCGACAAACTTTATAAACTTATATAACTTCCATGAAAACATTAACCACCCCACAAGCATTGACAAAAATACAAACAGACAATCCACCCTTGACTGGATTCTGACAAACAAATCTAACATTAACTATGATACTGGCTGTCTTCCTGACACTTTAAGTGATCACTTCCCAGCCTAATTAGAAAAATACAAATAATTCTAGTAATATTACATTCCTCTACATTCATAACAAAAAACAATTTTCCCCAACCATTTTCAACACACTTTTAAAACAACATAACTGGGCACCTCTAAAAACTCTACAATTTAACCTTGCAGTACAGTATTTTAATAATGCTTTCCTGCTAATACTAAATAAGCTTGCCCCAATCAGAAAAAAATCATATCAAAACCAAAAAAACTTCCCTGGTTATCAAAAGAAACAATTTTACTACTTAAGCAAAGGGACAAAGTGTGGTCTCGTTTTTTTAGCAACAGAAGTAAGGTTAATCCCACCTACCAACAACTTTGAAATCAAGCCAAGAAACAGATTAAACAAGACAAAAAAATATACTTTCAATCATGTCAACTAAAATACCAAAAAAAAAAAAAATCCTCAAAACTTCTGGAAATCAATTAACCTCCTTCTTAATCTTGGAAAACCCACTACCCCAGTTCCAAGAACTTCTAATACCAACGATGCATAGCCACTCAATTCAATTTCCATTTTATTACCTCAATAACCTCACTACTAAACAAAACTACTAATTCTCCTCTTTCCATACCCTCTTCCACTACCCTAAATTCTATCTTTTTCAAGCTCGAACCCATCCAAACTAGTTACCTAAAAAATCTACTAACTAAAGTAAAACCTTGTGCGCTTGCCACTGATCAGCTATCTGAAGACTTTCTAAAACTAGCCGCCACATCCATTACTTACCCTGTATCCATTCTAATCAACCATTCTATCTCTGAACAGTATGTACCACTGCTTTAGAAAATATCCCGTGTCATTACCCCTTCATAAAGGTGGCCCCTCAACAGTTGTATCCAACTAGAGACCTATAACCATTCTCTCACCTCTAGCTAAAATCTTAGAAAAGTGTATACACAAACAAATATTAGGCTACTTTCCGAAGAACAGCCTTTTATCTTATACACAACATGGCTTTCAACCCAGATACGGTACTAATACAGCCCTTATAAGTTTTACCAATACCATAAATCACCTCAAAAACAACAACCAACTCATCTCTGCCACTTTCCTTGAATGTCAAAAGCCTTTGACACTGTATCTCATCAAATCCTTCTCAATAAACTGGCCTCCTACACTTTCAGCCCTGAAGTCCTAAGCTGGTTCCATAGCTACCTCTCTAATCGAAAACAGGCCACCTTATGGGAAAATAAACTCTTCCCCCCAGCTTCCCATCTCTGTAGGAGTTCCACAAGGATCGATCCTTGGTCCATTACTTTTCATTATTTTTACTAATGACCCAAGTTCTGCTGCTAATCCTGCCACAAACATACAATACACCGATGATGCCTCCCTCATCTGTTCTGTTCCAACTATCAATGAACTTCAAATAAAAACTCAGGTTGCCCTCAATAATATTGAAAACTACTTAGCAGTCTAACACCTTATACTAAACCCCAATAAAACCAAGCTGATGGTCTTTTCAAATACCTCAATACTAAATAACCAACCACCTCTCTCTAACTTTTCCTCCAATGGCACTAAAATAGAACCTGTCGAACAAACAAAACTTCTCAGTGTCACTATTAACAATGGACTGAAGTTTGACAAACATATAGCACTAACAATTAAAAAAGTCCATGTAAAACTTGGTACTCTCTACAGGGCCAGATCCTAGCTCACCAACCATGCTAGAATTGCAACAGCAAGAACCCACCTCTTATCTTCACTATTTTGCTGTTCTCAGATATTCACCAATCTTTGCAAAACAGACTTGAATAACCTCAAATCTTGCTATAACAAGATAGTCAAATTCACCTCAAACCAACCTCAAAGATAACATCATTGTTTTGCCCTGCACCACCTGAACTGGTTAGAACTCCCAAACCTACTTACACTAAATCAACTATTAATTGCCCTTACAGTCATGTATAAACCTGACAACTGCCCAGCTCTATCTGACCTTGTTCAACCCTATACTAATATTAAGTCTCTTAGGAATGCTGATAAAGTGTTGCTTTAACATTATCAAAACTTATAACTCATAAGGAGACTCCTTATATTGTCACAAAATTGCTAAATACTGGAATTCTCTTCCTCAACATACTCTTTCCATCACTAATACTCATAATTTCAAACTGGCCCTAAAACAATACTTCTCAAACCATTGGATATGCTCCTGTTCACCCCCAGACTAACCTTTTCTTACCCTCCGTTACTGACTTTCTGCTTTCTCTCACTTAGCCTTGTGTCCTCCTTGGCTATGATAGTTTCACTGTTTTTTTCTGAATTTTTTAATGTAATGATGTTTTGTTTAGTAATGCTGATTGTTAATGATGTATCATGTGCAACCACTATAACCTGTTGCTTTTTATATGGTTCTCGCTCACATTTTTGTATTTAATGTTTAACTGTTTATTTCTCTGGAGCTTTTCTTCCCAGGTCTCCACTGAAAACAGGCTACTTGTCCAGTCGGACGCTACCCA
The DNA here is from genome assembly GCF_019279795.1 of Protopterus annectens. Classification (NCBI taxonomy): domain Eukaryota; kingdom Metazoa; phylum Chordata; order Ceratodontiformes; family Protopteridae; genus Protopterus; species Protopterus annectens. The sequence continues at coordinate 1,253,420,271 of NC_056745.1, forward strand.
GTAATCAAATGTAAATAAATAAAATAAATAAATAAATAAATTCCCGTCCAAGGGAATGAGAATGCATCTACCCTCCAAGCATGGCTGCCAAGGATTTCTGGAACAGAATTTCTCCAGCTGTCTGTTTTGAAAGGAGGCAATAGATCTGTTTGAAGGGCTTCCCACATCTGGACCAGATCCTGGAACACCACTGCCTTGAGCTGCCACTCGTGTGGGTCAGCCCAAGATCTGCTTAGACTGTCTGGACAGCATTTTGTTCTGAAGAGATGTATGATGCCTGAAGACACAAAGAATACCGTAAAGCCAGCTCCCAGGCCATCACTGCCAACCGACACAGAGGGTAAGACCTTATACTCCTCTGTTTGTTGAGGTACCATATTACTGTGGTGTTGTCTGTAATCACAAGAAGACAGGATCCAGAGTCCATAGGTGGTGAAGGACTTTCAAGGAGTGACTCACTGCCAACATTTCCTTGATACTGATATACTTCCATGCATCCTTGGGCCTCCAAGTAGCCTGAACCTGCACTCCCATTGACACAGCTCCCCAAGCAAAGTCAGATAAATCTGTCTGGACAGATTGCGTTGGAACAGGTAGGAAGAAGGGATGTCCTGGACTGATACTCAGCTGTGCTCTCCATCACTGTAACTATCATTTGATGAAGTCCAGCACCAGCAACTGGGCTTCCAGGGAATGTAAGTGCTAGGTGCAAAAACTTCATACATACCACAGAATTTTTCTCATGTGATGACAGGCCAGTGGTGTCATGAGAATCATGGACGTTATCAGTCCTAGAATTTTTAAGAATTCTGTTGCCAAGGAGACATTCATCCTGGAGAATTTCTGAAACATTGTCTGGCCGAACAGGATCTTGTATTTGGGAAGAAATGCCATTCTTTTTTTGGTGTCGAATAAGCATTCTAGGAAGATGAGTCTTTGTAAGGGTGACAGGCACAACTTTCGAAGGTTCAACTTGAACCCTAACTGAGACAGCAAGGTTGAGACCATCTCTAGTGATTCCAAACACCTGGATACAGACTCTGCTCCGATCAGCAAGTCATGTAAGTAAGGAAAAATGTGAATGCCAAGGGGCCGGCAGTGAGCCACTGTTGGACAAAGCACTTTTAAAACACTCATGATGCAGTGGACAGCCCAAAGAGCAGTGCAGAGAACTGCCAGTGTGAACCAGACACAACAAATCACAGATATCTCCTGAATCAATGAGCAACAGGGATATGATGATATGCATTCTTCAAGTCCAGAGTCACCATGAAGCAGTGGTCTAGACGAAGTGGAAGTACTGCCTACACTGTGAAATCGGGGACATAGATAAAAGTATTCAGAAAGGATAGGTCAAGCACTGGTCTCCATGACAGGTCTTTTTTGGGAACCATGAGAATTCTGGAGTAGAAACCTTTTTTTTCTCTGAAGGAGGGACTGGCTCTATGATCCCCAAGTTCAGCATGTGCTGGAGTGTAGAAGGGAGTAACAATTTCAGGCCTGGCATGTGAGGGGGAACCCCCCTGAATACAGGCATATGTTCCTTCCACTGCCACCTGTAACCTCTGCCCACGATGTTGAGCACCCATTTTTTGGAATTCACTAATGACCAGGTTGCCTTGTTGAGAGCTAACTTTTGCGATGGGGCACCCACAGGGGAACCTGGGAATGACCGGTGCCAAGTCTCAGCATAGTCATAGCTTGGAGGGGAGGCTATCCTTATTGGGAAAGGATCTCCGATTGTTAGGTTTGGCAGAGTTCTTGTCCTGCCATTTCCCTTTCTTGCCTTGCGTTTTCTTCATCTGGGATTTCTGTTATTTGTCCCGCCAAGAACTATCCTGCTTACTGGGGGGGGGGGGGGGTAGACTTGGGAATGTGGAGCATTTTAGATACCCCTTGCATCATTTTACCTCTGTCATCCAGTGTTTTTGGATCTGATTAGCTGCTGTACGAAATGCACAATTGGAATTAAGTGGAGTATTCATAATCTCATTTTTTTAACTCATCATAAAAATTTTGACTCTGCAACCAAGCATACCTCCTTATCACTCACCAAGAAATATTGTGCTAGAATAAATCCAAACACTCAGAAATAGGGTAAAATCTTTTAATGAAATCAAGTGCTTTCATTGTTAGAGCACTCAGAACTTTATCAGAATTGACTAGAAACTTGCAATTCACCATTATATAATGTTCAAAGGTCATGTGATAGAAGTAATATGACATCACACTGGGAAAATACATGTCAAATATAAATAAAGGAACTGAATGCTAAAAAATGTAAACATATTTAAATATTATGAGTTTTGCCATGTACAAAATTAAAAGTTATAACTTTGCAGCTCTCAGCTTCAGTACAGTGAATATTGATCATTAAGACTTGGGGGAACCAGTGTCTAAGTTTAGTTGCCAAATTAGTTCCCTGCACTTGACCCTGGTTTCCCATGGAGCACCTCTGCTATTAATGGGAACATTGTCCAATACGTAAAACTTAAAACCTGAGTCTTACATATAAGGGAATGCTTGTAAAGATGTCTGTATATATTTTGATAACAATGTCATGCATGTGCTTATAAATTCACCTCTTTAAACTCATTTCCTCCAATGGAGCTCTGGTAGTTTGCACTATAACTTTCAATGGGCGGAGCCTAAGCTTTTTGATAAAATCAAATTATGTCTTCACATTTCAAACAAAAGTTCATTATGTCTGGAATCAGAGTGGTTATTAAAGAAGTGTAAATGGCAAACAATTCAGCAGAAATAAGTTATGTCTTACCATAATGTCCCATCTGTATTGTTGATCCTCGTTCAGTCATTACATGTGGGTATCGGTTCTGACCTCAGAAGTAAGCTGGTCATCTTCCAAGCTCATGCCAGCTACAAACTCTCGAGTTAAAAACTCTTACCCAGAACTCCCTTCTCCCTGTTACTTCAGATTGAGTTTGCAAGTCAAAAGAAGGTAGAGGCTACCTCTGGTGAAATGACCTAACAGAACCGGATGGTGAGATCCACTAAAAGCCACAGGAGGGGGAAGGAGGGAAGGTCGTAATGACTGAACGAGGATCAACAATACAGATGGAACGTTATGGTAAAACATAACTTCTTAATCTGATATTGTTAATCCTCATTCAGTCCTTACATGTGGGACAGAGTCCCCAGCTACCTTTATTCCTGGGAGGCTCTCATAGAAGGACATTCTAGAGCACCATAGAACCAAAAGATGCTCTTCCCCTGGAGGCCAAATCCAATTTGTAATGATTGATGAAGGTATGAGGGGTAGCCCAAGTTGCAGCTGCACAAATGTTATGTAAAGAGACTCTGGCATGGAAGGCAGCAGAAGTTGCCACCGACCTTGTAGAATGAGCCTTTATGGTAGTAGGTAATGGAAAATTACGTTTTTATAAATGAAGGTTATGCAGTCTTTTAACCATTTAACCAGTGTGACCTTAGCAACAGCACATCCTAATCTAGGTCCAGAATAGGTCAAAAATAACTGGTCTGATTTATGAGATGCCTTAGTCCTGTTCAAGTAGAAGCGAATTTGCCTGTGAATATCTAGGGTATGTAGGCAATACTCTCCTCTGAATGATTGGGGAAGAAAACTGGCAATTCAATGGTTTGATTAATGGACATTTCAGAGATCACTTTTGGCAGAAAGGAAGGATTAATTCTCAATGACACTCTATCTCTATGAAAAATCAAATATGGTCTCTTGATGCATAAGGCTTGAAGCTCAGAGATACATCTGGCAGAAGTAATGGCGACCAAAAACAAGGTTTTTCATGACAAATATTTGAGGTTGCAAGAAGAAGCAGATTCGAAAGGTGGCATTGTCAAAGCTTGTAGGACTAATGACAGGTTCCATGGTTGAGTAGGTTCTCTAAAAGGGGGTCTTAGATGATTCATGCCTTTTATGAAAGTCTTACATAATTTATGTGACATAAGAGAATAGTCTTGGACACCATCATGAAAATTAGATACTGCAGCCAAATGAACTCTAATGGTAGAGGCAGATAGACCAGACTGAAATAGGGTAGATAGATATTCCAGTACTATCGACACTGGTGCTGAAAAAGGATCTACTTGTTCTTCTTTCAGCCAAAAAGTAAATCTTTTCCACTTCCTGAGATATGTAATTCTGGTGGAAGACTTATGAGATGCAATAGGAATGTCACGTACTGGCAAAAAAAGATCATTTTGCCTGGCAATCAAAGGAATTGGAGGAGCCAAGCTGTGAGCTTCAGGCTGTTCAAGATGGGGTGAATCAGATTCTGTGGATGGGAGATCAACCCCGGGGTTGGATGGAGAATCCACGGTTGATCCAGCAGGTGAGGCCAAAGGAAGGGAAACCAAATCTGACAAGGTCAATATGGTGCTATGAAGATTACGTTGCTCTTCAACTGACGGGCTTTCTTCAGAAACTGGGGAATGAGGGGGAGAGGTGGAAATGCATAAAGCAGACCCGAGGGCCAATCGTGGACTAGAGCGTCCCTGGGTGGCTGTCCCGGAGGGGGAATCAGGGCAAAATAGTTGCTGCATTTGTAGGTGGTTGGGGACGCAAAGAGGTCACAGCAAGGAAGACCCCAGTGGTTGAAAATCTCTGTCGCTATCAAGGGATTTAGGGACCACTCATGAGGTTGTAGAATACACCTGCTCAGTCTGTATGCTATCACGTTAGAACTCCCAGGAATGTGCGTTGCTAGAAGAAAGTGGTTGGTACCCATTGCCATATCCTCATGGCCTCTCGACAGAGTGGGTAAGATTTGGTTCCACCTTGTTTGTTGATGTACCAGACCACCGCCATGTTGTCTGATTGTATCACAATAGCCCCAGATGGCAGCAGGGGATGGAATGCTTGCAACGCCAGAAGCACCGCCCTCAGCTCTAGAACATTTATATGCAGATGGGCCTCCTTTTCGGACGAAGTACCTTAGACTGTCTGTCCCTGAAATAGCCCCCCCACCCCATCAGGGAGGTGTCTGTGGTCACTGTAGCCTTAGACTGTTGGGGGGCCTCTAGGGGAGAACTTGGTCTGTGTGTCACGGAAAGAACCTAGAGACTTTTTGTGCCATGTCTTCCCACTCTTCTGGTTTCTGGAGAAAGCCCGTTGAGGGGAAGAATAACAGACACACACAGCAGAAAGGGTCTTACCGTCTTGTTCACATCTGGCCAGTGTGCTTTTAACCTTGGGTCCGAACAACAACGAGGCTTCGATGGGAGCATTGAGAAAGGAAGCCATGAAGGGTTCCATGAAATTACACAAGCGCATCCAGGCATGTCATCTCAGAACAATGCCTGAACCCGCCACTCTAGCTGCTCCTTCTGATGCGTGAGATATCAGGTGCATGGAGGAGTTAGATATCGATTTGATGGTGGCTAGCTGAGAGGCCACTTTGTCACGGACCTGATCAGACACAGCTCCAGCCAAAGTTTTAGAGAGCTCAGAAATTAAGTCTCTTTGAAGCCTGGTAAAATGTGCCATATAGTTCAGGGACCTGACTGCAAAGGTCACTGATGCAAAAGTACGCTTCCCCATTCTGTCCAGAGCCCGGGACTCTTTGTTGGGTGGATGGACAGTCTGGCTTTCTTCTTCCGCCTGGTCCTTTTTAGTTGCGGCGTACACCACTAAAGCATCTATCTACAGGAAGTCCTTTGGACCACTGGGGATCACTAGCAGGAGGGGACAAAATTTTATCTGGCCTCCAGGGAATGGCCTCAACGGCATAAGGAGCCTTCCATGCACACTGCACGACAAGCCGGACAAGTTCGTCGGCAGGTGGAGTAACCCAGGAGGTAGGGGGCCGGGCATGAAAGGCCTGCAGGAACACAGACTCTTCAGAGGTCGGGTTAGAGGGCTGCTAGTTACCTCTCTGTTTAAGGATTTCAAGGATATCACCAAAGGATACCTCAGAGGGTGATCGAGGGGACCCTTCCCCATCATCAAAGTCTGTATCTTCAGTAAGGGACTTCTCTGTGGAGTCCATGTGCTTCCTCTTGCATGAGCTCTTTTGATGATCTTCCTCAGAAGGAGAAGCTGGGGAAGACAGCTCAAAAGGGGTCTCCTGTGGGAGTAGGTCCTGAGGCCCTTGCGCCCAGTGTCTGCTAGGAGCAGCTTGTGTACATTGCGGTCCAGAGAAGGGCAGGGAGAGTGATAGCACAGGATCGCCAACTGACTCCAGAGCCTTCTCCATAAGCTGGAAGGCCAGTCCACCTGAAGAGGGATGGGGGCCCTGGGCAGGGATCACTCCTTGCCTAAGTGGCTCAGCCTGCCGACTTGGTGTCCCTGGATGGCTGTGAAATGCCAAAATTCATATGCCACAGCTGACATCCTGGGCCGTGACAAGACCCACCTGCCACAAAGGCAAGTGCGGCTCCTTAGTGAGAACCATAAAAGGAACTGCAGTGGGGGAAGACTGTGCTATATCAAGGGGCTTCAAAGGCAATGAAGGAGGAGAATAAGTAGGGGTCTTTGGTAAAGGGTGATCACCTCCCGAGGAAGGATAGGTCCTGGGGGGGCGGGATTCCTTTGGCCAAAAGCACTTGATCCACAAGATGCAACACATCGTGTTCAGAGAGGCTTCTAGCGGATTTCACAGACATGGCTAAGGGAGAGTCAGATCTATCCAAGGACGGAGCAAACTCGGTGCCCACCATGGAGGTGGTCTGCACCGAGAACAATGGAGCTATAATGGACTGAACTACTGGTGTCTGCACTGAGGAAATCATTGGTGCCAAAGGCATGTTTTGCACTGACGATGAGGTCGGTACTGAAGTGGTTGTTGGCACTAAGGCCTGAGCCGAAAACATTGGTGACGAAAACTGAATGGTCGTTACCAAGAGGGTAGTCGGTGCCGGGTAAGTTGTCGGAGCCGAAAAGGAAATGGGCGTTGAAACATCCATCAACATCATAACAGTCTGCATCGACTGGACAGTCAGTGCCGGTAAGGGAGTCTGAACCAAGGAGCTCCTCGGTACCGATGTGGTATGGGGCACACTAGTCGGTGCCGAGGTCTCAGATGGCACCGATGGCCTCGGTGCTGAAGGTCTAGGCACCAAAAGCGCAGAAGCTGAAGAATTCAAATCCGAACTGGAAAGCTTAGCTTTCTTGGGTCTCGGTTCCTGAGGGTCCCCAGCTGGGGGAGAAGGATGAGACTTGGCCTTTTTATGTTCATCACTCTTTTTCTTATGGGATATTGGAGGGGATGAAGCCTCCGACCCAAAAATAGCTTCTGAAAAAGGAGATTTAAGTAGCCCCTTTAATATTAATTTATTTTTCTTCTTAATTAACATCCTGTTCGAGAAATTCTTACAAATCCCGCAAGGAGGGTCAACTGTTAAATGAGGCATACCCAAGCAATAGACACACAGGGAATGTGCATCTGAAGTGGGTAATTTATGCCCACAATCTAAACATCTTTTAAACCCTGGGCTACCTTTTTTATCTGTCATGGTTGTTAAGGAAAGAAAGAAAAATACCAGCAATGGTACAAGAAATACCTGAAGGTAAAAAGGAAAAGGGGTTTACCAACGATGGTAAAAAAGGAATTACCTCGCGGTAAAAAGAGAGGAAAGGAGTTGCAAAGAATTCGAAAAAGGTAGTCGCTAAATGCGATAAGGTAAGAGATAACTATCTAATAACTTTTTTGTGAAAAAAAGCTGTCTTAGAACTTAGTATGAAGAAAAATACTGTACTTGGCTCAAGAGAAATAGCTTGACATGACCAAATGGCGATGCGGCAAATGAAATCTGAGGTAACAGGGAGAGGGGAATTCTGGATAAGAGTTTTTAGCTCGAAAGTTTGTAGCTGGCGCGAGCTTGGAAGATGGCCGGCTCGGTTCCAAGGTCGGAACCAATACCCACATGTAAGGACTGAACAAGGATTAACAATATCAGATCTATTTTTACAGTGGTAGTATTCCTTAGCTTCAAAGTCTTGAAATAGACTTTTATAAGTTACAGTAAACACAGTAAGTTTGTAAGCACGCAATAATGCCCAACAGAGTGTGTGCTATTGTGGAAATAACGCCCACCCAGGGGTGTTGTGAGGACTGACGCCGCAACTTGCACTTACATCACGGGCTGTCTGTAAAACTGTTGTATTTTACTTACTTGCTTTTTTTATTAAAACATTGCTTTTTATATATTTTTGATGTAAAATAGTTTCTCCGCCTAATGTTTCAAATTTGCTGTAGTATATGTTAATGGTGTTGGAGGGAACATTTTACGTCCAAAATATAACACTTAAAAAATATCCAGGTATTTACTTTATTTTTTGGTCCCTTACTCCTAAAACTTTGGTTTGTTGCCAGTCATTTGAGTTTGAAGTTACTAAATAATGACATATATTGAGTTTCAGACTTTTATTTCCTTCAGAAAATTTATGCTAACACAAATCCTTTTATTTAAGCAAGTCTGTAATTCTATAAGAGTAATAATTAAAATCTGTTCCTATTTTTGAGCTTTTGTTCCCCCTTTATTTTAGGCTTTATCCAGATTTCTTCAGCTCAAAGGTCCAGAGGAATGCTAACCTCTTTACTGCTGCTGTTGCTCCTGCCAGTGTTCGATCTCACTCTCTCTGTCTCTAACAGACACACACACACACACACACACACACACACACACACACACACACACACACACACACACACACACACACACACACACACTTCTGCTTCAGAAAATGCATACTAATAGAAATGCTAATGTTCAAGTAACTTTGTGATTTTGCAACAACAACATTTAAAATGTGTTTCTATTTTGTTCACTGTTTATTTCAGGCTTATCCAGATATCTTGAGCTAAGAGGTCAAGAGGTACTCAAACCTCTCGACTGCTGCTGTTGCTGCCAGGGACTGCTCGATCGCTCTCAGTCTTCACTCTTCAGTCTGTCTCCTCCTTTCTCTCTCTCTCACACACACACACACACACACACACACACACACACACACACACACACACACACACACACACGCACATACACACACACACACACACACACAAACACACTTCTGCTTTTATGCACGCATTCACTCACACAAGCAGACTGAAACATAAACACACACACACACACACACACACACACACACACACACACACACACACACACACACACACACACACACACACACACACACACACACACACACACACACACTGGCTAAACAGAAAAAGAGCTGCTTAGTGAGTGTAAAATAATAGCGCAATTGATCGCTCTCTCACTCTCCTTTTTGGCCTACACGGATACACTCACACACAGACTTAAACACATATGGAACACTCCTTTTCATTTTAATTGTTTTATTTTACACTCACTAAGCAGCAAAAACACTGCTTAGCTAGCATAAAATAGTGGCAGGGTGTTAGGTTTTTCAATCCGAGCTCCACAGCAGCTTGATATGCTGCCATGAAGCAATGGACTTGTTTTTCAGCAGGCATTACCTGTAGATTAACACCCTGCTTGAGAATGTTAGTTCTCCAATCAGGATGTAATCTACAGGCTGCCCATTCTCTAATATTTTATAAAAAAACTTAAAATATCTCAGCAACCACTCAAGTTACACACATACTGTCTGCAGCATTTTATTCATCTAGCTGAGACCTTTCTGATAACAGTAAGCAGATCTGCTTGTGCTGCTTGGTTGCTGAGATATTTAGAAAAATATGACATTAATGGCAAAATAATTAAATATTATATGAACAAGTAAGTTATCTTTACCTGCACTAGTTAGAGGTCAAATATCAATACAGTTGTCTTTGCCACTGTGTAAGCTTTAAGATGAAATTTATTAATACTTTATATATCGCATGGTTATAGAATTATTAATGCAAATATAAACAAGCAATATTTCACAGCTAGAGGTGCAGTAAGATGTAACTGCAGAAACACCTGGAGGCATCACCTGGCTATAATGAGTGGATGTTTTTTCAGTTTTCCAATTTAAAAAGAGGAGCATGACAGTTGTCCACATGTATAAGACCAGTACTTCGCAATTAAAATGTTTACTAGACATGTAGGTTTTGCTACAGGCAGCAATATTACTTTTGCTGCCTTCCAAAATATACTTGCATTGGTGGCAAAACCCACACTTATATGTTCCCTGCTTTTTGTTAGTCATGGGGATACTTTTCACCCCTCTTTCAAACCTCCCTTTAAAGTTTTTTTTGCCTCTTTATAAGTGATTGGTCACCCAGATGTCCTGCCACTCCTGCAAAGCGGAAAACATGTTCCAGTTTTTGTTCAAAATGTTTTTTATCCTTCCAGATTAATTGCTGTATTTTAATGTCATTACCTTCTCATGGTTTACACCCCCTGCCTCCTTAGGAACTGTGCATTCCTTCCCTAGTCGCAAGGTTGATATATATTTTGAGCCTCAAGCATTTATTTTATCTTAGATGATTTTTATAAGGTTTGTTGGGTAACCATGGTCTACAGCATACTATATAGGTTATTGTTTTCTTTGATAAAGGTGTCATAATCAGAAGTCACACATGCCAGTCTAACATACTGTCCCTTCAACAAACTTCTTTTTGGAAATGTGGGTGGTTACTGTCGTAATGAAAATAAAAGTTGGAGAAAAGTGGCTTACGGTACAGGTTTAAACAAAATTTTCTTTACAACCTGTTTTTTTTTTTTTTTTTTTAGTGTAGTGCGATGTCAAAGAAGTTAACTTCATCATGAGAAACATGGTGTGAAAATATCAAAAAGGGAAAAGCAGATTGGATGTATTTTAAAAATTCATTTAACCTGTCTATCATGTCGGACCACAATATGCATATGTCATCCAGGAACTTGGAATAACTAAGCCAATAATCAGCAAATGGAGAGTTAAAATGTGGCCCTTCTCCCAAGCCCATAAAACCATGTTGGCATTGATGGGGGCACACACCACCCCCCAATGCCACCCCCTGAATTTGTTTGTCTTCAAACACAATTTCCATGAAGTCATATATCAGCCTGATATCTCTGCTGGATAGGAAGACTGCAGTGAATTAGGGCCTCTTTCAGTAACTGCAGGCCTTCATGCTGTGGTGTAGCTGAAAATAAGTAATCATCTATAGTGACAAAAATCAGGTCCTCCTTGTACCATTTTTGGTCAATACCTCTTAGGAAATCCAAAGAATCTCTTAAAAAATATGTAAGTTTTGAAATTAAGGGTTTCAACCTTTTGTCAATAAATACCTTCTTATCAGCACAGATGTAGCTGCATTTCTCGACCACACTATTGGCCCCTTCAGTGGCACTCTTTAAAGCATGTTTAGAGACTTGAGAAACATTGGACACAATATCTTTGACACAGACATTTTGGTCAGTAGGTTATAATGCAGCTCACTCATCTAAACTATACATACACCTCAACACAAACTTCCATATCAAATACTGGTAGTTAAACACTTTAAAGGCTACCATGCTGAACTGTGCCAGCTTCTTTTCATGAGATTCTAGTCACTTGCCTAGTTTATCTTGAGGGACTGGGTTTGATGAAAACATGGTCTTTTTATTAGCATTTGTCACTGGGGAACAGAGAAGCAATGCCCACAAACAAGGGGGGCAGGAGGCTAGGTATGCCAAGCCCACTCTGAATTTCTTAAACCCTTGTTTAGGCAGAGGCTCATTCAGAAGGGAATTGCAAACTTTTTTAAAAACATCCAACAACACTAGGATGAACAGAATGAAGGTTGCCACATCTAGGCCCTCGTCTTCCAAAAGATCATATACCGTGCTAATCTCAGGAGGCAGCTGATGATTGCTCCTAATGAAATGCATCCCTAAATCTTGCCAGCATTTGGGAAAAAGAAAACATCTGTTTGGGGTTTTGATACTGACTGGTCAGACTCTGGCACTTCCAAAACCTCAGATTCTGGATCCCCTTTAAAATCAGGATCATTGGAGAGCTGAACAGGGATGGGAGTACTGGTGTTTCTCATAACCTGGGTTTACACCTCATAAACTGTGGCCTGAATAATGGATCTAGACACAGCCACCACAACAGGTGAGAACATACTCGAAGACTGTTGTGCTATAAAGTGGTGAGTCTTTTGTCTCTTTTTTGAGTGTACTACATGAGTGTGAGAACCCCTGGGCAAAGATGTAGCAACACTGGAAATAGATTCTGTACCCATGACTTCCTCTGCATCTAAAGAGTATGGTTCTCCTGTACCTGAACCAGACAATGGAACAGCCCTTGAGGACATGTCTGACCCTCATGTCATGCACAGTGGTGGTACTTCCATCACATCAGGGACTGGGAGGCAAAACAAGGCGAGTGGTCCAATAGCCTGCCTAAGACTACTGCAGAGTCACAAGCTGCACGCTGAAGCATATTTCTTCATTTATTTTTTATGTTTTTAGGAGCACAAGAGATAGATGGTGCTGGTGGGGGGATCATACAGCGATAAATAATGGCTGCACAGTCACCCAATAAAAAATGAACACATTCCACTATCCTCCCTCTGAACAGCAATCTGAAGTCTGTTTCTGCAGGACTACTATTTTGAACACTGTACTGAAATAAATGACAGTAATGTCAATAACACAGTTCAAAGCATAACATACCTGCAAAAAAATCCCCTAATTTCTGCTAAAAAAAGACTAGTACAGAAACAGCAGATAAGAAATGAATCAATAAACTTATGAAAAAATCTTATCAAAAATGTTTATCACACAAAATGGTGACAAAATCTTGATTTAAACAAAAAAAAAGCATTTAAATGCTATAATTCTGCTCATTCACTCCCAAATAATCATAACCACTAGAATAAAAATGCAATATCAGCAAGTTTTCCAGTCAAAACTTCCAAATAAAGCTTTTAATCAACAGAAAAAAACAGGCACAATTAACTTTCAGTTCTGAAAGCACAAGTTAATGAAAGGAACTAGTAAAACGGCCTTAGTACAGCAACTCAGTTAAACATTCGCAAAGGGCCATAAAACACATTTGAAGGGATAACATTTCTTAGAAATCAACAATCAGCATATAATAAATATGATAAAACTTGATATTGTGTGGGCAAAGTAAAAATCAAAGCATTTACAAAATTTCCAGTCAGAAAAAAGTCACAGCAGCAGAAAACACTGTTCAAGCCTGATAAAAAAGCCAAGGGAGGAAATATAACCCAAAAGGGTTTTTTATTTGAGCTCAGCAGCTGAAGAGAGATCCACAGTATTGTGGCACTAAAAGGGTCTATGTCATATAATCGAACAGCCACATTGCTGAACGTCATCTCATTGACAGTGCAGTCTGTCGAACCCCCACAACTCCCCCCTGCTAATTATATATACCAACTCCAAGACTACACTACATTGGGGAAAAGGGCAAATTTCCTGATCCCTACAGTAACACAATCTCAGTCAGGACAGTTCGACCTGCACTATTGATGAGATGACATTCAACAATGTGGCCATTTGATACTTTGATGCAGAACCGGCACTAAAAAACTGAAAGCATCCTTTCTGTGGGTCTGTAAGGCCATCCCTGTACTGCCAGGTGATTGGTCCATAATACTCACAGACAGGCAGTGGGGGGGACTCTTGAGTTTAAGTAGACTGCCAGAGGAAGGCAGCAGAGCATTACTACCCAAATGCCAGTAAGGTGGTGTGTTAATTGAAAACTGAATGGTCTTCTCATACACATTGTTGGGGAAGTTAACCACCATTTGAGGTGAAGTCTGCATAGCTTACTTATATGTATTGGAGCAGAGGGGTGAAATGAGAGTTGGGACAACTGAACATGTGTATCCATTATAAAATTATCATGTAAAAATGTGTGTGAGAGTCATTACAACTATAGTGGATGACATCAATTCTAAAACTATGCAAAAACAGAAACAGGCTCAGACAAACAGATGCTTTCATCATAAATTTCATTGCCCATTATCACTACCCCATTATCATCATAAATTTCCTTGTCCATTGCTTCTGTTGATAAACTGTCTTTTGGCTTTTCCCGGTTAGGGGTCGCCACAGCGGAACTCCGGTCCGCTAATGATTGGCAATAGATTTTTATGTGATGGCTTGCCGGGCCTAATGCACAACCTTCAGCGAAGGAACGCCCATTCACGCATGCCGACACACAGAAGACGCTTTAACTGAGAATCGAATGTGCAATGTCTAACTGTGAGGCGACAACGCTACCGCAGCACCACCACCGCAGTCTGTTGATATAAATTAAATCTCTAATATGCATGTTTTCTGGAAAGCTTGCATTAAGGGATTGCTATTTGGAACAACACTACTTGATCTTTTATTAATTTCTTTCTTGCCATTAGGAATATCCTGAAGAAATAATTTTAAGTTTAGAGAATGAGTAAATAGTTTCAAGTCTGTAAGTGAGTCGCTGAGGTTGCCAGCAGTAGCTGGTACAAAGGTCCTAATACTGTGAGTACTTTTATCATTCAATACTAAAAAATGCTTTCATCATAAATTTCATTGCCCATTATCACTACCCCATTATCATCATAAATTTCCTTGTCCATTATCACCAACCCACCACCTCTGTCTGCATTTTTTATTACAATGTAATTGATATTCATAAGGGAATCCAAAGCCTATTTATCATTTAAGGACATATTGTGATATTAGTCCAGCTTCTGTTGATAAACTGTCTTTTGGCTTTTCCCGGTTAGGGGTCGCCACAGCAGAACTCCGGTCCGCTAATGATTGGCAATAGATTTTTATGTGATGGCTTGCCGGGCCTAATGCACAACCTTCAGCGAAGGAACGCCCATTCACGCATGCCGACACACAGAAGACACTTTAACTAAGAATCAAATGTGCAACGTCTAACTGTGAGGTGACAACGCTACCGCAGCACCACCACCACAGTCTGTTGATATAAATTAAATCTCTAATATGCATGTTTTCTGGAAAGCTTGCATTAAGGGATTGCTATTTGGAACAACACTACTTGATCTTTTATTAATTTCTTTCTTGCCATTAGGAATATCCTGAAGAAATAATTTTAAGTTTAGAGAATGAGTAAATAGTTTCAAGTCTGTAAGTGAGTTGCTGAGGTTGCCAGCAGTAGCTGGTACAAAGGTCCTAATACTATGAGAACCAGTGAACTGTTGGTGTTTATTGGTGTAACAATTGGCGAATAACTGATCTGAAGGGCTGACTTCTGCCTGAAGGAAGACTGACCATGCATTCTGTTGTTTCCAGATAGCACCCAATAAAGGTAAGTGGCTTGAGTTGGTTGAAAGTCTGACATTTTGCAGTTTACAGAAATACCCAAGGATAAGCAGAGCTGTAGCAAGTAATCTCTGGCTATTACTAGAGACATTCTGGTTGTTGCAGTGAGGACACCATCATCTAAGTATGTGACAACTTCCTTTAGAGTCTCAGGTGTGTTATGACTACTGCCATGCACTTGGTGAAGACCCAGGGGGCTGTGGTGAGACAGAAGGGCAAAGGTCTGTCATGAAAATGATTGGTGCCCAGCTGGAAGCACATAAATCACCTGGATGCTTTGCTAAATCTTAATGTGGAGGTAGGCATCCTGGATGTCTATACAGCACATCCAATCATTTGCCCTCAGGCAGGGCAAACTGCTTGCATTGTGAACATTCTGAATGGAGTCTTCTTTCTGTATAATCAGGCCAATGAAATCCATGTTTCTCCTGAGGAATTACTTGCACTGAGACCAATCTGAATTGTGTCTTCTTGACATATAAGTGTAGGCTGCTGAAATCCAGGATTAGCCTGAGTTCTTCCTTTTTCTTTGGAACTAAAAAGAGCATGGAACATGTTCCAGACCTTAGCTGGTCTGGTGGGTTCTCTTGGATGCTTTAAGCTACTGAGGTGCTTTGACTCAGAATGCCTGAGCTTGATGAGGAGGGGAAATGCCCTATATGATGATCATCCTTGTAGCTGAATAGAAAGATAAGTGTCTCTTGACTGCATCCAGAAGTGAGAAGTTGGGTAAACTTTCTGGGACACTGGGAATTATTGCTCATAAAATGGCCTCAAAATCCCTAGGTTTGTGGGCCTCCATGACCTCTTGAAGGGGCCTCCTCTTCCATGGCCACCCCTGTCAGAGGATGAGTCAAAGGGTCTATGCTGGGGTTTCCTAAACCATAGAGACTTGGACACATTCTAATTCCTGTTATAGGATCTGTGAGGGAGTCCCAAATCTGACACCTTTGGCACACAGCATCTTGCTTTCTGCTCACACCTTGTTAACCTTTCTTTCACAGTAGGTCTAAAAAGGATGGAAACGTTAAAGGGAGATGTTACTGAAGAATTCCTTAAAATTGTCCTTGAAGACACAAAGGCAAAGCCAGGCATGATGTCTTAAAAGCAAAAGCACCTGAGGTGTAAGCATGTTTCCCCATTCTGTTCAGCACTTTAGACTGCTTGTTAGGTGGGTGGATAGCAGCTGCATCATCCAACAGTTCTGGCTTGGTGGCTGCTGCTGCAATGACATAGTTCACCAGTGCTGTCTATCCTTTGGGGGGAGGATGAAGAATCTTAACAGGTTACCGGTGTTTAGCCTCCTTGGAATATGGCTCCTGCCATGCCTTTCTTTTGGTCAAATCTATAAGACAGTTGGTAGGAGGGAACACCCAAGAGGAAGAGGGTGCAGATCACCTCTTCATCTTGAGATGGGGGATTTGTAGGCCAAGCTTCCTTCTACCTCATCAACTCAAGGATACTGCCAAAGGTTGTGTGTTCTGGAGAGGACTGAAGGGAATCCTCTCTCTCTCTCATTTAAGGCAATGTCTGATGTTAAGGATTCTGCTGGGGAGTCTACAAGCCTCCTCTTGCATGTGCTTTTCCTGGAAAAATCCAGGGGTGGCTGATCTAAATCTCCAGTGGAATCAGACTGAACCTGCATCAGTTCCTTGTGGTTCTCCATCCTGCTTTGTCCCAGGGACACCCAATGAATGGGTTGAAGGATCAAATGAGGTGTGCCAGGGACTGAACCCAGTATTGGTGGAAGGTTTGCATGCCTCCTCAGAGGAGCTGAAATCATCTTCTCCAGTGCCTCAGTGCTGAATCTGTCAACATTAAAAATCCCAAACACAGAACCATGTCTGTCCCTGCAAAAGCAGACATAAATGGCATTGAAGAGTGATGTCCTGTGAAAGAATATCAGAAAAGCCTTAAGATGGGGTCAGTATCAATGCATCAAAGGCTGAGGACTCAGACACTGAGATCAGACACAAATGACTTGGTGATAAAGATGGTGCCAAAGAGTCAATGTCCAGCAACTAGTTCCAAGATTCCATTCACATCGAAAGTTTCACCATTGAGTGAACTGGTTGGGAAGATGTCGACTTGACTCCGAGTAGGGGCACCAGCAGGGACTGAACAGGCAAGCTCAGGTTGATGTCTCAGCTCCAAAACCATTGGTGCCATCACAGGGACCAGGGGAAGAGCAAGTAAAGCAGAGGGTGGGTCAACCTGGTCTGTCCATGAAACTGTAGGGGATGGGATGACATCCATCTCAATCTGTGCCTTCAGGAAAGCCCTCATTATTTGGTCTCATTTGAATTCAGTAGCACTGCTAAAGGACTTCCCAGACCAAAGTGAGGAGTTAGAAGTTGGTCTGGAGGTAAAAAAGTTTGACAATTCCTTCTCTGAGGAATGCCTGCTCAACTGTTTAGTATGTGACTTATCCTGAATTACAATGGTTTTGTAGGTAGAAAGAGCCTAAGGAAATTTCCACAATGAAACTGGTGCCAAAGGAGGCTGTGCCTGCTCCTGCCTTGGAACCTTCAGGACTAAAGAACAGTCTGTCTCTTTGGGTTTTCTTTTTCTTGGCTCTTTGTCTTAACATCTTTCCTTTTCTCCTTCTTTTTTCTTTCCTTTGTTTTAAAAGGAAGAAGTCCCTTTAGTATCAATTTTTTTCCTCCCAACAGCTAGGGAACAAGACCCTAAGGCCTTACAGATGGCACAGTCTGCATCAAGGTACTCTGGCCACAGGTGAACCGTATACGATTGTGGGTGACCTGAGGTGGGATACTATGGTTGTATTTTCCACATTATCTAAAATCTTTACTCATTTTCTAAAGGCTCAACTGGAGAAAGAATAACAGTGGTAAAGAGCATGCACAGCAATATCCCAATTTATACAGAACTATAAAGATTCAAAATACCACACAGTATCCAAGAGGAATGAAGTACTATCTCAGCTAGTCTAAAACAAGTAACTGTAGAATCATATAGGGAGATTAAAAAGCTATACAACTGTTTTTTTTTAACTAGGGTGAAGCAAGAAAGGAACACTAGGCCTCATGTTTATACTCTATGACAGAGCTGAAGAGATGTGGAAAAAAGCACAAAAAATGTATCTAAAGAAAACATATATGTATGTACGTATGTACACATGGGTGTAGTACATTTTATCTACAAAATATTTTATCAACAAAACAAGTGGCACAATTTTTATAGAAAACAAATGACTGAATCTTGACGGATATAAAAATTGTGCAGGTCTATAGGAAATTACTGCTGGTATGGTTTTTGATCATCAAAATAACAATAGAAATCAGTGCTAATCAATATTTGTGCCTTGTTAATGCCCACTCTTGTGTTGTATCTCTCTCTCTCTAGACGTTTGTGTTTGTGCTCGTGCTCCTGCAGTGATTTACTGTGTGGAGAGTTTTCTCTTTTCTCCATGGTTGTGCAACTGTGGAGTTTCAGTATTCAATTAAGGGGTGTGAGTGGTGCATGGGGCTTGAACCTTTGAAAAAAAGAAGTTGTTGTATATGAAGTTTTGGATGTAATGTGATTTTACTAAGTGTGTTTTAGATTAAATGTATAGATTAATTTTTTTAGATGATTTGTGATTTGATGGAAAGTGTATACACACACACACACACTCACATACATATATATATATATATATATATATATATTTTTTTTTTATATATATATATATATATATATATATATATATATATATATATATATATATATATATATATATATATATATATATATATATATATATATATATATATGGGTCTACTTCTGATTGTTGAAAACCCACTCTCGACAACCAGAAGATCAAACCCATTTAAGCGAAAGTGCACTAAATCGAAAGTGCACTTTTGCAAAAGCCGGTTCTCCGAAGCACATTACAGTGGGGATAAGGAAGTATATCCTTTTCCCCACTGTAGTGCGATCTTGAAGTTAGTATATTT
Organism: Protopterus annectens; assembly: GCF_019279795.1. Lineage (NCBI taxonomy): Eukaryota > Metazoa > Chordata > Ceratodontiformes > Protopteridae > Protopterus > Protopterus annectens. Next base: position 1,253,439,416 of record NC_056745.1, read on the forward strand.
AAGTAGGGGGTGTGTGGAGGGCACAGCCCCCCACATGGGGGATGCAGGGCAGCTTACCCCAAAATACCGTTTAAAGTATGTTTTTTTTGATCAAGAAACATAGGCCCATATATATATATATATATATATATATATATATATATATATATATATATATATAGACATATATACATATATAATAAAACACACACACACACACACACACACACACACACAAACAACACACACATACATACGGGTCCCTGTTAGAACATTGAATCTTCATAACACTGACATTCATAACACTGAATCCAGAAGATCAAAAAAGCACAATACTGAAGTGCCATAACACCAAAATTAAAAAGTTCAAATTGTGCAGGTGAGTAATTCTGCGAGATCGTGATGCAGCTGGGTTTGGGTTAAACAGTAGATATTCAGATAAATCACTGTTATGGTGGCATAAGCCATTTGGGTCCTAAAGCCTGCCAAAGGCCAGCTTCTCACAGCTAAAGGGCACCCCCAACGCAGTCTAACTGACAGGATCTCAAGAGAAGTTCCATATAAGGACAGTGCGAAAGTCTCCAGAGTTTCCTTGTCTCAAAAAGAGAAGCAATAGCCATGAAGGAAAAATGCTAGAAAACATAACAAAAAAGAAGTTGTATACACAAAGTTATATATATCCACACATTAGCAATACAAAAAAAAAAAAAAAAACATATGAAGGGGGATGGAGGGAGGGGACAGCTACTGCAACATTGATCTATTATAACATGTTCTCTTATGGTAGGTTTATTTACACAACTGTACTGCGTTCAACATTAGATCATCTTTGCAGTAGCCTAAGCTATTTGGATAAATTACCACAGCTTAAAAACTAAGAGATGGAGAAATAAATAAGGAATCTGGGATCTCCTGGAGAATGGTCCTAGCAAAGCTTGTTCTGGAGCTGGAAAAGGAATCCAATTTATAGTGCTTTGTATAAGGATGTACTGAGCATCAAGTTGCTGCCTTTAGAATATTTCTAGAGTCCACCTGTTTCCAGAAAGCCACCAAAGAAGCCAGACCCTTGTGGAATGGGCCCTAATCTAATCTGTAAGTGGCTTATTATTGAGAGAGTAGTAAAAATAAATAGCATGAGACAACCATGTATAAATTGTCTGCTTTGACACTGGTTGTCCTTTCGTCATACCTTCATAGAAGGCAAACAGCTGACTGGCTTTCCTGAAGGACCAAATTTTGTCTATGAAGTATCTGCGCTGCCTATAGGCATCCAAAGCATGAAGATATTTTTTTCTCCTTTATTTTTTTGGGGGAGGAGCAGGAAAAAAGACAGAGAGCAAGATTAATAGACTGGATCAAGATGAATTCTAAGCACTTTAAACATAAAAGAATTATTTATTCTCAAAGAAACCCTGTCCCTATGGAAAATAAGGCATGGCTGACTCACTATAAGAGTTTGTAACTCAGATACTCTCCTAGCAGAAGTCTGAGCAATGAGTAAACCAGTCTTCCACAGTAAGAACCTCAACTCAGCCTGAAGAGTTGGTTCAAATAGAAAAAGAGCTCATTCCCTACAACGGAGCTCTGGAAGTTTGCACAGTAACTTCCAATGGGCGAAGCCTAAAGCTTTCTGATAAAATCAAATCATGTCCTCATATTTCTGGAACCAAAGGGATTTCTAAAAAGTGTCAATGGCAAACTCTTCAGCACAAACTATTTTTATAGTGGTAGTATTCTTGAGGTTCTAGGTCTTAAACTGGATTTCATAAGCTAGAGTAAACAGTAATGATTAAGTTTGTAATATTTTGTAAACAGCTTACAATATCTCAGCAACCTCTCAAGTTATACACATGCTGTTAGCAGCATTTTATTCATCCATCTGAGAGCTTTCATGTGAGGCTCAGCAGTTCTGTCAGTGCAGTAGAGATATTTAGGAAAACATGAAATTTGTGACAATATAAATACTATATGAACAACTAATCTCTCTTGACCTGCCTTAGACAGAGGTCGAACATCAGCACAGATGTGTTTGCCATTGTGCAAAGCTTTAAGATGAAAATTTTTAATACCCTGTATGCAGCATGGTTTTGAAATAATTAATACAAACATGAACATTGATGTCTTGAAGGTAGGATGCAACTGCAGAACCACCTACAGGTGCCACCCAGCTGTAATGAGTTAAGATCCCAAGGAGGACTCAGCTGTTTTCTAGATGGGTGGATATGTGAAACTCCTTATAAAAACTGTTTAACATGGTCAAAGAAAGAAAGAAAGAAATGAATCCATGGGCAGGGAAGCAGAAATGACTTACAAGTGAACCTTAACAGAAGAGTAAGAAAGGCAAGAACCAGAGGCAGCTGGGCCTTAAAAGGGTCCTCATTCTTGGGATGGCACCCACTAGAAAATCTTTTGCCTTTACACATATATGTTTTCCAAGTAGCAGTTTTTTAACCTGGTGGAAAGGCATACAAGAAAAGTCTCAACCATAGGAATGAGAAGGGATCTGTTTTCCAAACCTGCTTGCAAGGAATCATGGAGCAAAATTTCTTAAGTTGTACTGGGTGCAGTAGTGAAGCGAAGGACATTTACCATTATGGTAAGATTTTACACAACTGTACTGTTCAAAAGGTGGCCTGGTCAAGGCCTGTAAGAGAATGGTAATATCTCAAGGAGGCATGCCGTTTCTAAGGGGGGCCAAAAAGGAAGGTACCCTTAAGGAAAGCCCTAGACAATTTAAGGAAAGTGATGGAAGACTGATTCTCCTCAACATGAAAACTGGAGATGGCTGCTAGCTGGATTTTGATAGTAGAGATACCAAGAAGTTCAAGACTACACAAAGAAGTGCAGAGAAGGGGTCCAAATTTTTTGATGGAGGCCCAGATGGAAAATATCTTACATCTGCTCTTGTAAATCTTTCTGGTAGAGAGTCTCAGCATAGAAGTCAGGAAGAAAGCCAGGACTGTCTAGCCATCATCAGAATTGGAGAAATCATGCAGTCAACATAAGGGCTTGAATGTCTGGATGAAGCATTCCAGAAGGAAGAGAAAGAAGTTCTAGAACAGGATCCAGCATCCAAGGAGGGTGTATCAGATGAGACCAGAGGAAAGGAAACCAAACCTGCTGGGTCTAGAATCGAGCAATGAGGATCACTGTAGCCTTCCATGTGCATTGGTGGGGTCTATCACCAGAAGTGTCAGGGGCAAAACCTTGCAATTTGCAGAACCACAGCTTCTTCCCACCCTTCTGTTTTCAAGGGAAGGACCTCTGGGGAGTAGAGAACCAGAACCCTATGGCAGACAGGGTTTTCCCATCTTCCTAACTTCTGGATAGTATCTGTTTAACCTTTGTGCCCGAAAAGTGTCGAACCATAATTGGAGCAGTGATAAAAGATAACTTAAAGTGCAAAGTTACACAGGCACATCCAGGCACACCTTCTTATAGTAATGCCAGTGCACGCAGCTTTTGAAGTACCTTCTTTCACACTGGCAATTAGACGCACATAGACACATCTGAAAGGGACTGAAGAGTGGCCAACTGCAACTTGACATACATTCTCTACTCTGCAGATATAGACCCAGAGAGAGATTTGATGAATTCCTTGGTCAAATCTCTCTGCAAGTGCTTTGTTTGTGCCAGATACACAAAAATATCCAAGGCACTTCTCACCAAATGTCCCACTGCTGTATAATTGAATGAATTAAGCAAAAACAAAAGCCATCGAACCACCATGCCTGGTGCTCCGATGGCTTTTGTTTTTGTTTGTGCCAAATAGGTCTGTGCCCTAACCCAGAAAGTCAGTGAAGCATAAACCCACTTCCTGAATTTGTCCAGCACTTTAGACTCCCTGTTATGGGAATGGTCATAGGAGCATTCTCCTTTCTGGTGGTCACTGCCACAACCATGGAATCAAAGGCAGGGTCCTTGCACCAATAACGGCGATCCTTCAGGGAGACCAAAAACTTATCAGGCTTATGCGGGATCACTTCAGCCATGTCCAGTTCCTTTCATGCCTGCCTAGAGATCAGGTTGACCATCTCATCCCTGGGAAGGACCACCCAAGAAGCAGATGGGCCAGCCTGAAGGCTTAGAAAAATAATGATTCCTCTTGGGATGGGGCATTGGAGGACGATTACCTTTCTGTCTAAATAGTTCCAGGATTTCTCCAAGTGAGACTTCCTCAAATGCGGGAATCTTGGTGGATCCCTCCCCCCACTGAAGTCAGTATCTTCAGTTAAGGACTCCGGGGGGCCAATTAGCCAACTTGCGTGAATGTTTCCATTGACCCTCTAAAGTGGTGTGCTCTGGAGAGGACTTGGAAGCAGAAAGGTGATCCCAAATGCAGGCCATCTCACGGCTAAGAGGGGGTTGACCATCCCAGTGGGATAGAAAGAGAAGGATAAGGACCCCGGGAGCTCCTCTGGGGAGGGGCCAATCCCATTAGGAAAGGGAAGTCCATTCTACAGAAAGAGAGAAAGCATTTTTTCAAAAGCTTCAAAAGCCAAAGTAGAGACTAGACCCGAGACTCCACCTAACCCAAACTGGTCTCAAAGTCTTACTCAACTCATCTCTGAAGCCAAAGTCAAGGCTGAGCTGTTCAGTATTGAAGCTCTCGTAGGGTGGGATGGCAGCAAAAACTTTGGAGTCAAGACAGGCCCAAAAACAAAGAAATCTGAATGGTTCTGAGCCACTCATTGCAATCGGATCAGAGAAGCAGTCAGAATTGATGAATACCATGTCTTTGGATCCAGCGTTAACAAACTCCTGTAGGCACTCAGATCTGAAAGCCTCAGATGCAAAGGTCAGATCAGGGAATGAGTGATAATATGATAAGGGAATGTGCCTAAGCTTACAGGTCCAGCAATGGTCAGAGTGGGGAGAACCCCCAAATGGATTTGGATCCTGATGAACTTCCTCGTCATTCTAGCACATCTGCTTCAGAGAGGCTTCATGAATACCGCACTGACAAGAGGGATGAGGCAGAGGAAGAGGGTCTGGAAGAACAGTAGAAAGTTATTTCCTGAATTAAAAGTAACCATAGCTTGGGTGGAACCAGGTAAGGGGAGAATTTAACTTTTAGCACTAGAAGAGTACTTGATCCATTGACTATAGGATTGGATGCTGATACTGGATCAGAAATCTTAAGAAGCCTTGTAGCCAGACCAGAGGAAGAAGAGCAATCTGGGGACCACTTCTTGGAATCTTAGGATGCTTTGTACTTCTCCTTTCCTTTAGGCTCATCACCACTCATTTCCCCCGTAGCCCTGTCAGCAGGTTTCTTGACAAAAGGGAAGACAGCAAACAAAGATTAGTGAGACACAGAAGCTTCTCCTGCAAAAACTTCTCCATTGTCCCCTATTATTTATGGCTAGCTAGACACACACACACACACACACACACACACACACACACACACACACACACACACACACACACAAACACATGGATCTACTTCGGAAGATTAACAAATCAAAAGACTGAATCTCAAAAGACTGAAAATTCAAAATACGGAACACATTTTTAATGTAGGGGGCAAGTCTCTATGCACCCATCATTTGGGGGAATGCACACCCACACCCATTTACCAACTCCAAGATTGCACAACAGTGGAGAAGGGGCAAATTCCATCATTCAGTATTTTTAATTTTCAGTCTTTTGGTTTTCAGTCTGCTGAAGTAGACCTATATGTATGTGTATATATATATATATATATATATATACGTATAGGTGTATATATATATATATATATATATATATATATATATATATATATATATATATGTGTGTGTATATACATATATATATATATATATATATATATATATATATATATATATACATACATACATACATATGCATGTATGTGTATCTGTATAGATATTCATATGTGCATGTGTGTGCACACAATAACTGGCATCAAGCAGGTCACTTACACACTATACACAAAACAGTCAACAATCAACAGGACAATTATATCAACAGTTTCACAAGTAGAGCAATAAGCAGGAATGCAATATCACTGGTATGAATGCATGAATTACAGTAGTAAATGAAAACAAAGCCTTCCAAAATGAGTATTTACAGAAAGCACAATTCTACTATGTACTGAACATGCATATAATAAATATACTGAGAAAGACTCTCTTAGCTATCCACTCTATGCAGCAGACATATATGAAATCCACATTCAGACCCAAATGAAAAATGGGCATTGCACAGTCATCATCATTTTCACAGTATGGGGCCTGGCCAAGGCTGACACCGAAGAAGTGAGTGTATGTGAGTAAGAAACACAGAACATTCAGTAGTGTAGGAAATATCTCAGGGACAATAACAGAAGATATATCCCAATCAACATTAAGGTTTTCTTAGCTTGCATGTGTGTGGATTGGTATGGGCCATTTTTGTGAAATGGGTGTATATGTCTGCATAAACGCAATCAAGTTCTGCGCTAGCACTACGTCCTGCCAAGTTGGACAGGTGGGAGCCATGCGTAGTTCTCAGTTTAGTGTTCTTGCTCCTGACCATGTGAACTGTCTCTGCCAGGAGTTGCGGAGTCACTTCCATATCCCTGGTTCAAAGTGCGGGTGCTACCTGAATGTGAGCAATGTCTGCTGGATGAGCTCTCTTCACGGCTATGTCCAAGACCACAATCTTATGGCTAACCACATCTGAATGTGGACACAAACATTGATGGAGCAGTGGAATGTGACCTGGCACAACCACATCATCTAACACCAGAGGATGTTGCAGCTCTATGGACATGTGGATTCTGGTCCTACACCAGCAGACATTCCATCATAGACACTTCCAGATCCAGTGTGTCACTCATCCTGTCCAATGAGTCACCCACACAGTAGAGGCAGTCACACACGTTAGAATGTGCCTCATTTATGACTCACAAAATCTATTCTGAGGCCCTTGTAGAAAGTGTCTGTGCCTCCATGACATGACAGCTCTATACCTACCTCTGGTGGCACATAATGACAGAACAGCATCAGGACAAGTGTGGATAGTAGGCCTCCTCTGAGAACTTCTAGAAACACTCTCTTGTGTAGTGCCTCACTTTCACTATGGTTACAGGCAGACTCAACCAGCTCTACAACTGGAGTAACCACACTACTCCAATCAACCATGTCACCCTCAATCTGCCATATATCTGAAGCCTGAGTGGAATGGGTATACGTAGGCACACTGACCATGTCCAAAATAAGGCCAGTGGATCTGTGAGCCACAACCACAGTGCCAGACTGAACCTGTGCACCCACTAACTGTACCTCTGTATCATCACTATCATTATCAGATGCTACCAATACTCTGACATCAGGTTGTAAGAGTTCTTACACTGCACTGTCAGGATCACCTGTGATAACAATCAATAAATACAAGCAGGAGAGAAATACTGATTGGAAATTATCCAAACATGGTTCTACTCACTCATGTTATACAATTTCATATGTTAAAGGAATACAGTATTTTTTACTCTGTCCACAGACTCGCACCTAAGTAATGGTTATTATTAATCAAAGAAGGTTTGTGTTTACCATCTGCAAGTGGTCTTTCATATGGCAATTCTCATGTGCCTGGAAAAAGAGGAAGGCAGTGAAAAGAAGCCTGATAAGCATCACAATGCTCTGACTATCTTCCCCTTAAGAAATATCTCAAAATCATTCAGACTGCCCATCCCCCCCAAAATAATCTCTGTTGCTCTCTTCTCTCTTGTAAAGCACATGTATTGATGTTTTCAGATGTAGAAGTGATACCACATAATAGGTTCATAGGTTCATAGGTTTATACTAGGCTATCTGCCCCAAGGCATTTATAAGCCTAGCCCAAATCTTTGTGGCTTACGCCACCCCTTATATGAAAAAATACTGTGCCCATTAGTTTGTTGTGCCTCTGTCCAGCAGTGACACAGAGATGATTCCCAGGGTAAACCTACGATCTCCCATCCACAGATCAAGATTTCTCTTGAACAGAGCCAGTGAGGTGCTCTGCCTCACATGGACCGGGACTCTATTCCACAGCATAGGGAGTCTCTGAGTGATAAATCTATCCCTCCAGCACGTCCTATTTATATCCGTGCTAAGGTTTAAGTCGCTTGCTCTAGTGGTTTTGGTGGATTTGGATTTTTTGAGGTGGAGCATGTCCATTAATTCCGGGTTGGACATGGCCTTGTATGTCAGGCACATGTCACCTCTGAGCAGACGGTATGCGACTGAATAGAGCTGGAGTTTCTTCAATCTGGCAGCATATGACAGATTTTGGAGTCCCTTTATTCCTTTTGGTGAGGAACTTTTGGGGTCTCTCCAATTGCTGCAGATGTCGGGTGAGATACATCCCGAATGGGGCATTGTACTCGATCATTGGTCTGATAAGTGAAGAGTACAGGGAACAATGACCTCACTAGATCTGGATGTGAATCCCTTCATGATCAGGTGGGCAATGTAGAAGGTCTTTCTAACCACTTTAGCAACGTGAGTGTCAAAAGAAAGGCCACTGTCAACCTGGGTCCCCAGGTCCCTGATAACCTCTTCTGTGCTTAGTGGATTGCCACCTATATGGTAGCTTGGGGTTACCTTGTTTTTCCTGAAGGGTATGACTATACATTTTTGGCGTTTAACTTCAGGCCATGGCTCTGGCACCAGCTATCTGTTTCCGTGAGTCCCTTCTGAAGGATATCCGTGTCCGATGCACTTTCCACTATGGCGCCCAGTTTGCAGTCATCTGCAAACTTTGTCAGCCAAAGTCCTCCCATGTTGGCCTGTACTTCTGAGAGGTAGATGCTGAACAATAGGGGGCCAAGGACCGAGCCCTGTGGGACACCACTTGTGACCGGCTTGGAGTCTGACATAGCGCCAGCAACTCTAACCCTGTGGGTTCTGTCCTTAAGCCAGTTTGCAACCCATCTTGTGACATATGGATTTACATTTAAGCTGGTAAGTTTTTCTACAATACCCGAGTGGGGTATTCTGTCGAAAGCCTTTGCAAGGTCAAGGTAGGCTGTATGGACTGCCTTTCCCTCATCAATGGCCTTGGTGACTGTTTCGAAGAAGTCGACCAAGTTCAAAAGGCATGATCTTCCCTTGACGAAGCCAAACTGGGTAGGGTCCAATGTCTGCAAGTCCCCTATATCTTTGTTTATGAGCTCCATTATGATCCTCTCCATAGCTTTGCAGACTAGACTTGTTAAGCTTATGGGCGGTAATTACCAGGGTCCGTAGAAGCACCGCCTTTGTGGAGTGGGACCACAGTTGCCGTACGCCACTCCTTGGGCACGTATCCTGTGGTAAGGCTGAGATTAAACAGCTGCCTTATGTGCGGGTTTAATTCCTCATTTAGCTCGTGTAGCACACAGCCGGGGACACCATCCGGTCCCATTGATGCTGTGTTTTTAGCTTTAGAGAGAGCAGCTTTCACCTGCGCATTTGAGATGTCTGGGAGGCTACACTCCGCTGGGATAGTTATCTCTCCTTTAGGGGAGAGGGGTGAAGTTTGCACTGAATCTGTCTGCCAGTATGTTGGCAATGTCTGTGGGTTCAGTGATTTTTGTATCTTTTTGGACTAATTCTGAGCATATCTGGGAGTTTCCACCCAGGTTCCTAACATAGCTGAAAAAGGCCTTATGATTGTCCTTTGAATCCATGGCAATTTTTCTCTCAAAATTGGCCTTAGTTGATTTTATGAGTGCTCGTATTTTTTACTAATAATGATCAGGGGTGACTTCCCTTTTATGGATTTTGTTCTATCATGTAATAGCATTCTCCTCTTATTGTAAAGTTTGTTAATGGCTGGGGTCCACCAGACTGGACGTTTGCCCTTTGTGGAAAGAGTCTTGGTTTTATTTGGGATTGCCTGATCCATGCAGTCCTGGAGGTGTTCATAGAAGGCATTTGTAAGGGCTTCCGCAGCTTGGGTTGTGGTTTCCACTGGCTCAGGGGCCTTGAAGGATACCACACCAGTCTTGAGTAGTGTGAAGTTTGCTTTAGAAAAGTTCTTCACTGTGGTCTTTTTTGTTTGGGGTGGGGGCGGGATGTGGATTTCCAGTGAGATTAGTTTATGATCAGATCTCACCAATGAGGGATATACTTCCGGTGTGGAGCATTTTGTTCCCATGTTTGTGATAATGAGATCTAGTATATTTTCTCCTCTCGTGGGAACAGTGACTAGCTGTTCCATGGCATTTGAATTTATGAACTCCAGGAACCGTTGGGCTAGAAAGTTAGGGCTTGAGTAATGTTCCCAGTCTATATTTGGGTAGTTGAAGTCACCCAATATGATGGTGTTTGGAGATACATTTATACCCTCCAGTGTCTTCAGGAAGGCTGTGTGGGGTTCCTGAGTTTGAGAGGGTGGCCTGTAGCATGCTACAATTTGTAGAGCAGTTTTGCCTATGGTTAGTTGCACCTGGATGGTTTCCGAAGCTTCGTGCGTTGCCACCAACCTGGAGGTGTGGGTATCCTTTATGAATATGGATACCCCCTCCTTTTGTGGTGTGGTCCGGGTTTTTGGGCTGGAACGCATGATATGAGGTAAAACCTAATAGTGCCGGGTGCTCTCAGGAGCCTTGAACCAGGTTTCAGTTACAGCACAGACATCGATGTTCTCCATACTGAGAAGGGCCTCGAGTGCGTGCATTTTGAGATTTAGACTTCTGGCATTGAGCAGCATTACCCTCAGTTTCTTCCCATTTTTGTTTTCTAGGGTGGTAGGTTTAGAATTTGAGCCTTGCCTAAAAAGGCACTATGGGGTGGCAAGAGCCTTAGCCAATATCCGAATCCCAGGGTGACAGGTGCAAGCCATCCCTTGCGAAGCAGCGTGGCTTGTCAAGCATGTCATCCCAGGCAGACAGACACTGGATCCCCTTTGAATGACACCAGACATTAAGCCAATTGTTAAAGCTGATCATCTTGTCTCTATATTGTGGCATCATTCTTGGTGAAGGAAGGATAATGCTCAGGGTTAGGGTCATACCTGCCTGGGCTACATAATCAGAGAGCTCCTCTATGTCTCTTTTCATGTAGTCCAGGGAGGTGCGTCTCAGGTCATTCACACCAGCATGGACAATGACTGTGTCATATTTGTACTTGCCGTGGAGTGACCCGAGTGCTTGTGTTATGTGGCGGATTCTAGCGCCCGATAGGCAGCTTACTGTGACCCTCTCCTTGTTCAGCCTGGTGAGTGGGACGTCAGTGTGTCTGACTATGGAGTCACCTATGACAAGTATGTTTGGTGTTGTATTTGGCCTTAAGGGCTGTGACTGCTTTGCACACTGCTTTTGTGGTTTATGTGTTGCTTGTGGGGTGTCTTGAGGTAGCAGTTGTTTGGGTGTCTGCTTTGGAGGCCTCTGCTGTTTAGGTAAATTTTACTCAGAGCCTCCAAGTATGTCTTTGTATGTTTATGTGTTTGATTCAGTGGTGTGGTAGCATTATGTGAGGCTGGTTTTGTGGTGTGTGTAGTTGCCTTCTCCTCCTGTCTGGTCTTGCCAGTCCTGAGTTGAGAGAGCTCAGCCTCCAGTTTGGCTAAATAGCTGCATCTCTCGCAAGTATTTGTGTTATGTGGGAGGAGGAGAGGGTTGTCTGTGTACATGAGGCAGTTATAACATTGCCTCAAGATTCCCAGATTCACCAGCTGGACCGGAGAGGAGATTGACAACTGACCTTTGGACATGCTAGAATAATATTGGGAATTCCTTAATAATTGAAAACAAGGGCCAGTGGGGAGTGAGGGTGTAGTGCTTTTAATTTTTAGTGCTGACTTATATAATTGCTTTAGTGAGCAAGTGCCAGGTAACTTGAGTGCAATGTGTTACAAGTAACTAAATGCAAAAATGACAAACAGTAACTTTCTTTCAAGTGAAACAAGGAAATAAGTGCAGTAAGCAATGCAGATATCACTAGTGATCCACAGAAGCGCTGAGAAGCCGCGTATTAGGTGGAATTAGCTTCCAGGGAAATAACAAGCAAACAACAAGCATATAAACAAAGCTAGATTCAGCAGGCCTGGATCTAGTCTATGCTAGAGCAAACAAGGTGTACCAATTTCAGTAAGATACAGTTCAAATATTCAGGCACTATAAACCTTTAACCAGAAATTCCCAGCTCAGAAGGGCAGAGTCCAGCCTCTTCTCCCACAAGAGTGCAGACCACAAACCTTCTTAATGTAAAATAACTGGCCTGAAGCCCAAGTGCCTAAACCAGAACTAATACACTTGGACACTGGGCTCTCAATCAGCAGTTCCCAACTTAGAAGGATGAAAGCTACCTGTCCTGCCACCACAGTGCTTGCCACAAACCTTCCTAATGTAAAACAACTGGTCTGAAGCCCAAGTGCTTAATCCAAAAGACTTAGAATGATAGCTACACTTTAATCAAGTTACAACCAAGCAGTAATAAATACAATTGAATACTTTAGAGAATGTCTGGATTAGTGCTCAAGTTACACAAACAAAGCTAGATCCAGCAGGCCCGAATCCAGTCTATGCCACAGCAAACAAGGCGCACCAACTTCAGTAAGAAGCAGTTCAGATATGCATGCACTATAAGCCTTTAACCAGAAATTCCCAGCTCAGAAGGGCAGAGTCCAGCCTCTCCTCCCACAAGAGTGCAGACCAGGAACCCTCTTAATGTAAAATAACTGGCCTGAAAGCCCAAGTGCTTAAACCAGAATTAATACACTTTTAGAATAACAGACACTGAGCCCTCAATCAGCAGTTCCCAACCTAGAAGGATGTAAGCTACCTGTTCTGCCACAACAGTGCAGACCACAAACCCTCTCAGTGCAAAACAACTGGTCCGAAGCCCAAGTGTTTAAACCAAAAGGCTTAGAATGAGTTACACCAAGCAGTAATAAATACAATTGAGTATTTTTAAGATGATGCAAAAGTAAAATGAAGTAGGTAGAAACACAAGTACAGTAAAAGCAGATGAAATTTTTTTTTTTTTTTTTAATCTGAACAAGTGCTGAGATCAAAGAAACAGATTTGAGTGCTGAAACTAGAAAACTGGCTAGTTATAAGAAAAAAAAACAAGCTAGAAGGCTTCCCTCAAACACAGAAGGGCTTGGGGGCTCAGAAGCCTACAAATAGTCTATACCACTTAACAGGAAAGGCAGGAAATAAGCTTAATTTTTTTTGTCTGTTTCCCAGATGCTCTCTTTGTACACAGTAGGAGTGCCTGAAATCAGAATATGATCTCACTGCACTCAGTTGAGTGAGCAAATGAGATGAGCCCAGAGGCAGGCTGAGGGGGGGGGGGCAGTTTCAAGGCCACTAAGATTAACACCAAAACAAAAACAGGGAGGGTGGGTGGGAATAACTGAAGAGCAGAAAAACTGCCAGTTCAGTTAAATATTCCTTCAACACAGTTTAAATCAAATTAAATACTGTATTTTTTTTTAAAAAAGTGCAGATAAAGGTACTTAAATTCTCTTATACGTCCAGTTGAATATAACCAAGTTCTTAGCCGGCCAAAGCTGAGGTTTTTAAGCAGAAAATATTTCACAATGCACCACTTAACTAGGCAAGGACAGGAAATCAAAGAATGTGGCTACCCCCACACCTGTAATTACTAGCAAATAACAAAATTCAGCAAACACTAGCTTCTGTTCAAGTTACTAAAGAGCAGAAAAACTGCCAGTTCAGTTAAATATTCCTTCAACACAGTTTAAATCAAATTAAATACTGTATTTTTTTTTTAAAAAGTGCAGATAAAGGTACTTAAATTCTCTTATACGTCCAGTTGAATATAACCAAGTTCTTAGCCGGCCAAAGCTGAGGTTTTTAAGCAGAAAATATTTCACAATGCACCACTTAACTAGGCAAGGACAGGAAATCAAAGAATGTGGCTACCCCACACCTGTAATTACTAGCAAATAACAAAATTCAGCAAACACTAGCTTCTGTTCAAGTTACTAAAGAGCAGAAAACCTGCCAGTTCAGTTAAATATTCCTTCAACACAGTTTAAATCAAATTAAATACTGTATTTTTTTTTTAAAAAGTGCAGATAAAGGTACTTAAATTCTCTTATACGTCCAGTTGAATATAACCAAGTTCTTAGCCGGCCAAAGCTGAGGTTTTTAAGCAGAAAATATTTCACAATGCACCACTTAACTAGGCAAGGACAGGAAATCAAAGAATGTGGCTACCCCCACACCTGTAATTACTAGCAAATAACAAAATTCAGCAAACACTAGCTTCTGTTCAAGTTACTAAAGAGCAGAAAAACTGCCAGTTCAGTTAAATATTCCTTCAACACAGTTTAAATCAAATTAAATACTGTATTTTTTTTTTTTTAAAAGTGCAGATAAAGGTACTTAAATTCTCTTATACGTCCAGTTGAATATAACCAAGTTCTTAGCCGGCCAAAGCTGAGGTTTTTAAGCAGAAAATATTTCACAATGCACCACTTAACTAGGCAAGGACAGGAAATCAAAGAATGTGGCTACCCCCACACCTGTAATTACTAGCAAATAACAAAATTCAGCAAACACTAGCTTCTGTTCAAGTTACTAAAGAGCAGAAAAACTGCCAGTTCAGTTAAATATTCCTTCAACACAGTTTAAATCAAATTAAATACTGTATTTTTTTTTTTTAAAAGTGCAGATAAAGGTACTTAAATTCTCTTATACGTCCAGTTGAATATAACCAAGTTCTTAGCCGGCCAAAGCTGAGGTTTTTAAGCAGAAAATATTTCACAATGCACCACTTAACTAGGCAAGGACAGGAAATCAAAGAATGTGGCTACCCCCACACCTGTAATTACTAGCAAATAACAAAATTCAGCAAACACTAGCTTCTGTTCAAGTTACTAAAGAGCAGAAAAACTGCCAGTTCAGTTAAATATTCCTTCAACACAGTTTAAATCAAATTAAATACTGTATTTTTTTTTTTTAAAAGTGCAGATAAAGGTACTTAAATTCTCTTATACGTCCAGTTGAATATAACCAAGTTCTTAGCCGGCCAAAGCTGAGGTTTTTAAGCAGAAAATATTTCACAATGCACCACTTAACTAGGCAAGGACAGGAAATCAAAGAATGTGGCTACCCCCACACCTGTAATTACTAGCAAATAACAAAATTCAGCAAACACTAGCTTCTGTTCAAGTTACTAAAGAGCAGAAAACCTGCCAGTTCAGTTAAATATTCCTTCAACACAGTTTAAATCAAATTAAATACTGTATTTTTTTTTAAAAAGTGCAGATAAAGGTACTTAAATTCTCTTATACGTCCAGTTGAATATAACCAAGTTCTTAGCCGGCCAAAGCTGAGGTTTTTAAGCAGAAAATATTTCACAATGCACCACTTAACTAGGCAAGGACAGGAAATCAAAGAATGTGGCTACCCCCACACCTGTAATTACTAGCAAATAACAAAATTCAGCAAACACTAGCTTCTGTTCAAGTTACTAAAGAGCAGAAAAACTGCCAGTTCAGTTAAATATTCCTTCAACACAGTTTAAATCAAATTAAATACTGTATTTTTTTTTTTAAAAGTGCAGATAAAGGTACTTAAATTCTCTTATACGTCCAGTTGAATATAACCAAGTTCTTAGCCGGCCAAAGCTGAGGTTTTAAGCAGAAAATATTTCACAATGCACCACTTAACTAGGCAAGGACAGGAAATCAAAGAATGTGGCTACCCCCACACCTGTAATTACTAGCAAATAACAAAATTCAGCAAACACTAGCTTCTGTTCAAGTTACTAAAGAGCAGAAAAACTGCCAGTTCAGTTAAATATTCCTTCAACACAGTTTAAATCAAATTAAATACTGTATTTTTTTTTAAAAAGTGCAGATAAAGGTACTTAAATTCTCTTATACGTCCAGTTGAATATAACCAAGTTCTTAGCCGGACAAAGCTGAGGTTTTTAAGCAGAAAATATTTCACAATGCACCACTTAACTAGGCAAGGACAGGAAATCAAAGAATGTGGCTACCCCCACTCCTGTAATTACTAGCAAATAACAAAATTCAGCAAACACTAGCTTCTGTTCAAGTTACTAAAGAGCAGAAAACCTGCCAGTTCAATTAAATATTCCTTCAACACAGTTTAAATCAAATTAAATCTGTATTTTTTTTTAAAAAGTGCAGATAAAGGTACTTAAATTCTCTTATACGTCCAGTTGAATATAACCAAGTTCTTAGCCGGCCAAAGCTGAGGTTTTTAAGCAGAAAATATTTCACAATGCACCACTTAACTAGGCAAGGACAGGAAATCAAAGAATGTGGCTACCCCACACCTGTAATTACTAGCAAATAACAAAATTCAGCAAACACTAGCTTCTGTTCAAGTTACTAAAGAGCAGAAAAACTGCCAGTTCAGTTAAATATTCCTTCAACACAGTTTAAATCAAATTAAATACTGTATTTTTTTTTAAAAAGTGCAGATAAAGGTACTTAAATTCTCTTATACGTCCAGTTGAATATAACCAAGTTCTTAGCCGGCCAAAGCTGAGGTTTTAAGCAGAAAATATTTCACAATGCACCACTTAACTAGGCAAGGACAGGAAATCAAAGAATGTGGCTACCCCCACACCTGTAATTACTAGCAAATAACAAAATTCAGCAAACACTAGCTTCTGTTCAAGTTACTAAAGAGCAGAAAACCTGCCAGTTCAGTTAAATATTCCTTCAACACAGTTTAAATCAAATTAAATACTGTATTTTTTTTTTAAAAAGTGCAGATAAAGGTACTTAAATTCTCTTATACGTCCAGTTGAATATAACCAAGTTCTTAGCCGGACAAAGCTGAGGTTTCTAAGCAGAAAATATTTCACAATGCACCACTTAACTAGGCAAGGACAGGAAATCAAAGAATGTGGCTACACCCACTCCTGTAATTACTAGCAAATAACAAAATTCAGCAAACACTAGCTTCTGTTCAAGTTACTAAAGAGCAGAAAACCTGCCAGTTCAATTAAATATTCCTTCAACACAGTTTAAATCAAATTAAATACTGTATTTTTTTTTTAAAAAGTGCAGATAAAGGTACTTAAATTCTCTTATACGTCCAGTTGAATATAACCAAGTTCTTAGCCGGACAAAGCTGAGGTTTTTAAGCAGAAAATATTTCACAATGCACCACTTAACTAGGCAAGGACAGGAAATCAAAGAATGTGGCTACCCCCACTCCTGTAATTACTAGCAAATAACAAAATTCAGCAAACACTAGCTTCTGTTCAAGTTACTAAAGAGCAGAAAACCTGCCAGTTCAATTAAATATTCCTTCAACACAGTTTAAATCAAATTAAATCTGTATTTTTTTTTAAAAAGTGCAGATAAAGGTACTTAAATTCTCTTATACGTCCAGTTGAATATAACCAAGTTCTTAGCCGGCCAAAGCTGAGGTTTTTAAGCAGAAAATATTTCACAATGCACCACTTAACTAGGCAAGGACAGGAAATCAAAGAATGTGGCTACCCCACACCTGTAATTACTAGCAAATAACAAAATTCAGCAAACACTAGCTTCTGTTCAAGTTACTAAAGAGCAGAAAAACTGCCAGTTCAGTTAAATATTCCTTCAACACAGTTTAAATCAAATTAAATACTGTATTTTTTTTTAAAAAGTGCAGATAAAGGTACTTAAATTCTCTTATACGTCCAGTTGAATATAACCAAGTTCTTAGCCGGCCAAAGCTGAGGTTTTTAAGCAGAAAATATTTCACAATGCACCACTTAACTAGGCAAGGACAGGAAATCAAAGAATGTGGCTACCCCCACACCTGTAATTACTAGCAAATAACAAAATTCAGCAAACACTAGCTTCTGTTCAAGTTACTAAAGAGCAGAAAAACTGCCAGTTCAGTTAAATATTCCTTCAACACAGTTTAAATCAAATTAAATACTGTATTTTTTTTTTAAAAAGTGCAGATAAAGGTACTTAAATTCTCTTATACGTCCAGTTGAATATAACCAAGTTCTTAGCCGGCCAAAGCTGAGGTTTTAAGCAGAAAATATTTCACAATGCACCACTTAACTAGGCAAGGACAGGAAATCAAAGAATGTGGCTACCCCACACCTGTAATTACTAGCAAATAACAAAATTCAGCAAACACTAGCTTCTGTTCAAGTTACTAAAGAGCAGAAAAACTGCCAGTTCAGTTAAATATTCCTTCAACACAGTTTAAATCAAATTAAATACTGTATTTTTTTTTAAAAAGTGCAGATAAAGGTACTTAAATTCTCTTATACGTCCAGTTGAATATAACCAAGTTCTTAGCCGGCCAAAGCTGAGGTTTTAAGCCGAAAATATTTCACAATGCACCACTTAACTAGGCAAGGACAGGAAATCAAAGAATGTGGCTACCCCACACCTGTAATTACTAGCAAATAACAAAATTCAGCAAACACTAGCTTCTGTTCAAGTTACTAAAGAGCAGAAAAACTGCCAGTTCAGTTAAATATTCCTTCAACACAGTTTAAATCAAATTAAATACTGTATTTTTTTTTAAAAAGTGCAGATAAAGGTACTTAAATTCTCTTATACGTCCAGTTGAATATAACCAAGTTCTTAGCCGGCCAAAGCTGAGGTTTTTAAGCAGAAAATATTTCACAATGCACCACTTAACTAGGCAAGGACAGGAAATCAAAGAATGTGGCTACCCCCACACCTGTAATTACTAGCAAATAACAAAATTCAGCAAACACTAGCTTCTGTTCAAGTTACTAAAGAGCAGAAAAACTGCCAGTTCAGTTAAATATTCCTTCAACACAGTTTAAATCAAATTAAATACTGTATTTTTTTTTTAAAGTGCAGATAAAGGTACTTAAATTCTCTTATACGTCCAGTTGAATATAACCAAGTTCTTAGCCGGCCAAAGCTGAGGTTTTTAAGCAGAAAATATTTCACAATGCACCACTTAACTAGGCAAGGACAGGAAATCAAAGAATGTGGCTACCCCACACCTGTAATTACTAGCAAATAACAAAATTCAGCAAACACTAGCTTCTGTTCAAGTTACTAAAGAGCAGAAAAACTGCCAGTTCAGTTAAATATTCCTTCAACACAGTTTAAATCAAATTAAATACTGTATTTTTTTTTTAAAGTGCAGATAAAGGTACTTAAATTCTCTTATACGTCCAGTTGAATATAACCAAGTTCTTAGCCGGCCAAAGCTGAGGTTTTTAAGCAGAAAATATTTCACAATGCACCACTTAACTAGGCAAGGACAGGAAATCAAAGAATGTGGCTACCCCACACCTGTAATTACTAGCAAATAACAAAATTCAGCAAACACTAGCTTCTGTTCAAGTTACTAAAGAGCAGAAAAACTGCCAGTTCAGTTAAATATTCCTTCAACACAGTTTAAATCAAATTAAATACTGTATTTTTTTTTAAAGTGCAGATAAAGGTACTTAAATTCTCTTATACGTCCAGTTGAATATAACCAAGTTCTTAGCCGGCCAAAGCTGAGGTTTTTAAGCAGAAAATATTTCACAATGCACCACTTAACTAGGCAAGGACAGGAAATCAAAGAATGTGGCTACCCCACACCTGTAATTACTAGCAAATAACAAAATTCAGCAAACACTAGCTTCTGTTCAAGTTACTAAAGAGCAGAAAAACTGCCAGTTCAGTTAAATATTCCTTCAACACAGTTTAAATCAAATTAAATACTGTATTTTTTTTTTAAAAAGTGCAGATAAAGGTACTTAAATTCTCTTATACGTCCAGTTGAATATAACCAAGTTCTTAGCCGGCCAAAGCTGAGGTTTTAAGCAGAAAATATTTCACAATGCACCACTTAACTAGGCAAGGACAGGAAATCAAAGAATGTGGCTACCCCCACACCTGTAATTACTAGCAAATAACAAAATTCAGCAAACACTAGCTTCTGTTCAAGTTACTAAAGAGCAGAAAAACTGCCAGTTCAGTTAAATATTCCTTCAACACAGTTTATATCAAATTAAATACTGTATTTTTTTTAAAAGTGCAGATAAAGGTACTTAAATTCTCTTATACGTCCAGTTGAATATAACCAAGTTCTTAGCCGGCCAAAGCTGAGGTTTTTAAGCAGAAAATATTTCACAATGCACCACTTAACTAGGCAAGGACAGGAAATCAAAGAATGTGGCTACCCCACACCTGTAATTACTAGCAAATAACAAAATTCAGCAAACACTAGCTTCTGTTCAAGTTACTAAAGAGCAGAAAAACTGCCAGTTCAGTTAAATATTCCTTCAACACAGTTTAAATCAAATTAAATACTGTATTTTTTTTTAAAAAGTGCAGATAAAGGTACTTAAATTCTCTTATACGTCCAGTTGAATATAACCAAGTTCTTAGCCGGCCAAAGCTGAGGTTTTAAGCAGAAAATATTTCACAATGCACCACTTAACTAGGCAAGGACAGGAAATCAAAGAATGTGGCTACCCCCACACCTGTAATTACTAGCAAATAACAAAATTCAGCAAACACTAGCTTCTGTTCAAGTTACTAAAGAGCAGAAAACCTGCCAGTTCAGTTAAATATTCCTTCAACACAGTTTAAATCAAATTAAATACTGTATTTTTTTTTAAAAAGTGCAGATAAAGGTACTTAAATTCTCTTATACGTCCAGTTGAATATAACCAAGTTCTTAGCCGGCCAAAGCTGAGGTTTTAAGCAGAAAATATTTCACAATGCACCACTTAACTAGGCAAGGACAGGAAATCAAAGAATGTGGCTACCCCCACACCTGTAATTACTAGCAAATAACAAAATTCAGCAAACACTAGCTTCTGTTCAAGTTACTAAAGAGCAGAAAAACTGCCAGTTCAGTTAAATATTCCTTCAACACAGTTTAAATCAAATTAAATACTGTATTTTTTTTTTAAAGTGCAGATAAAGGTACTTAAATTCTCTTATACGTCCAGTTGAATATAACCAAGTTCTTAGCCGGCCAAAGCTGAGGTTTTTAAGCAGAAAATATTTCACAATGCACCACTTAACTAGGCAAGGACAGGAAATCAAAGAATGTGGCTACCCCACACCTGTAATTACTAGCAAATAACAAAATTCAGCAAACACTAGCTTCTGTTCAAGTTACTAAAGAGCAGAAAAACTGCCAGTTCAGTTAAATATTCCTTCAACACAGTTTAAATCAAATTAAATACTGTATTTTTTTTTAAAAGTGCAGATAAAGGTACTTAAATTCTCTTATACGTCCAGTTGAATATAACCAAGTTCTTAGCCGGCCAAAGCTGAGATTTTAAGCAGAAAATATTTCACAATGCACCACTTAACTAGGCAAGGACAGGAAATCAAAGAATGTGGCTACCCCCACACCTGTAATTACTAGCAAATAACAAAATTCAGCAAACACTAGCTTCTGTTCAAGTTACTAAAGAGCAGAAAACCTGCCAGTTCAATTAAATATTCCTTCAACACAGTTTAAATCAAATTAAATCTGTATTTTTTTTTAAAAAGTGCAGATAAAGGTACTTAAATTCTCTTATACGTCCAGTTGAATATAACCAAGTTCTTAGCCGGCCAAAGCTGAGGTTTTTAAGCAGAAAATATTTCACAATGCACCACTTAACTAGGCAAGGACAGGAAATCAAAGAATGTGGCTACCCCCACACCTGTAATTACTAGCAAATAACAAAATTCAGCAAACACTAGCTTCTGTTCAAGTTACTAAAGAGCAGAAAAACTGCCAGTTCAGTTAAATATTCCTTCAACACAGTTTAAATCAAATTAAATACTGTATTTTTTTTTAAAAAGTGCAGATAAAGGTACTTAAATTCTCTTATACGTCCAGTTGAATATAACCAAGTTCTTAGCCGGCCAAAGCTGAGGTTTTTAAGCAGAAAATATTTCACAATGCACCACTTAACTAGGCAAGGACAGGAAATCAAAGAATGTGGCTACCCCACACCTGTAATTACTAGCAAATAACAAAATTCAGCAAACACTAGCTTCTGTTCAAGTTACTAAAGAGCAGAAAAACTGCCAGTTCAGTTAAATATTCCTTCAACACAGTTTAAATCAAATTAAATACTGTATTTTTTTTTAAAAAGTGCAGATAAAGGTACTTAAATTCTCTTATACGTCCAGTTGAATATAACCAAGTTCTTAGCCGGCCAAAGCTGAGGTTTTTAAGCAGAAAATATTTCACAATGCACCACTTAACTAGGCAAGGACAGGAAATCAAAGAATGTGGCTACCCCCACACCTGTAATTACTAGCAAATAACAAAATTCAGCAAACACTAGCTTCTGTTCAAGTTACTAAAGAGCAGAAAAACTGCCAGTTCAGTTAAATATTCCTTCAACACAGTTTAAATCAAATTAAATACTGTATTTTTTTTTTAAAAGTGCAGATAAAGGTACTTAAATTCTCTTATACGTCCAGTTGAATATAACCAAGTTCTTAGCCGGCCAAAGCTGAGGTTTTTAAGCAGAAAATATTTCACAATGCACCACTTAACTAGGCAAGGACAGGAAATCAAAGAATGTGGCTACCCCCACACCTGTAATTACTAGCAAATAACAAAATTCAGCAAACACTAGCTTCTGTTCAAGTTACTAAAGAGCAGAAAAACTGCCAGTTCAGTTAAATATTCCTTCAACACAGTTTAAATCAAATTAAATACTGTATTTTTTTTTAAAAAGTGCAGATAAAGGTACTTAAATTCTCTTATACGTCCAGTTGAATATAACCAAGTTCTTAGCCGGCCAAAGCTGAGGTTTTTAAGCAGAAAATATTTCACAATGCACCACTTAACTAGGCAAGGACAGGAAATCAAAGAATGTGGCTACCCCCACACCTGTAATTACTAGCAAATAACAAAATTCAGCAAACACTAGCTTCTGTTCAAGTTACTAAAGAGCAGAAAAACTGCCAGTTCAGTTAAATATTCCTTCAACACAGTTTAAATCAAATTAAATACTGTATTTTTTTTTAAAAAGTGCAGATAAAGGTACTTAAATTCTCTTATACGTCCAGTTGAATATAACCAAGTTCTTAGCCGGCCAAAGCTGAGGTTTTTAAGCAGAAAATATTTCACAATGCACCACTTAACTAGGCAAGGACAGGAAATCAAAGAATGTGGCTACCCCACACCTGTAATTACTAGCAAATAACAAAATTCAGCAAACACTAGCTTCTGTTCAAGTTACTAAAGAGCAGAAAAACTGCCAGTTCAGTTAAATATTCCTTCAACACAGTTTAAATCAAATTAAATACTGTATTTTTTTTTTAAAAAGTGCAGATAAAGGTACTTAAATTCTCTTATACGTCCAGTTGAATATAACCAAGTTCTTAGCCGGCCAAAGCTGAGGTTTTTAAGCAGAAAATATTTCACAATGCACCACTTAACTAGGCAAGGACAGGAAATCAAAGAATGTGGCTACCCCACACCTGTAATTACTAGCAAATAACAAAATTCAGCAAACACTAGCTTCTGTTCAAGTTACTAAAGAGCAGAAAAACTGCCAGTTCAGTTAAATATTCCTTCAACACAGTTTAAATCAAATTAAATACTGTATTTTTTTTTAAAAAGTGCAGATAAAGGTACTTAAATTCTCTTATACGTCCAGTTGAATATAACCAAGTTCTTAGCCGGCCAAAGCTGAGGTTTTTAAGCAGAAAATATTTCACAATGCACCACTTAACTAGGCAAGGACAGGAAATCAAAGAATGTGGCTACCCCCACACCTGTAATTACTAGCAAATAACAAAATTCAGCAAACACTAGCTTCTGTTCAAGTTACTAAAGAGCAGAAAAACTGCCAGTTCAGTTAAATATTCCTTCAACACAGTTTAAATCAAATTAAATACTGTATTTTTTTTTAAAAAGTGCAGATAAAGGTACTTAAATTCTCTTATACGTCCAGTTGAATATAACCAAGTTCTTAGCCGGCCAAAGCTGAGGTTTTTAAGCAGAAAATATTTCACAATGCACCACTTAACTAGGCAAGGACAGGAAATCAAAGAATGTGGCTACCCCCACACCTGTAATTACTAGCAAATAACAAAATTCAGCAAACACTAGCTTCTGTTCAAGTTACTAAAGAGCAGAAAACCTGCCAGTTCAATTAAATATTCCTTCAACACAGTTTAAATCAAATTAAATACTGTATTTTTTTTAAATAGTGCAGATAAAGGTACTTAAATTCTCTTATACGTCCAGTTGAATATAACCAAGTTCTTAGCCGGCCAAAGCTGAGGTTTTTAAGCAGAAAATATTTCACAATGCACCACTTAACTAGGCAAGGACAGGAAATCAAAGAATGTGGCTACCCCCACACCTGTAATTACTAGCAAATAACAAAATTCAGCAAACACTAGCTTCTGTTCAAGTTACTAAAGAGCAGAAAAACTGCCAGTTCAGTTAAATATTCCTTCAACACAGTTTAAATCAAATTAAATACTGTATTTTTTTTTTAAAAAGTGCAGATAAAGGTACTTAAATTCTCTTATACGTCCAGTTGAATATAACCAAGTTCTTAGCCGGCCAAAGCTGAGGTTTTAAGCAGAAAATATTTCACAATGCACCACTTAACTAGGCAAGGACAGGAAATCAAAGAATGTGGCTACCCCACACCTGTAATTACTAGCAAATAACAAAATTCAGCAAACACTAGCTTCTGTTCAAGTTACTAAAGAGCAGAAAAACTGCCAGTTCAGTTAAATATTCCTTCAACACAGTTTAAATCAAATTAAATACTGTATTTTTTTTTAAAAAGTGCAGATAAAGGTACTTAAATTCTCTTATACGTCCAGTTGAATATAACCAAGTTCTTAGCCGGCCAAAGCTGAGGTTTTTAAGCAGAAAATATTTCACAATGCACCACTTAACTAGGCAAGGACAGGAAATCAAAGAATGTGGCTACCCCCACACCTGTAATTACTAGCAAATAACAAAATTCAGCAAACACTAGCTTCTGTTCAAGTTACTAAAGAGCAGAAAAACTGCCAGTTCAGTTAAATATTCCTTCAACACAGTTTAAATCAAAAATCAAATTAAATACTGTATTTTTTTTTTAAAAAGTGCAGATAAAGGTACTTAAATTCTCTTATACGTCCAGTTGAATATAACCAAGTTCTTAGCCGGCCAAAGCTGAGGTTTTTAAGCAGAAAATATTTCACAATGCACCACTTAACTAGGCAAGGACAGGAAATCAAAGAATGTGGCTACCCCTACACCTGTAATTACTAGCAAATAACAAAATTCAGCAAACACTAGCTTCTGTTCAAGTTACTAAAGAGCAGAAAAACTGCCAGTTCAGTTAAATATTCCTTCAACACAGTTTAAATCAAATTAAATACTGTATTTTTTTTTAAAAAGTGCAGATAAAGGTACTTAAATTCTCTTATACGTCCAGTTGAATATAACCAAGTTCTTAGCCGGCCAAAGCTGAGGTTTTTAAGCAGAAAATATTTCACAATGCACCACTTAACTAGGCAAGGACAGGAAATCAAAGAATGTGGCTACCCCCACACCTGTAATTACTAGCAAATAACAAAATTCAGCAAACACTAGCTTCTGTTCAAGTTACTAAAGAGCAGAAAAACTGCCAGTTCAGTTAAATATTCCTTCAACACAGTTTAAATCAAATTAAATACTGTATTTTTTTTTTTAAAAGTGCAGATAAAGGTACTTAAATTCTCTTATACGTCCAGTTGAATATAACCAAGTTCTTAGCCAGCCAAAGCTGAGGTTTTTAAGCAGAAAATATTTCACAATGCACCACTTAACTAGGCAAGGACAGGAAATCAAAGAATGTGGCTACCCCTACACCTGTAATTACTAGCAAATAACAAAATTCAGCAAACACTAGCTTCTGTTCAAGTTACTAAAGAGCAGAAAACCTGCCAGTTCAGTTAAATATTCCTTCAACACAGTTTAAATCAAATTAAATACTGTATTTTTTTTTAAAAGTGCAGATAAAGGTACTTAAATTCTCTTATACGTCCAGTTGAATATAACCAAGTTCTTAGCCGGCCAAAGCTGAGGTTTTTAAGCGTTAAAGATATCTAAAATGACATTACATGCTTTATATATATATATATATATATATATATATATATATATATAATTATACAATAATATATATATATATATATATATATATATATATATATATATATATATAAATATATATATATATATATATATATATATATATATATATCTGCACTCACATATATATAGCATACCTGGGATTTCTTCTTGGGACCTGCTTCGCCTGTTCACATCAGCACCAACATCATGGAGTCTTCATGAACACTCTCCTGAGCTGTCTAGATCCCTGACACAGGGCATGAAATTCTCATTTTTTATGTGAGTGGTGGTTCTGTAGCTGAACCACCCCTGTAGTCATCTGTTCCCATGCGACCGTAGCTGCCCTCCTGCATGCAGCTGTAATCATATTAGTGACATGGTGCCACACTTGCTTACGATTTCTGGCACCTCCGCCCACTGAGTTTATGTCAGCAACCACCTGCTACCATGTACTTCTTCTGGCCAACATATCACCTTTACCTCTATCAAGCAGGAAGGATCCATGGCAGTGTAAGGCTTGAATGACGTCCTTATTCTCTGCATCACTAAATGGCAGTTTTATGGAACAGATGGTCTGGGTGCTATAATCATGTATGACATGAAACAGAAAAAAAAAAACATTTACAGGAACTACTCTAAGGCTAACTTCCTACTATTAAATGATAACCTGGCAAAATAAGTCCCCATGAACCCCAAGAACACTGCTACCTACCTGGAGCTGTTCACAAAAACCCTATACAAGCATGTTAATAGCTGCAGATGACATACACCTCTTTCTTGGCAGAAGCTGTAAATGCATTGACTCTGGCACCTTAACAGAGCTACTTTTGATAGCTGTACTATACCATACTTGGATATAATGTTATCCAAGAATTTAGAATTAAACAGTTATACCTTGAGGGTCCACCGTAAAAAAACATATTCTAATACATTTCTTCACTACTCAAGTTGACATCCTTTTCATCAAAAGAAGGCTGTTATCAAAGGGCAATTAGTCAGAGCGGCCCGGATGGTTACTCCCAATGATGAGTTTAATGAAGAATGTCTTTTCTTAAAAACAGCTTTCATAAAAAGAGAGTACCCGGTTGAGCTCATTGACGAAATGATAGCCGAGGTTAAATTAAAGAGAGAAAACAATCACTTTAGTCCTTTATTGGCTATACAAACTTTAAGCCCTAACAGTGTTATGAATAACTTGAGTAGTGAAGATATAAATGGAGTTCAATTAGGCAATAATTTGGATTTTATAAATGGAGTTCAATCTGGCCAAAATTTTGACTCTGGTTGTAACACTGACTCAATCTTTAAGGAACCACCTAACATCCATAATAGTGATAGAAATAGAGTTTTTTCGTTTGCCACCACTTATGTTAAATTGAGTCCAGCATGCATTAACATACTAAATAAAAATTGGAATTTGTTTAAAAACAATGTATCCTTAATGAATAAAATAGGACATAAACCTACGGTGACATTTAGGCGTGGCTTAAATTTAAAGGACTCTTTAAGATTTCAACCCGACTTGTTGAAGAAGTCGACCGGGATGGTTAAATGTGAATCTTGTAACATGTGCAAACATGTACTAGTCAGCAATTCGTTTACATTGGGAAATGTAATTTACAAATTACGAGATAAATATAATTGTAACTCAAAAGGAATCATCTATTTGGCCAAATGCTCTTTTTGTGCTGCCTTCTATGTGGGTAAAACTGAGCATAGACTCAGGGATAGAATTTATGAGCACATTTATGCCATTACCCACAAGAAGGCAGACAATGCACTGGCCAAGCATGTTATGTGTCTCCCTGACCATATGTTTAAATTTTTGATTATTGACAGACTAGATAACAATCCTAGAGGTGGTCCCTACTCCTTGAAACTCTTGGAGTTAGAATTGAAGTGGCAAATTAAATTAAATGCCAGTAGCTACCCAGGCCTTAATGAAGCTTTATCAATAGGCGTTTTATTAAAATTGAGAAGTTTGGTGAGATAACCAACTTTAACAACACATTGAATTTACTTAACCAGTTTTTAGATTAACAACACAAAAGTAATCTAATAAATATAACAAACAGATGTTTAGAATTAGGGAGTCACTCCATCTTTTGAAGTGTCTTTCAAATTGATATAAGTTATTTTATTTTTCATGAATTAAATTTATTATATTAGCACTTTAATATTATACATTTTTTATATATATTTTTTATAAATTAATAATAATTTTCCCTTTCTTTTTTATTATTTTTATATTTATTTTTATTTGTTTTCTGTTATTGTGTATAACAATAGATTGGAGTTTACAATTGAGTCTATTAGTTAATTATAAGGTTGATTAAGTTAAAATTTGGAAGTTTATCTAGTACTTTTACAGTCTATTGATTTTATTTAGCTTTAACAGTGCATCATTTCTTAGTATAACACTCTTTGTCTTTAAAAATTGTGCCTTTGAAAAGTTTAATTAATTATTTAATTATTTAATTGATTAATTATGGCGCCTTTTTGTATATAAAATATGTTGAAATCATTCTCATTTTGTATTCTAAAGAAGGCTATCTATTGTGTGCCGAAAAGCGCTTCAATTAAAGTTCGTTTTCAGGTTGGACGTGGATTTCGTTTTTTAGACCTTAACAGAGTTGCTCTGGGGTTCAAATCCATACTTTGTGAAAGGAATGAGTAATTATTACTCCAGATTTATGACTTTCATTAGAACTTCATATGCATTTTTTTCTGTTTCCTGCCAAGTGCACTTGCTCGCTGCTGAACAGTGCACAACAAAGTTTACCTGCTTATGGAAAAAAAGAGAAACATTTTATTTGGGCAGCCTTCTGTACCACAAACAGGCTTAGTGACAACAAATGGACATCAACACTCTGGACAGAACCAAGTGGAGAACATCCACCTGCTTTTTAATTGTCTCTATGGCACAAGGTGCAAGTGCATTGCCTTTAGAGACAGAACACAGTTGATCAATTGTTCAAATCTAGATACTTATTTTTACAGTGGGTATCAGAATGCAATTTCTAACAACACTTTGATTAGGAAGTTAACACTATATACAAGTGTTGATCATAATTATGTTTATTGCAATATGTCCCATTAATGCTTTGATAAATTAACTTTTCTAAGTAGCATATGTCATTACTGATTTAGTAGTTAAATATGTACTTGTTTAAGCTGGTTATTTTTGATAATTAAATAAAAATACACTTGCATATCTATGATGAGCAGAATGTTGTTGTTGTTGTTGTTGTGACTTTCGGCTTTTCCCGATTAGAGGTCGCCACAGCGGAACTCCAGTCCGCTAATGAATGGCAGTAGATTTTTATGATGAGCAGAATACTTCAGTTAAAATCATATTCTCTCCTCACATAGCCCAACTTTGTGTTTAGGACAGTATGTGTAGTGAGGTATGTATTAATCATACCCCAACCAGTATTTATCAGCTCATGAAAGTCTACACATATGGCATACGATTAAAAAAGTTATACTGCTTTTTTCATGGGAATGCATTTCACAGGACTTCCTAATGTCACACACATACAGGCATATGTGGAATAAATCTCCATTCATACTGAATTCAGTTTATCTGTAATGAATATCATTGAAAGGGAATTCTCTTATAGTGCTGCCAAATAATCACATTGCTTGAAATTATGCATTTTTTCTTCCCTAAGTTTGTTTCTCACATTGGTCAACTAACTTTTTAAAGTGTGCAGTTACAGAAAGTTATGTGCCAGGTCATCCTTTTTAATGCCCAAAACACAAATGATAACTAATCAAGCCATCGAGGCTGTTAGTGTTGACTATCTGAAAAAGTATGAATATGTTGAGCATCACAAATGGCAAATCTCACTGCCATGTTTCACAACTTCTTTGCTGTTTGACAAAACACATTCTGCTTTACAAATTCCTCTCTGTGTGTACCTTCATGTAAATGCAGTTGGCATAGTTGTGCGTGTTTGCTCACTAGCCATTAAATGCGAAATTGGAATTTGGTACCAATTCAGATTTAAAGTTGCTGCTTGACGTCTGCAGGCATGGCTGATGTGGGAGATGATGGTGCTGAATTTAGAGCACAAAGGTGGGGTGTATAGGAGTCCAGGATTTTTGTAGTACTTGTGAAGTGCTACAGCTGTAGGCTGCTCCAAGGGGGCTATACTGGGTCTCAGTATAAGACTGAGGCTTGGAACAGATTAGCCAAGACTGCTCCAGTGCAACTGGCATCCCACTCACTGGTCAGAATTTTCATTACCACTGTAGTGACCTGAAACACAGCAAGAAGGACCTCATTAGTCAATGAAAGAATAACTCAGGATGGCTGACATCCCTCAGTTCTGTAAGTATACTAAACCATCAGTATTGAATGTTAAAGAAGGCAGAACAGGACGCAGCCAAAACTGTTATTCAATATGCTTTCATGTCTCTTCTCTTCTTCTCTGTTGTACATCTGCTAAAGACATTGCAGCAAACCATGAGGTGCAGCAAGAGAGGTTAAATTGCCTCAGAGTGGCATGGGGTACGTATGCATCAGGTCTTACTGTAACCCTGATAAGTACTGTAATTAATAGTTGCATCTCCAATATCATAGTAGTGTAACTGATTAATGGTACAACAGAGTAAGACCTTCCCATCATACCTGGATGTGGCAAAAAATTATACCATGGATGTAATTCAATCTCTTTTTTGTCTCACCCCACCCTTTTCTCTCAATTTTTTTTTTTTTTGGGGAGGTGGAATATTTTATATGGCTTAAAAATGTTCTGTTGTCATACATTTCTGATTAAAAAACCTGACATGCAGCACAGAGAGGAAGACTGACCACTGAGGAGCAGCCCATCATTCCTCCACAGGTTGCAGCACCAAATCCCAGGACTTCAGAGTCCCAAGCTGTCAGCACTGCCTACACAAACTCTGCCCTATCTGCCCCATCTGCATCAGGTATCTGTGCCCCAGCAGCGGATACACTGATACCCCCTAGGGGATTACAGGAGGTGGTGATTTTGTCATCTGCCAACAGCTGACAGAGCTGGTGGAGGGTATAATGGAAAGGGGACTCAGTGCACAAATTGGCCATGTCAAAAAGGTGCTTCATCCCATTGCCAAGATGGTGCCATATCTAGCACTAAAACAGGAAACTGAGACATGAGACAATGATGACAGTTCTGAAGGTGAGGAATAGATTCTCACTGTTGTTAGGCTTGATTTAAGTGTGTCTCTGATGTCCCTTACCTATCCCCAATCATGGTGTCTCCCAACCTTCTGTGTCCATCACCATCCTTGCATGTCTTGTTTGTCCTGTACATCTGTGCTTGCTTCCTCACCTAACCTTCCTACCTGACCCACACATTCCTAAGCACCTTCCCTAACATTCCTCTCTCTTTAAATGTACAAAAAGTAAAACAATGGGCACCTGTTCAACAAAAAAATAATGGCTCATACATAGCTCTCCATTTCACTTATGTGTCTTGTTGACACACTTGATTTGATACAATTGACTGTACAACATCATTCTGTTGCTTTCATCTACCGTTGGTGTGGTGACATTGTAAATTCATCAAATTCTGGTTGCACTTCTACATTTATGGTGTGAAGAAGTGGATAGCTATGGTTCTCTCCCACTACCTTCCTGCAAGTTCCTCTATTCTTTGCCATGTATCTTCCACTCTGCCTGACCCCCCCCCCCATTTCACCACTTTCCTATTAACCCCATTTTCACATGTTTAATCTGGTAAAAAAATAGAATCACACACATCAAACATAACCAGAAATGGCCTAAAAGAAAGCCTTCAGTTTCTGTCCTCAGCCTTTGCACGGAGTTTGGCATTGCACACCAATGCTGAGTAACAGCGATTGGCTGTTCATGTCTTATGGCAAAACCTGCTCAGTTGTTGCCATCATCCACAGTAGTCCAGTCTTCCTTGCACAAAGGTGCTTAAACATGCTGTGTTATTGGAATTCAGAGTGAAGTAAAAGCAAAGTACACATAATTAACTTGTGATTTCCCTTAAAGCATGTATTGTATGTACTAGGTATAAAAGATTATTTCAGAAGCTATTACTCATGTAATTTTATAATAGTTATTCCTAGGTATTCTTAATGTCATGATAAAATGTTATTATAATAATCACAGTCTGACTCTCGTTGGAAAATGATCCATATACTGGAGTCAAACCCTGCTTCAACTCTGCTGTTTAATTTAGCTCAGTGAGTTAAAAACCTCATGCTACAGAGAAAGCTAGGTTTACAGGTGGACATTCTCCACTAAGTACTGTCCAGAGTGCCGACAGCCATGCATAGCCTCTAAGCCTGTTTGTGCTGTTGAAGTCAAACCAGATTTAAGTTTTTCACTTTTTCCTTCAGCAGTAAGCCTGTTTGCTGACAGTGCACCATTGTGCCAATGGGGGAGGCAAGCACAACACTTCATTTTTGAATTGAGCTTTTGAGCTAACATGGAAAGGTATAGCACAACACGCGCAGTATATGTATACAACATGTTGAGAACTGTTGTACATATCATATAAATCACAATATTTCCTCTGTGATTCTTATTTGTACAAACTTTGGCAGGAAGCACCAGTGAACATCACTAAAACATATTACTTCACAATCCTGATTCAAAACATCAAAGTATAATCATGCATACACTAACATTTTGCCAACATCTGCACAAATATGTTTCTCTGCATTGTGCTTTAGGAAGACATTTGAAACAGAAATAAGTGTTGCTAATGGATTATATTACTTTATTACATGGAACTTGTTTAATGTACTCATGTGAAATGCAGTGATCTGTGTGCTTAACTAAGCACTTCATTCTGGACAGTTGTGCCTACAATGTAGCACTAACACTACAAGTGGTATACAATCACATACAGCCTTGACACACATAAAATCATCATTTTTCATCCCTTCTGCATTTAAATATTAAGTATTAGTTGGTACTGACAATCCACATTGCCCATGCATGAGCACATACCATTGCTAATATCAGTAACATTTATTAAGGTTTACATAACACCATCATAACCTGATGATCCACTAATGATTTATTGTCCATTCTGTCTCATCTAAACAAGACAGGTTGTAGCATGTCACTCTC
Organism: Protopterus annectens; assembly: GCF_019279795.1. Lineage (NCBI taxonomy): Eukaryota > Metazoa > Chordata > Ceratodontiformes > Protopteridae > Protopterus > Protopterus annectens. Next base: position 1,253,472,481 of record NC_056745.1, read on the forward strand.
AGTTGGGCAATATACATTAATGACAGCATAGCTTACATAAGTCAGTAGTACATATGTATTCTTGATTATAACATTGTACTTACTCTGTCATATCAACAACCATGGATTCGCACAAAACCTTCATCATCACAATATCTTCTCTGACATATACTAAGAAGCTAATACTATCTACACTGCACTGTCACAGTGTAAAACTCAGACTTCTGTGATGGTGATTGCATTAAGTACTGTGTCCTCTACATTACGTCAATAGATAGGGTGTTCTAAGTTCACAGCAGTCAACGTGTGTGTGTGTGTGTGTGTGTGTGTGTGTGTGTGTGTGTATGTGATACCGCTCAACCTCTTAGAGCAAGAAATTTGGACAAAGCCATAAATAAAAGTGGAACAAAGGACCAAAAATATGGAGAATTTTTAACTATTGCTCTTACAAACTTAAAAAGTTAATAATAATAACAGATCCAAAAGGAATCACCACAGGAGGAGAATTACCTTAACACTGACATATCTTTATTTTAATACAGAAAAATGTATAGGAATTGTCGGAAACTCAACAGAAAAATATTCATATATCTCACAACTTATCTGGCCACACATTAATAAATCATACAGGTCAGTTTGTATATCTTTAATAATTCTCTTCACAAACTCATGAGTAACCAGACGATATGTGCTACTGTCTGATAAAAGTGTATTCATAGTATTAATATAATCGGATGTATTCATTATCACCACCGCCCCGCCTTTATCCGCTGGCTTAATAGTGATGTTGGCATTTCTTTTCAAACTAATGAGTGAATCTTGTTCTGCTTTAGTAACATTAAAAAAGGTGCATCTTTTTCTATTCTGGGCAAACCATTCATAAAAATCTTTTTCACACATTTTTAAAAAGCTTTCTACATTATGTGGTATCAGAGGTACGAAATTACTTTTGTGTTTAAAAAAATTTTTTAACGCTTCAGTATTCATAGCACTGTTATCTTTAAAAAGAATTTTCAGCGAAACATTACGACAAAACAATCTTAGATCAATTAAAACCTCATTCAAATGACTAGTTTGAGAAGGGATAAAGTTAAGACCTTTGTTGAGTAATGAAATGTCAGATTCAGATAAAACAATGTCAGATAAATAATATACTAAAGAGTTCAATTTCTTTGTTTCTGTGTTGGTCCGTATTTCTCTTCTGAGCCCTTCCTCTTGCGTGGACCCCTGCTGTTGGAACGGCCTTTCCACCCCGTTTGCTGTTTTACCAGAAAGGGTAAAAAACAGCTCGAAGCAGGAGCTGTATCTTTGGGTTTTGCTCCCGCTGAAATAAATGTTTTAGCTGCTTGTTGGTTGGGGGGAGGTGTATCGCTGGGTAAACTAGCACCATTAGAACGATTTAAAATAAAGTTATTGGAAAGCACATCATTATTTGTAGTCTTGTTTAAATGAGAAACAGAAGAAGAAGCAATAAACTCTGCAGCAGAAATTGGCAAATCTGGATTAGAAGAAGCTGGTATTTCTTCTCTGCTAGTTGTATTAGATGTTGCCATAGACCGAACATTTTCTGTTCTCGGCCACAAAAACACCTGGCCGAGAGCAAAGTCATTAGCATCCCTCACAAGCTTCCTATATTTAATTTGCTTTAATCTTTCACTAAATAAATGTATCTGTGACCAAACATTCTCCAACCTCTTGGTGAAATATTCTGCCTTAAAATGCTCAAGGATATTACTTTGTTGTAAGTCTATTTTGTTCCGTAACTCAGATTCAAGTGGTGCAAAGTATTCTAGCAGGAGCTTAATGTAGCTGAAACCAAGTTGTATATTTAAGTCCTGCCATTTTCTGAGCAGAACGGGATGACTATCCCCATACGTGGGCATACAAAAGATTTGCATGCCCCTGGGCACTACCTTAAAATGAAGGCATGCCTCCAAGTGCAATCTTTGCCATGCGTATCTTTGGAGTTGGCACAAGTCATCCTGAAACTCTTTACAAAGTCTATTGAATTCTGTAATATTCTCACCGTTAGATGACGTTGGTGTAGTATTTAAATTGTTTGTTAATTCCAGAGTCAATAAAGGATTCTCCTTACAGTGCTTGAGTAGATCCCAAGCCGGCACCGTAGTTGTCCTCGTCTCTGGGTGAAAATCTAATTCAATATCAACTTGCTCCATGAGTAAGACCAGCAACAGCAAAAAACAGGCAGGAAAAAATATATTTCGAACTGCTACTGGTAAACAAAGATCCCTTCTGGAAAAACGGAGGCGAATAATAATAACAGATCCAAAAGGAATCACCATATATAAACTTAAAAAGTTGATAGAATAACAGGTTTTGCAATAGCATGCATTTTCTGAATGGTACAAAGTCTGAAACTCAAATGTCTGTCATTATTTTCTGACTTCAGTCTCTAATTATTTGCCACTAATGTGCCAGAAAACCACAATTTTATGAACAATGGAACAAAAATAGGCAAAAATTTGGACATTCTGCAAAAATCTGTACACTAGAGAGCTATGGTGTGTGCATGTTTGTGTATAGAGGTGTGTAAAAATGAAGTTATGTCTTACCATAACTTTCCATCTGAGTTGTTGATCTTCTTCCAGTGCTCACTGATGGGTTCAGTTCCGAGCCCTCGGAACTGAATCGGCCCTATACCAAGCTTGCACCAAAAACTCTCAAGCTAAGCTGCTACCCACAATGCCCTTTGCTCAGTTACCTCAGATCGAGTTTGCATGCAACATATAGAAAAAGAATAAGTCAAAGGCCATCTCTGTGCAGAAACCCTATTACACCACAAAGACCCGGAAGATCTGCCAGGAACCTTAGGAGGGGGTTGGTGGGAGGGTGTGATGACTGGAAGAAGATCAACAACTCAGATGGATCATTATGGTAAGACATAACTTCTTTATCTGAAGTTATTAATATTCTTCCTATTCATCACTGATAGGACCTAGTCCCCAGCTACGTGGAAAACCTGGGTGGGCCTTATGGAAGAACATTCCTGAGAACCATTGAACCAAAGGCCGCTCTTCCCTTGGAGATTAGATCCAATTTATAATGCTTGATAAAAGTGTGGGGCTTAGCCCAAATGGCAGCTGCACAAATGTCATCCATGGAGGCCCTAGAGTGGAAGGCAACAGATGCTGCAATAGCCCTTGAGTGAGCTTTGATTTGGCCAGGCTTAGATCCCCCCATAAGCATGTGAAGGCAATGCAATCACTGAGCCATTTAGACAAAGTAACCTTTGATACTGCACCTCCCATTCTAGAGCCTGCAAAGGAAATGAAAAGCTGGTCTGACTTGCACAATGATTTAGTTCTGTCCAGATAAAAGTGCAATTCTCTATGAACACCCAGGGAATGGAGGCAGTATTCTCCCTTGTTAGAGTAATTTGGGAAAAACACAGGGAGTTCGATGGACTGGTTAATCGAAAAGTCAGAAACCACTTTGGGGTGAAATGATGGGTTAGTTCGAAGTGATACTCTGTCCTTATGAAAGATCAGATAAGGGCGCTTGATACATAATTCTTGTAATTCAGAAATTCATCTTGCTGAAGTTATAGCTACCAGGAATAAGGATTTCCATGATAAGAATTTTAGATCACAGGTGGCAGCTGGCTCAAATGGTGGCAGGGAGAAAGCCTGCAGAACCCAGGACAAATTCCATGCCTCCACCGGCTGTCTGATGGGAGGCCTGCTGTGAAAAATACCCTTGAGGAAGGTCTTGCAAAGATGAGAGGAGATAAGTGGTACTCCTTCAGACCTGTTATGGAAGTTGGAAATAGCTGCTAGATGGACTTGAATGGTAGAAGCTGAGGCCCCTTTGTCGAACAACTCAGCCAAATAATGAAGAATAGTGGCTACGGGGGCTGAGAATGGGTCTAGCTCCTGATTATGTGACCAAATAGAGAATCTTTTCCATTTATGCCTGTAAAGTTTTCTGGTGGTATGGTTTATGAGGAGCCAAAATAAAATCCCAGACAGGTGAAGAAAGGGTTTCCTGCCTGGCAACTAACGGAAGTGGAGAAACCAAGCTGTCAGCTTGAGGGTGGACAGATTAGGGGGGAGTCAACACTTGTGGGTGAGAAATTAGGTTCTGACGAGTGTCCAGGATCCAAGGAAGTTGTAAGAGATGAGGTTGAAGGAAGGGGAACCACACTTGGCAAGGCCAGAACGAAGCGATGAGATCACTTTGCTTTTCAACTGAATGGCTTTCCATAGAACAAGGGGAATCAGAGGGTAAGCATAAAGAAGACCCTTGGGCAAATCGTGGACTAGAGCATCTCTTGGTGACTCCCTGAGAGGGGGAAAGAGGGCAAAGTAGCTGCTGCATTTTGTATTTCAAAGGGGAGGTGAAAAGGTTGCAGCATGGCTGGCCCCAGTGGCTGAAAATTTCTGTTGCCACACTCGGGTTGAGAGACCACTCATGAGGATGAAAGATGCATCTGCTCAGTCTGTCCGCAATCAGGTTGGAGCTCCCCGGGATATGCGTTGCGATCAGGAAGCGGTTGTAAGCTATCGCCCACTGACAGATTCTCATGGCTTCACAACAAAAGGGATAAGACTTGGACCCTCCCTGTTTGTTTATGTACCAGACCATGGACATGTTGTCCGACTGGACAGCAATCGTTCCAGATGGAAGAAGCAGATGAAAAGCTTGCAACGCCAACAGCAGCGCTCTTAACTCCAGGACATTGATATGCAAATTGACCTGTACATTGAACCATGGGCTTTGGACTGACTTGCTCTGGAACTGCCCCCCCTCCACCCCATCAGGGAAGCATCCATGGTCACTATGGCACTGGGCTGTGGAACCTGGAAGGGACAACACCAAAAATGTTTGTCTGTACTCATCCATCAGAGGAGATCTTGTTTGCAAATGTTGGTGATGAGGATCTTTGAGCTCAGGGGGTGGAGATTGGGTATCCACTGGGCCTGAAGGAGCCACTGTAGTAATCTCATGTGTAGTCTGGCCAAAGGAACTATGGGGATGGCTGCAGCCATAGATCCCAAGGCTTGAAGAATCTCCCTTGCAGGCACCTTGCTTTGACATAGTATCACCTGAACTTGTGCCCTGAGTCTCTGAAGCCTGTGGAGAGGAAGTGAGATTAGACTTGACTGCGTGTTGAATACTGCCCCTATGAATTCCAATTGTTGTGATGGTTGAAGGTTTGATTTCTCCCAGTGTATGATAATGCCTAATGACTCCGCTAGAGCCAATGTGTAGCAGAGGGCCCCGACCAGAAGACGCTTGGTGGGGGCGGAGAGGAGCCAATCATCTAGATATGGAAACACCTGGAATCCCTGAAGTCTCAGATGAGCTGTTACCACTGCAAGACATTTTGTGAACACTCTGGGAGCCGTCGAGAGACTGAAAGGCAGGGCTCTGAATTGATAGTGATCGGCTAGCAAATGGAAGTGAAGGAGGCTCCTGGAGCACTTGTCCATCTTGATATGGTAATACACATCCCAGAGATGTAATGAGCACATCCAAACACCCTCCCGCAGAAAGGGGAGGATGGATTGAATCATGACCATGCGGAACTTGGCCTGAACTACTGATTTAATTGACTGAGATCCAGAATGGGCCTCCAGTCCCCTGTTTTCTTTGGCACCAAAAAGAATCTTGAGTAGAATCCTGATCCACACTGATCTGAGGGTACCTGATGGATGGCTCGTTTTGAAGTAGCTTTCATATTTCGGAAGCTGCCTCCTCCCTTTGACTGGGTGGAACATCGGGAAGGGATTTCAGAGGTCTTGGATAGGATATTAATGGAATATGGTAGCCTCTGGTAATGATTCTCTGCACCTAATGATCATTCGTAATGGATAGCTAGGCAGCTAGGTGCAGAGAGAAATGTGCCCCGACTGCTTCCAGAGGAAAGCAATCGGGCAGCACCTCAGGAGCGCTAATATGGTCTACCTGAGAAGGAATCTCTGAAGCCCTGGTTCCGGGGACCCCCTCTGCCCCAAAAGGGACGTCTTCTATTATTGGACCCCCCTCTGCCTCTGGAGGAGTCCTCACCATGTGCATCTCAGAAAGGACCTTGAGACTTCTTGTGCCACATCTTTCCGCTCCTCTGATTCCTGGAGAAGGAATGCTGAGGTTCGGAAAAGAGTAAGCCAATGGCAGACAAGGTCTTCCCGTCTTGCTTGCACCTGGCTAGTGTATCCTTGACCTTAGCACCAAACAAACCCAAAGGCTTGATAGGGGTATTTAGAAAGGAAGACTTGAAGGAGTCCGCAAGGTCACAGATGCACATCTGGCGTGACGTCTCATGACTACACCTGCACCCGCAGCTCTAGCTGCTCCTTCGGTTGTGTTTGACAGCAACCTCATGGATGAATTAGATATGGATTCTAGGGTGGCAAGTTGGGAAGCAACTTTATCTCGTGCTCCATCCAATACTTGACCTGTGAGGGTTCTGGAGAGTTCGGAGATAAGATCTCTCTGGAGCCTCATAAAATGTGCCAGAAAGTTCAGAGACCTAACCGCAAAAGTCGCTGACACAAAGACTCGCTTCCCTAACCTGTCCACTGCCCGGGACTCTCTGTTGGGTGGGTGAATAGCAGGACTCTCTTCTGCAAGGTCCTTTTTCATGACAGACTCCACCACCATAACGTCCACTGGCAAGCCACTGGTCCAATGAGGTTGATCCTCTGGAGGGGAGAGTACTTTGTCTGATCTCCTGGGGATGGCCTCAAAGGAGTTGGGGTTCTTCCAAGCCCATTGCATGATGAGTTTAACCAACTCATCGGCAGGGGGGGGGGTCACCCAAGAAGTAGAGGGCTGAGAGCAAAAGGCCTGCAGGAATACAGATTCCTCTGAGGAAGGGGTTGAGGACTTCCAATCATCCCTCTATTTCATGATTTCCATGATGTCCCCGAAGGAGACATCATCAGGGGGTGACCGTGGGGACCCTTCCCCATCATCATAGTTTGTATCCTCCATGAGGGACTTCTCCAGGGAGTCCATGTGTTTCCTCTTACACACCCATTTCTGAGGGGGTTTTTCGGTGGGAACATCTGAAGAAGATTCGGAAAGTGAAATGTCCTGGACAGGGGTCTCCTGGGCCTTGCGCTCTCGGAGTCCTGGGGGAGTAGCCTTTGACAGATGCGGCTCATAGGGAACTGGGGGAATAACCAACTGTAGAGGATTGTTGGCAACAAGTGCCCTTTCCATCACCCGGAAAGCGGACCTGCCTGAAGAGAAATGGGAGCCCGGAACCGAAGAAGACAAAATAGGAACCAGGGTCACACCCCGCTCCAGACGGTCCACCCCCGAGGACGGAGGCTCAATCAAGCTCAGAGCTGTAGTCACCCTCTGATCTGAAGTCGGGGCTGACACAAGCATGAGATTGAGGAAGGGTGGGTTCCGATGGAACCAGCACCCAAAGGGATCTTAGAGCCTCAGACAGAGTTGTTGTTGGTGCCGAGGAAGGAATTCCTCTAGTAAAAGTTGAATAGATGAGCCTTGGAACCGAAAGGTCCAAGGGAGGAGAGTAAGTAGGGATTACTGGAGAAATAGACCCAAAGCCAGGAGTGGGATAGGGTCTAGGTGGATTTGAGATTCCCCTAGCAGTCAGCAGCTGATCAAAAAGGTGCACCACATCCAGTTCGGAAAGGTTCCTGGTGGATCTCACCGAAGCACCTGAGGGGGGGGGGTCAGGCCGGTCCAAAAAGGGGCTGCAGGCTTGTCTGGCAAACGGGTCCACATTGGATGAGTATCAGGTCCATGGTGTGTTACAGAATGACAACGATGACTCCAATTTTGCAACAGATATTAAAGGTATGGTCAGAGCTGTGAACGGGCTTGAAGCAGAAGTCACTATAGGGGTGGATGACAGGAACGGTTCTGAGGTAGTTGTCGGAGCCGATATCAGAGTCAAAATGGGCAAAGTCAGTGCCGATAAAGAAGTCAATACATTGGTTGGCACCGAGGCCGAAGGCGGTGCCGTAATTGTCAGTGTCTGGGTGGGTGCCAATGAGGCTACCTCGGTAAACTTCACTGGAGCCGAGCTTGGAGCCGATGTGGTAGTCGGCACCGAGGAGGCAGAACGATGTTCAGAAGAGGACTTATGGGCTTTGTGCTTGTGACCCTTACCTCTATCACCGGCCGGTGAAGAGGAGTCCGATCGAGGACATTTCTTCTCTGAAGGAGGGGGTGAAACCTCCGTCGCAGAAATGACCTCCAAAAAAGGCAAAGCAAGCAGGCCCTTTAAAATAAGTTTGTTACGACGTTCATTCAGCGTCCACTGACTGAAACTAGCACAGATATCACACAGGGTTTCGCCAACAAATGCAGAACCCCCAAACAGTATACACATTTTTCATGGAGGTCACTATTTGGCAGTATACCACTGCAAGAAGAGCAGTGTTTAAACCCCGTAGTTCCCTTCTTTTCAGAAATCCCAGAACACACTCTCACACACAAGGGAAAGACAGAGGAAAGAGATGAAATGAAGGAGAGAGAAAGCAAATACCAACAATGGTAACAAGATACCGTAAAGGTAGAAAGTTATAAATACCAAGAAATTACCAGCAATGGTAAGAGAGAAATACCTGTGGGTAGAGCTGGAGCAATATTGAACAACAAGAACAAGTTATAAAAGGAGAAAAAACTTTTTCAAACCAGTAAAAATATCTGAAAAAAGTACTTAGCTGGAGAGCTCGGTGAAATGCTGCTATATGGCTGTGCGGCAAACGAGTTCTGAGGTAACTGAGCAAAGGGCATTGTGGGTAGCAGCTTAGCTTGAGAGTTTTTGGTGCATGAAAGCTTGTTATAGAGCCAACTCGGTTCCGAGGGCTTAGAACTGAACCCATCAGTGATGAATAGGAAGAAGATTAACAACTTCAAATTATAAGATTAACTACTGCTGGTTTCAATAAAGCAGTAACCTGGAATAAATTTTACACTGCAGGGCGAGTCCACATTGATGTCAAACCCTTCTCCCAACACCATCTTCTCAGCAACACAGTGCTGATGTCATCCTCTATAAAGTGCATTCTCATACTATTAAAGTCAGACCTCTGTGGTGTTGCTTGTGTGCTTGCATTAAGTACTGTGTCCTATAGAATGTGTAGCTAGATATGCATGTTCTCACAACAATCAACTTGTGTGTGTGTAACTGTGGGGCCATAGCATCACTGGAGGATTAATTCAACAGGTGTGTTCATTTGATTCCCACTCATGAGAAACATTTATATGGTCAGATCAATCCCACATCCCCTTTTCACTCTGTCCACAAACAACTACTGTCTGCAACACTCTGATAAGGTCATCATTTCAATAACGCACTCTCACACCACTAAAATCAGACCTCTCCTATGGTTTGTTTGTATAATACACTTGTGTGTACATTGTGTCAGTCAACAGGCAGGGAGTTTGAATACAGAGCTGAGACTCTCCTGATTGTGTGTACGTGTGACTATAAATGGATACAGGAGTGTCTTACACCTCTTATTATTCACAGCATTTAGAAGTCCACACATATCTCTCTTGCATGACACAGCTGATATTGTCCTTTCAGAGATGCTGCTTGACTCACATGCAGTCAGACTTCTTATGTGGTGCATGCATATAATACACTGGAGTGTAGATTCTGTCAGTTGATAGGTAGGGAGTTAGTTCAAATACAGGAATGACTGCTATTTGTGTTTCTTTCTCTTACTGTAGAGAACAGGCTGCAAATACATATATGAGGTATATCTATACAGTCTGCTTATGCTGTGCAACCACTTGTTAGCTGAAACATGAAGGTAATACACAATGATGATGTCATCCATTGAAATGTGCAGTGTCACAGTCATCAAATAAATCTGTATTTGCACTTGTGTTTCAGCAAACCTTCATAAGCCTGTGATGTTAGCCATATACCTTAAATCTTGACGTCACTGCTTGCAGAAGGTGTACATGTTGTTAACAGTATTGTCATCCACATGTGTTATGTTCCTGTGTAGATGTTGTTTCCTGTCACAAATGTTTACTGTACATTTCCTTTGGAAAGGCTGTACTGAAGACTGATGCTGTCATTTGAATAGACTATCTTTCCATAACAGTTATAGTGAAACACCTTCTCAGGACTGAGGACATGAAATTATCTAATGTATGTTGTTGCCTAATTAAGGCATGTGTTCCAATATGGGATTATATTCACATTACACATAATTGTTTTACAATCATTGTGATAACAGCTGGGGACTACAGGTGTGTTTGGGTATTTCTAGCATCAGGCAATGTTGTCTGACATACAGTAAGATTCTGAGTAATTACAGGGAGACATATTTATTTATTTATTTATTTATTTACATTTGTTGACCGGGAGTGTCCAACTGGATGTAGGTCCATTTTCAGTGGAGGCCCGGGGAGAAAAGCTCCACAGTTAAAATAAACAGACAGTAGTTACATTGGATTACATAGCGATTAACAATATAACATAACAATTACTTACAACATATTTACAGACGAAGAACATAGTACATCAGTAGACAACTAGAATCTTTATCTGTGAAGTACATAACAGACATTAACAAATGTTACAATAAGAAGTTCCTGCTGTATAATAAGTACTAGGCTTATGAGCATCTGAGCTTGCTATAATCAAGGTAGTTAGTAGAGTGGAAAGAAAGGTAGTGGTTGGATGGGGTGGACGATTTTTAGAGTGGGAGTTGCAAGGGCATAGCCAGCATGTTTTTAGGTGTGCTTTTAGTAAAGTTTTGAAGTGGGTGCATGATGGTATGAAGGTAATTGTGGGTGGGAGGGAGTTCCATAATTTGGCTATGGTGCAAGAAAATAGTGCTTCACCAGCAGAGTTATTGGCTTTAGTGATCTGCAAGTGATTTTTGTTGCTGGATCTTAGTGGTCTGGTGGTGTGATAGGGTTGGAGTAGATTCTGGAGGGATGGGACATTTAGTAGATGGTTTACTAGTTTGTGGGCGAGTGAGAGTTGATACCATTGAAGGAGTTGAGGGAGTTCAAGCCATCCCAGTTCAGCAAGTGAGAGACAGTGGTGACTACGGTAGGATGCCCCTGTAGCGAATTTTGCGATTTTGTTGTAGCAGGTCTCTAGCTTGTTTAGATCACATTGCATTAGGTTGGTATATATTGGAGAGGCATAAAGTAGGGTGGAGATAAGGTGGGAATTTGCTATTGAAATCTTTGGTGAGAAGTTGCATATTTCTGTATAATGCTCCTAGTTTTTTGTGGACTTTTTTTATAGTCGTGGATATGTGAATGTCAACTTTTAGTTTATTGTCTATTTCCACTCCTAGCAATTTGGTGTGTTCAGTTGGGTATATAGTGGTGTTGTCTTTTGCTGTGAGGTTAAAGTGAGAGTTGTTCTGAGTATGTTTGGTGGGTTGGAAGATGAGTAGTTTAGTTTTGTTTGGGTTGAGTATTAATTGGGCATCGGATAACCAAGTTTCAACAGAGGAAAAGGCTTCCTGTGCGACTTTTTGCAGTTTGGGTAGGGACTGGGCTGAGCAGATGATGGTTGAGTCATCTGCATATTGCATGAGTGTGCCACGTTTGGTGGCAGAGGCTAGATTATTGGTGAAAACAGAGAAGAGTGGGGACCAAGGATGGATCCTTGGGGAACCCCTATGGAGACAGGTAGTTGGGGAGATATGTCATTCCACCATACAATGGATTGTTGGCAGTCAGACAGGTAACTCTGAAACTAGTTAGTGACTGATTGAGAGAAGGATAGGTTATTGAGGACAGAGATAAGTTGTTTGTGTGGGACCATGTCAAATGCTTTAGATAGGTCTAGGAAAGTAGCAGAGGAGAGATAGCCATTGTTTTTATGCTGAAGGATAGTGTTAGTAAAGGAGAGTAAGGCAGTGGTGGTGCTATGGTTTGGTCAGAAACCATGCTGAGTATTGGAAAGGAGGTTGTTAGTAAGGAGGTAGTCTGAGACCCGAGAGTGTATGCATCTCTCGAGTATTTTGGAGAGTGGAGAGAGAATAGCTATGGGGCGGTAATTGGTTAGTTCTGTGGAGGGTCCGCCTTTGTGGAGGGGAATTATATGTGATACTTTCCACAGTGTGGGAACGTAACTTTCTGACAGAGATCAGTTAATCAAGATGGATACTGGGTAGGCCAGAGCATCAGCTGCGATTTGTAGGTATTCACTTGGGAGGTTGTCTGCTGCTAATTTGGTGGGCTTAAGTTTAGTTAAGAGTTTTTTTATGCTGGAGGTAGGTACAAGAGAAAAAGAGAAGGCAGTGGGGAGATTACTAGTTGAAGGTGTGGGTTGGAGGGGAGGGGGGTTGTGTTGTTCAGCTAGTGATAGTATGGTTTGTGTGAAGTGTGTGTTGAATGAGGTAGCAATATTTTCTGTGGAGTGAGGGATGTTAGGAGGAGGGGTACTGACTTTACCTGGGTGGCGGATGGAGTTTATGGAGGACCAGAACTGTTTGGGGCTGTGTTGGGAGGTGTCTAGGGCAGACTGGTAGTATTGGAATTTGTCCTGTTTTATTAGCTTTTTGACTCTATTGCGTAGTTCTAGGAATTTCTGTCTAGTTGATTCCTTGAGTCATACACATAATGTAATGCTTTCACATAACCACACATATGACAGCTAGCAATGCAGTTATACCATGGTACATTCATTGATCCTACTATGGTGCTGATTTTCTCAGTGCTTAGGCAAGTGTTCAAAACTAGCACTGAGTGACTGTAAGCATTTGTGTCCTTAACTGTTCTGCATGAAAGACATCCCCATTATAATTCATATTTATAGAGTAGCAGAGGCCTTCCCATTTCTCAATTTTAGAAGATAAAAATATGGCCAAATACAGTATAGCTGATTGACTGACTTCACATAGATAGAATTCAACAGCTGTGATAACATTTCCACTGTGGCGAATGTGATTGATAGCCATATTGTTATTTGGAGGACTTGTACAGCTTGATGTTCAATTGTAGCATAGAGTTTCATTTTGTGTGAACATAATGATGTCACATAACCATTACATCACATAAGTCTTATCCCTTCATATGTTGCACGAACACGTGAATGTAGCTTTGGATTTCATGGCAGTAGACATTTGTTCTGTCAATGTCATGGTGAGAGGGCTACTTTTCACTTGCATCGAGTCCTGTGGTGTACAGTAGTGTGCTCCATTTCTTGGGTGGTGTGTGTACGGACATACTGAGAAACCTTCGTGGCCACAGAACATTAAATAAGACTGATAACAACTATGTGCACATGAACATACTTATTTAATTGCCATCAATCTGACATGCTAATATGGCATTAATTGTCAGAGATCATTTCTTAATTCACACATTAATTTCATTTGTTTATCACAATACGCATTCCTACCTCCTGTGGCAGATGCTGACAATACACAGCTCTGGGGAATACACTGCATCATAGTGTGGTATTTGCATCTCTTCCTATCTGGTGGCACAATAATTGTGTCAGACAAGTGTGCTTTACACAAAGGTGTTATGTATGTCACACTCTATTCCCACATTTATAACACCACACACACACACACACACACACACACACACACACACACATATATATATGGGATGCATAACCATTAGAATACTGAGGTTCATAGTTTCCTTTATGGATGATCCTCCTTGTACATGTGTAAGGCCTATATCTGTGTCATACACACTTAATACACAGGTCAGTGTTGACATTGTTTGGTCGGGTTCAATTATTGTAAAAGGAGATTGTGGCTTCTGAGCATTCCTATTTTCCAACATGTTGTACTGATGACATGCATGCTGTGCAAATATCCCATAATGTATAACTTGTCCTTACCAACTGTCATCTCAACTCAGCATGTCAGTGACATTCATATGTCATGTAATTCCCCTCTATTGCAATGTGAAGTTGTGTAATTGTCAAATTCTATAATATCATGTCTACTTTTATTGACCTACATTTGCACAGGAAGTGTGACTGACGTTAATTATTCTGACATAACATTTTATTATTACAAAATTGTCTTTGCAAAATAAGCACCTTCAATTATCTTACTCGAATTTGAACATTTACCCTTTCCTCTTACATATTTTTGTATACAGCTCTGATTTTTCTGCACATTGTCCTTAGTACATTTTTCCTGTCTGGTAACCCATGTATTGTAGTCGCCCTTACCGTTTCACATCTCCTCTTACTTATTACTGTATTCATATGCTTAATTTATGTGCACAGTATACTCAGTACACTTTCCATGCCTGTCTACAGCATGTATTATTTGGCTTATGTAGCTCTTCGAGCTAGCCTTGCGAGCACACTTAACAGGTTTGCCCATAGGCAAGCCTGTTTGTTTACTTTGTGTACTCGTGCTGCTCAACTAATTTTCCTGACAACCAGCACTGTTGCTGGCCATGAAAACATGCTTGTATTTGTGTAGGCATGATGAGCAGCATGTATATGTGATTAGCACTACTGCTCATCACACTAACATGTATACATAGTGTAGGTTTTGGGCAGAGCTTACATGATTGTTCATGAATCCCACAGAACGTAACTTTTATGCATATGTATAGCCAATATATATGTGTGTATGTGTGTGTGTGTGTGTATACATATATATATATATATATATATATATATATATATATATATATATATATATATATATAAATATATATATATATATATATGTATATATATATATATATATATATATATATATATATAGGTATATGTATACATGCACACATATATGTGTTTGTGTGTGTGTGTGTATATATATATATATATATATATATATGGGTCTCCTTCTAATGACCGAAACGCCCATTCGCCGACAGTGAAATCACCGACACGAAACGACCGACAACGCAGTTGACCGACACGCTCGAATCCCGACAGACGGAAGACCGACAAGGGGAATGTGTAAGCGCGACCTGGTAAGTATGCGATAGTGAGGGATTTAGGAGTAGGGAGCGGACAGGTAAGTGTGCAATACTCAGGGATGTAGGGTTAGGGTGTGTGATAGGTGAGTGTCGGTAGTGTCGGAGCTTGGGGTTGGGTGTGTAAGTGAGTTAGGGTTAGGGTGCAGGTAGGAGAGTGTGCGGTAGTGTCGGAGCTTGGGGTTGGTGTGTAAGTGAGTTAGGGTTAGGGTGCAGGTAGGGAGAGTGCGGTAGTCGGAGCTTGGGGTTCGGGGTGTGTAAGTGAGTTAGGGTTAGGGTGCAGGTAGGGAGAGTGTGCGGTAGTGTCGGACCTTA